>NC_072858.1:1200000-1500000 GCF_028858705.1 Grus americana | reverse complement strand
GATTTACCCTCTCGGGGAGCGGGAAGCACGCATGGGAAAGCAGGGGTTTTGTTAGCAAGGCGATGAAAAGTTTTCCTGTCTAAGCAACACAGTATTGGTATTTTGCTATGGATAAGTATTTTTTTGGATACGATGACTCTGGGAGGGACAGTATGTTTCCTGCTGCAGATTGGTTTTTTTGTTGGTTTTATGGGGTTTTTTTCCGATTGCTTTTTTTGTTTATGTTTTTTTTTTCCTACTGCTTTTTACATATTCCATACAAGAATTCATGCTTCAGGTGATGTGCACATCTGGGACTGAATTGGAATTGCCTCAGTAACAGATAAGAGGAAATGCAGGAAATAATTGTCTTCTTTTGATACCTCCCCTTCTTCATGCCCCCACTCTCCCAAAGAGAAAGCAGCAAAGGCTTGGCAGGAAAAACACAGACTGCACCAATCCGCAGCAGAGACAACAGAGAAAATAGCCTTTTCTCCATGTTTTGCCATTTCCAGGAGGGATTCCCTCCGGTATGTGACTGGAATAGAGGGTTGTGGAGCCTCGTCACTCCCCTGCTGCCAGCCGTTCCCTGTCGTCCTATTGCCACGTTTCAGTTCTCTTCTCTGCACTAATGACTGCATTAATCACTGCGCGGTGGGGCTGGTCCACGTGATGAATCTCAAAAGTGCTAGATTTGGTGCTGACCCATCTGTGTGTGTGTGTGTGCAGGACCGTTGAGATGTGTGTATGTGTGAGTGTGCGTATGTACACATATGTGTGCGTGTATATGTATGTGTATGTACGTGCACATCCCACCTACAGGATGGAATTTCTGTCAATTTTTAATGGCTTAAAAGAAACCCAATCAATTACAAGCAACTCAGGTTGCAAAGTCAAAACAATAAGGAATAAAACATGTCAGCACTGAGACTTCATTCCTCTTTTAAGTGTTTTCTGTGCTAATGAAGCCTGGATGAAGTGCTTGGCCTCCAGAAGGGTGGGAGCCCCCAGAAGACCCATCCCCAAAAGCCTGACTGCCCCTGCCCGGGCTGCTTGCTCAGGAAGGCTTTTGTGCAGACTGCCTCCTTCATCGGGAGGCGAGCTCCCCCTCCAATGAAGTCTTTTGTTTGGGTTTTCGTTTCTTTTTCCTTGGGAGAGATGCAAGATCAGCGGGGAAGGACTTCAAAGTTTCACTCGTGGCGCGGTGTCGGCATGGCTGGGCTGTCGGCAGGGCGTGTAAGACACCCAAAAGAGACGTTGAGCAGGAGCGTCCCTGCTGAGTGCATTGAAAGGAAGCAGCGTGGCACTGCTCCGCTGCGTCGCCCCAGCTCAAGCAACACAAGTGGTTACTCTCTGGAAGTAGTTACGCACGTGACGGAGTCTGGCCAGTGCTTAAATAGTTGGTTAAGTTGGGGTCTGATACAGAGAATACAGAGTCTTGCTAAGGGCAAGAGATGTATATTAAAAAATGCCCTGAGGTAAATAAAATTATTTCCCATGGGCCTTTTAGATGGTGTATGATGCCAGTGAATAAAACCTCTAAAGTGACGATAAAGATTTTCTTCCCTTAGGTGGTATTTTACATCAGTTGCTCTGATAGCCATTCATTAATTTTATATATTGCTTTTACTAAACTCATTTTCTTTTAGGTGGTATTTTCAGTGCATTACAGTATGTTCTGAATATGTCAAGGTGGGGTGGTTTTTTGGTCGATGTGTTTTGGTTTTGTGGGGTTTTTTTCTCCAAGCACAGAAATGGCCTTTATTCTCTGTAAACGGAGGATCGTTTCTCAGCTCATGAAGATGAAGGGCCAGAAGTGCTGTGGGCTGAAGCCCCGTGTTTATATCCACAGGTCAGACATCTCACCAGTTCATCCTATCGCTCTGTTTAACCTGGGTGTGGAGGCAATTAATGGAATATTATGGCCAAATCCCGGGGTCTGCTGAGCAGAGGTTAAGTTTGCTACGCGGTGATAAGCTGTGTGACAGAATAACTGCTCTGTCTGCTGGAGGTGAGGAGAGGCTGAGTGTGGTCTGCTTGGTGCTCATGAACATACTCCAAGTTTAGTTTCCGTGGTATAACCGTTTGTATTCTGCCATGCAACCCTCTTAAAACATCCTGTTGTTAAACTGATTTTGCTCCCAGCCGTATCGATCACGTACAGCCGTAGCGCCTGTCAGCAGCCCCAGCCTCGTCTTGCCGTCCTTACGCAGACCTCGTCCTCCCGGGGGTTCAGCAATTGTGTCAGAGGGGTGTCCAGAGGCACGTCAGAGAGGGTAAAAGTTTGAACTCTGAATCTTTATTAGTGTTATCAGCTAGGGAATGTCTTTTGCTAGAATAAACTTCTCTTTTGTACCAGTTATTTCATATGAGGGTATACGTTGTGTCGGGGGTTTTTTATAGCACCTTCGCAGGTGCCGGTGCTTTCCCACTGCCTCACCCTCCTTACCTCCTCCTGTTTCCAGATCTCCAGATACAGCAAGAGTTTCCCACATGAGAATTATTTGCAATTTCCTCTAGAAGCCTTAATTTCTTCAGTGGAAATCAGCCCTGGCTGCCCAGCGCGACGGAGAGCAGAGGCAGAGCAATCCAGTCCCATACTCTTTTACAGCGTGGGGAGGCGGAAAGAAAAAGGAGCTTCAGACAATTTCGTCTCCTGGAAAGGTGGGGGAAAAAAAAATTCTATAGCAAACTGCTTGTAATCTTGAGAACGTTTCACTATATCAAGAGCTTCACCACTGCAAGGATCAGCGATTGTCACAGATATTTACAACCTGCGAGTAAGGAAACTGTCACAGATGGAAGGTGGAAAAAAGTAGAGATGCATAAATTTAGCAAACGTACATCTGAGTGACTGCGGGTGCAACTGCAAAGCACGCTCCTCTGCAAGAAAAGGCAAAAAGGGGGCAGGAAGAAGTATGGGTAACATTAGTCTCTCACGATGGATGCGGTGACGTCACTTTTCTAACACAAATGCTTTTTACTTCACACTAATAGACTTTGGCTTGGCTGCCAATAGGAAAAATGAGGTTTTTAGGCAAAACATTGAGAAGACGCTGTGATTTATCTTGAGGCAAATCTCAGACTTCTGAAGAAGTGTCTATTAAGCAAGATCCCAGTTTTATCCTTTCCACTCTTTTCTACATTTTCCCTTGGGATTTAGTCAGAAATGGCTAGTGTTAATGCCAGTCCCTTGGTTTCCCAGCCGAAGGGAGCAAACAGGGCTGCCCAGGCTGGATTAACTTTTGTTCGATTCTTCAGGAGTCACTGAGAGTGTGAACTCCATTTAAGTATCACTGTCAGAGACTTAATTTATTATCTAATTGAGAAGAAATATAGCATAGGAAGCCAAGACAATGAGAGCAACTTCTGCAGGAAATATTTTACTAGGAGCAAGCTACATGGGAATGCACTGTGGGCAGAAAATTGAGTTACAAATTAAAAAGGTAAAAAAATCTTTCTTCACATACAATAAAATTCTATTTTTTTTAATTTTTTTTTAAAATGGTACTTGGGAGGGCCTGGCATTGTTTATTTGTAGATGGTGAAAAGCCAGAGGAGTGACTTAAGCAGAGGAGGCTGGAGAGGGAGAATAAAAAGGGAGGTGGAAGCTAACGGGGAAGGGAAGGGAGCTGGGAGGGGCTGGGGGAATTAGGGAATGAAGAAGCAGGTGGAAAGATGGAGAGTGGTTTGTAAAAGAGGGGAAGAGGGAGCACGAGGCAATGGCATTTCTGAGGTCTGGGGGTATCCTGAGGTATGGAAAGCTGGAGGATACTTCCTGCGGGGCTCTGAGGCACGTCCCCTGCCCGAGGGCAGAACCCAGCGTTATCAGGATGCGCTTGTGCCTCTGCTAAAGGTGTTTCTGCTGCAACGGAGGGGTGTTTCGATTTCACTCATATGCGTCTTTTTAGGAGTTTGAGATCATCTAATAGATGCTGCTCTATGGAAGTGTTACTGCTGAGTGCATGATGGTTTCTCACTTCTGTACGTGCTTTGCAAATGTAAGAAATCTGTTGCTAGATGAATTTCTGTTTCTTGCATGCTGTGACCAGGGAGAGGTTTGATTTACCAGCTGCTCTTTTGCAATTTGTCCTTTGCCATCGTTACCCTGGGAATAACACCACTTCCCCTCCCCTGCCCTCCTCCAAGAGGCAAACGTGGTAGCAAAATCTACTCTAATTTAAGGCGGGCAGAACAAGAAGACATAATTTAAACTATCAAATGTTCCATGCTTTTACAGCTTTGCCGTTGTAAACTGTAAACAGGAGGGGTGATTTCTCTGTAAAACCCACAGCAGTCACACCAGACCGTCCACCTCTGTTTTCCCTGCTCCTCTGGCTCTTCCCACTGTGCTGCTGCTCCGCGCATCCCTCCCACCCGCGTGCTGCAGCTCTCTCCTCAATGTGAATCCTTAACGTGCGTTTAAAACAGTTCCTTCCTTTGCCCTGTAACTTCAATATTTACACTTGGCTCACGGAAATTAAGGCAAAAGCCTGAAATAAGGGAAAGAAAAAGGAAAGGGGAAAAACCCATCAAACCCTTGACAAGTTGCCAAGGCAACTTCAGGAAGACCGCTCAAGTTCGGAATTAAGCAGCGGGTATCAGGGAAGATGCTGCAGGCTGCGGAGCAGGTAAGAGCACTGTGCTGAGCCAGCGTAAGGTCCAACAGCTTGCAATTAATTCAAAGTAACTAAAAATGAAATAAATGAAATGTTTTCTACCCCATAGGTTTCTCGGCCTTCTTTAAAACAAAGACCCCACCCCCAGTTTCAAGGCTAGTTTCCAAAACCAGCTGGTTTTCCCCCTCAGACAGACCTTTGCTCTGATCTGTGCCTAATGCTATACAATATGGAAGATAGTAATGTTTCTAATTAAGTTTTTGAGCTCTATGCCAAACCTCTCTCTCAGGGATGAGAGGATACAAGACACTTGATGGTTATTTCTAACAATGGTCAACCAATTGGTTTGAGAAATACAGACCAAAAGGTTGATTCTCAAGCATTTATTATAATAAGCTGAACAAGCAGCGGGCTGTAATTCATCCGGTAGAATGTAATCCTTGCTAAATCATCACATTGTAAAGAAAATTCCTTTTTTAATTTGATATTTCTCTTTCAGCTGTTTCTATAGAGACATGCTAATTTAGGACCTTAATTTATTATCAGGAAGAATATTATGCTCGATACAAGTTTTCCCCAAATCACCTTCAAGTGAAACCAAAGGCTGGGGTAAGCGAAGCATGTGAGCAACAGCGCAAATTGCTGTCTTCGTTATGGCGTAATGGGAAATCAGGTAATGGCACATCATTCCTCTGGCCAAAAAAGAGTGGCTAGCGATGCTCTTTGCTGCTAGTTTGGTCACTAAACTGCTGTAAACTCAGCAGTGAAAAACCAGCAGCCTTTTTGCTGGAGATGTCGCAGGCAGCTTGAGAGAATTCCTTGAGAGAATGTCAGTGCTATCCATCACTTGACCCAGCACGTGCTGAAAATTGAAAACAACTAATCGCTTTGATGCAAATCTGCCACTGGAGCCTGATTAGCTTTCCAACAATTGGATGAAAAACTTTGATATGCATTTTCTCTGTAATTTACCCAGCACGAGAGGGCTTAGGTCCACAAAGAGTAACGTGAAGAGGAAACATCTGCATCTTCAGCAGGGACAAGTCCCCTTGCCATCCCTCGTCTCGCTGGGTGCTGCGTGGCCACGTGCCAGTCCTGTTCCACCCCAGCTTGACAAGGGCCAGGACAAGGCCCCAAGGGTTTGGAGGAGTTCAGCTCCTCAGCTTTACCCCGGCCCTCGTGATCTCACATCCACGCTCCTCAGCTTGGCACAGCTCTTGGGGTGAAGAGCAGAAGCTCCCACTGGTTTTCCCAGGTAACCTGCAAGGGTGTGAGGCGTGGGGTTAGCCACCATGAGGGATGCTAAATGGACACGCTGCAGACCCCAGAGCACCTCATTTCCAAAAGCTGCCAGTAAAAGGACCAAAACTAGCATGATGGCTTTGTGAAGTTTCTTCCTTGACCTCAAGCTGCCACTTAGATCTTTTCAAAACTATTTAATTGAAACCATTGCAAAGTGATGCTGACCTCCACCCCTGCCCTCATTGCAGGCCAGCCTGCTGGGATTGCCCTTTTATTTATTTATTTGTGAATATTTTTTATTGCTGTGGCTTATCTGGAGAATTGTTTGGAACATTTTTTTAATGTATACTTTGGAATTTGTCAAACTATTGGTATTAATTTCATCAGTCTACAAATACAAGCATCCAGGGCAGTTGCCTAAAACACATATAGGATACTGGCACGTTATATGAGGGAAACATTTTGAAAACATCACAATAAAAGGATTATGTGTGTTCGATGTGTGGCTTTCAGCAGGGTGAAAGCAGTGTTGCTGGTCTGGTCCTTAAAGATAAGCTTGGGGCAGTAAATTTATTGCTAATGTTTTTATTTTCATTTTCTGGCATGGTACGTGGATGCTATTAATTTAAAGAATTATGTTATTTTCACAAGACAGATCTATAAAAAAAGATAAGATTTTTTTGGCTGCTTCTGGCTCAGAGGTGGAATGGTGTCTGTGGGCTGGGGAAATACCGTTCATTTGAGCCCTGGAGAAAAGGGTGGTCTTCCTACTGCTTCTTGAGGAGTTGGGAAGGCAGGATTTGGAATTTTTCTGAGAGGGGAGCTGAGAATTAGTCGTTGTTGAAAAGGCTGTCATGGAGTCCCATATTGGAGCTGCTGCTGAGTCGCACCAGAAAAGTGTTGAGAAAATGCAGTAGATGGTCAGAAGAAGTATTCAATTTAAGTTCCTGAATATAAACTTCTCAGCATTTTCACCTCTTTTGAAGAATTTGATATGATTTGATACTGGCATATGTAACTGCAAAATGTAGGACATTTCAGTGAATTATAATGAGTGGCTGCGTTTTTACCAAATAGCTGTTCTATTTCTGAGCAACCTGTGACAAGTCACTTCAGCTGATTGCATGGGATAATTTGGATTAGACATTTCTGTATTTTTCCTTGGCCATTTCTCTAAGGATTGTCAGGTTCTTACTGTAGCACCAAGTGATACTATTTTTATGATGCTCCTTTGGTCTACCTTGAAGCATGAGGCCATTTTGGAGAAGGTAAGGTCAAAAATTGTCTTCTGGGGCTGCTAATTTTGTTGCTCAGTTTGAGGCTTTTTGAGGTCTTATCTGCTTTATTGTTTTCTCCTGTCTAAGTACTGGTCCAGTAGATGTTTTTGCAAGCTTACAGGAGCGTACACCAGTTCTGCAAATCTGGCTCTTGCCCCACCTTTGACTGCTCAGAGAAGATGTTGCAATTAACAGTTAACCATGAGATGCTGAGCTCAAGCAGTGAGCCCAGCATCAGAGAGAATTCTGTTCCAGGGCAGGATCAGGAGTTTTATAGCAAGGGAAATGCCTTTTTTTTTTTTTTTTCCCCCACTGACATGAACATCCTCCCTTCCTGGAGTGCCCTGATGTACCCACTGAATCCTGCTCCCTTGGACCGGGGTTGGTTATGCCACCCTTGCTTACGCCAGCATGACTGGGCAGACACTGAGGCAACTGTCTGCTGGGGAAGATGGTGATGTTTGGAGCATTAAAAATGCCTCAGCGGGTCAGATGGAAGGTCCAGAAGCATCCTGGTCATAACCACAAAGGCGTTAAGCCTCCTTGCCTAAAGACATCAGTGGCAGCTCTGAAAAAAACGAGTGAATTTCTGACAGTTTACATATGCATAAAGTTATGTTTGCTTGGTTGGTTTTGTGGTGGGCTATTTCTAATACACTTCACAAAATCCAATTACATGTATTACCACTCTAGCTTCTGGCCTTATCAGGAGAAAGCAAAGAGGAAAACGCAGTGCTTCCCAGAATTTGTGCATTGCTCTTTCATGAAGTGGGAAGATCACAAGGTGATAAAAGCATCTTCAAAGAGAATGGCAGATTTTAGCAATGAGCACTTCTCATCCCTCTGAACCACACATCAACCCTTTCTTATCAAGAGTGTAGCTACGCTGTGTGTGTGTGCATTAGCTGTAGACCAAATGTACTTGCGGTACTTCCCAGTGTGGAGCAGACTTAATTGAACAGCCAAGCACAGGAGGAGTGCGATTGATTTTCTGTAGTCTGAAGATGCAGGGCAGTGGTTGAAGAAGCAATGCGATCCTTGCCTGAGGAAGGATTACCCAATCTATATTGGACTGAGAAGAAAAACCAACTGTTAACCAACATCAAATACAAGTTCAGCATACAGATTTTGTTATCACCATGTATTAAATATTTTTTATGATGTCCACAAGTGTATCTAGAAAAAGACGAAAGAAAAAAGTTGTGATTTACCAATGATAGTATATAGACTATAGTGAGGTTTTCATTCAGCTGAATAATTCTTTTCGGTGTAAGCAGGACAGGTCCCATACAACAATGAAGTCATTGGATCAAACACTTCACACTACAGGGTTATGTGGCAGTTTGCAAACACGGCTTCTTGTTCTTGCAAATGCAATAAGTCATGGCAGAGGCTTAACAAGACTATGGTTTTGTCTGATAAGGAAGTGACTGATGGGTGTAGGAAAGGAAGAAGTCAATGAGTGAGGGTAAAAGTGACTGAAAGAAATAGGGCGATAAAAGTAGTATATCTACGTGAAAAAGAGGAAGCACGGTCAGGATGACTATCAAAGGATGGAAAGCACAGAAACAAAACTGGGGAAAGAAGACTGGAAGAAGATCCACGTGACAGGGTTAGGAACATCTTAGGGAAAAAAGAGGAGGATTTGAAAAAATCTCTATGTAGCAAGTGAGGCACATGGTGAGAAGAGAGATCTTGGTTGGGTTGTCTGGAGGTAGGGGGTAGAGAGTGATGGTGGAGCAGTGGATGTAGTTAATGGTGAGGTCCTTGGTGCCCCATGGAAAGCACCACCACCACGGTGGGAAGGTTCTGCTGTTCCATGTTGCTCTGACTGCTTCTTGCTAAACCCCTCAGTGCTCTCAAACCCTGCTCTTGGGGATTGTTTTCCACACCACCAAGCAATCTTCCTGCTCTCCTCCAGACTCTCCAAATGGTCCACAGGTTTGTTACGTGCAATGCCAGAAGCTGGACACAGTATTTGCTGCTGGGATTTCCAACCCTGGCGAGTGGGCATCCACCTCCTGCGCAGAGCTCCAGTGGGTTCAGAGAGCCTTGATGAATCCCATTTCATGCAAGGTGAGTGATTTTGTTCACCAACATTTGAATTAGCTTCTTTGTGACATTGCTGTTGTCATCTTCAGTATTTCAGTAGGCCCATTAGTGTACACTAAAAATAATTGAAGATATTTGTGCTTCCTTTTCTGCTATAATTTCTACTTTATTTCTATATCAAGGATAATTTTATCTTTTCTGATCGATTGTATTTATTGAGGAGGAAAACCTGGTGCTTAGGCTCGCGTAGATGAGTTTCCAACACAGAGTCTATGAACTAAATGTTTTTCTGTCATGACAAACTATTTAAAGCTGCTGTATTTTATTAGAATGGACTAAAAAAAATCCCTGCTGATAAAGTTTTTGTATCCCTTTAACTGGTCTTAAAATCACACTTTGATTTTTATTATTTTTTGTCAGTATCATAAAAATGATCTTTTCTTTGGAAGTAATTACATATTGACTGCTGATGTGCATTCACAGCTGAATGTATTTTGAGGAAGATGCAGTTTTCTCAAAAATGGGGAAAGCAAATGCAACAAGCTTGCTGGAAGCTTTGCTTTATACAGCCAACTTCTGCAGGAAGGGATGGCAGATCTTGGTTTAGGACTGGGAAAACATAGCTTTCCATTTGTCTTTCTAAATTATTATTTTTGCAAAGTCAGGTATAGCTGTGCAGAAAGGCAGCGTTCAATGTCCTGAAAAAATCTCTTAGTGTTTAAGGACTGACCATAAAGGAGATGTTTTTGCAAACATTTATTGGGTGTTTTGGCTGACTGGGATGAATACGAGCTGTATGTCTCCAGGGAGGTTTTACTGTGACCGTGGCCGCTCTGGCGATTCTGCAGAAATCCGTGTGGCTGTGGGGAGCTGCCTCCCTGAAGCTGTTTTCCTGTGCCGCGGTTTGCTTTGCAGCTCTGCAGTCCTTTGCTGAACATGCTCCCGTATATTAATATTCCAACTAATAAACCATTGAAGTCTACCAGTGAGTTAATTACATTAGAGGCTACTTTTAAAACCTGCCAGTGAGTCTCTCCTGAGGACTCTCCTGGGGAGCCGCATTTCAAAGGCGCCGTTCCTCAGCATCCCCTCTCATGAGAGAGTTCCTTGACTAAACTGAGAGCAAAGAGGATTGAATGCTTTCAGCACTTCTTTAAATTGATGTCTCTGAGAGTAGCTCTGGTGCCAGGTACTTAAAAAAACACAGAGATGCTGGAGATGAAATCTGAATAACCAATTTTAGCTGATGTTCAGGTTTCGACTTCATGGAATTCTTAAGCACACATTGCTTTTCACCAACTTGAACATGGTTTTCTCATGTGGCTGGCAGCGGTGAGCGCTGTGTCAGCACGGCAGCAGGCTGTACTTCTAAGTACAGGGATTCAAAGCGGTACAGGACTCAGCAAGAGGCAGGATCCCACCTGAACCCTCCTCTGCATGGCTCTGCAGCCCGGCTTCATCCCCTCTGCCTCCACCTGGCAGAGCGCACAAGCGTGTGCACAGCTTGCCGGGGAGGGACGTGCATTGCACAGATGCCATTTGCAAGGGCTGTGTTAGAAACACGGGTGAATCGCAATAGCTTCTGACTCTGGGTCTTCCCAAAACCCAGTCTGGATTCAACTATTAAAAAGAAATAAAATCCAGCTCTTGAGTTTTTTTTTCTTCTGAAGAAGGTAGGGGGTGGGTGGTGAAGCTCCTCTGGTTGTTCTTGCTGAATAGAAAAATGAAGACCACCCAGTCTAATTCCAGACAATCGATAAGCCCCTTCATTTCTCGCATAAGCCATAGTTAGCCAGTGCAGGTCACCAATACCACTATTATGGAGTCTAAGGATTTAGGGAGATTTGGACAGGATTAAATATTTATATGGGTAATAAGAATATTCAGTTATTCATTAAGCAGAGTGAATATACTGAAGAGATCCAAAATACTTTTGTTTCGGAGTAGAAACATACCACTGAAGGCTGAAATTAGGAAGATTTTTGCTGTGATCTATTGAATGTTTGTCCACGGTGAGGTTCTGTTATCCAGAACCGCAAAGGTGAGAGATGCTCACAGGGGAGCAGCACGTCAGCTAGGTACAGGCTGCGGGTGAGTTGTGCAAACACCGAGAGATGCACAATTGTCTGAGAATCTCGAGGAACCGGGTTGTTCCAGGCAGGAGTATTTTGCAGTCATGCAAAATGTATCACTTGTTCTGCTCCTATGAAATAAGGAGATTTGGATATAGTTGGTCTGATCAGTGCTGCATTCTGCTGCATAAGGGGTGTCTGCATGGGAAAGGGGGAATTATCTGTGGAAAGCCTGAGAGCAAACCTCAGCCACCTCCAGCCGTCATAAAACCCAAGTGAAGCGTTTGTAACAGAGTCTTGTATAGATATGATAGTCCATGAAGTGCTAACTAAAAAAGAGAATATGTATCAACTGTACCGATGTATTTAAATTAACAGGCAAGCCTTTTTACCTAATTGATTAATTATGAAGTGGCAGGCTGCATTGGGTAAATTAATTATGGAGAGGGAAAGACAGAAGAAAGTGAAATACTGCCGCTGTTGTAGCAGTATTAATTGTTCTCCATCTGTCTGTGGAAATGAAAGCGAAATGGGAGAGATCAGATCTCCTGGAACAAAAAAACAAGAGCTCAAAAGGTTGGTTGTTAATATCAGAAATAATCATTAAAGTCCTGAGGTTCCCTGAAGTTCAGGAAACACACTACCGCTAATAAGGAATAAAAACCAGATTTGAAGAAAGTCAAAATGGTAAAGCCATAATTCCCGAAGATTTCAGCAGGTGAAGGAAGTTTCCCCAGAGGGGACAGTGTTAGCCCAGCTCTGCGATGGCCATTAACCCCTGGAGCTCATCCCGGGAGGGGCCCGGAGCCCGCGCGGAGCGATGCTGAGCTCTGCAGAGCTCGCTTCCCATGGCCAGCCTCCCTTGTGCTCCCGCGTTGGCACGCAGCTGCTTTTCGCTTGGATATATGAAAGATAATATTCAAAGTGGGAGCAAAACTTCAACTGATAGTTGGCTTAGACACAAATAAAATTCACATTCATGCGTAATTAAAAAATAGATGTATCAAAGTCCTTTTATCTTACTAAGGGACATAGTTCAGAAGATCACTGAGATAACTCAGCGTTGGCTTTGTTAACTTTTTCACTGTTGACCAAAATGTAAAATAAAAAAAAAAAAAAGATGAGGTTTATTGGCAGTATAATGCCCTAATCAGATAACATCATTAACAGATATTATCCTTTTTCTTCCTAATTGCTTCCATTCATTTAAACGGTGTGTCTTTAGAGGCAGAAATTTTATTTAGTCTGAGAATTGAGGGGCAAAACCCTGACTATAATGGAACTGTGTTTAATCTTCTCTTTTATCACGAAGACTTTACGAGTAGATGGAGTTTGGGGTGTGGATGCAGTTTATGGTAAAAATTAGATGACAACCTTTTCACAATTTTTTTTGGTTCACGTGCTACAAGAATATGCTTTTCGCAAACACAAAGCATCTCAGTAAGGTGTTCAGCAGCCGTTCCTCTTCCGCCTGTGCGGAGACCGCAGCTCCCATTCAAGCTGATTTGGGGATGCTCCTGCTTTTATACTGTCTTGAAGGCTAAATTTGGAAAAGGGGTTTCTAATTTTGAATTTAAAAATGTGTATTTCATTTCCAAATTTTTTGCCTAGAACTCATCGGGGATTAAGGCATCCTTTAGTTATCCCTGGGAATGCAATTATCCCATGGGAATCCAAGGTTTCAGCTGGTGCTAGACCCTCGTTTCCTTTTCGGTCCCTGTCCCGATTTTCCATGCCTGTTCAGAACCAGTAGTGAGCCGTGCTCATCACCTTGAAGTATCCTCAGTGCAAAATAAATCTTCTGACTGTGGAGATTCACAAGAACAGGTCTTTAGATGTTTGTTTTTTCTTTCCCCAGATCTTTGATAGCACTCCTGCTCTTATTGTTCAGTCATTTTTTTTTACTGCTGAGCACTCTCTAACAGAGAAAATCCCAGATCCTTGTGGGTGCTGCTGGTACTTAAGCACTGTGTTGGAGGAGAAGGGCCCTGGGAAGTTCCCTGGGACTGAAGGGTGCCTGCAGGCATGGGTGTGGGACAAAGGGCTTTCCTTCTTACTAGATTAAAGGAGAAAAATCAAAATTTTAAAAGAAGTGTATGGATTTATACTGGCTAATCATTACATCTACCTAGGAGAGAGCTGCTTAGCAAAAAGTCTTAAAACTGTGTTCCAGGTTTCCATTTTGCTGATGCGTTCACATAGATCATATATAGTCTTTCCGAAGTAGCACAACCAAGGAACCTAAACAGGATCCAAAAAGATTAGATTTGGGGTTTGTATTAAAGAAAAACCCTTTATCTGGGGTGTATTTCCTGCTCCCATAATTTTGTGACAAAACCATTAATGTTAAGAGTAAAAAATTGCAAGTGCTCTTTATGATGAAGAAAGCAAGAGAAGAAATGGAACGATAAAAGAACTTAAAACCAAAACAGCCAGGAGGCAAGAAAGATGCAGATGCGTTCCCCAGCTGTGTTAATTTACAACCTGGCCATTAGCCTCTGGCCCACTATTCCATAGCAATCACCAAAATATAAAAGTCAGAAAATTATTGTTCCTCAAGTATGGAAAGAGATGCAAGGCATTTAATCCTTCTGAAGCGAGCTAAGGAAAAAGCTACATTCCCCAGCAAGTGCAACCCAGCTGTATTTCCGTGATAGCAATTGTGCCGAGCGAGTTTGTCCATTACAGCCTGTGCTCTGCCTTTGTTACGCACAGAACAGAGACCTGAAGTCCTCTAGCATCTCCTCTTAGCGCAGGATCTAGCGTTCTGCCCCTTCACCTGGGTGCTGCCATGGGGTACTTTGATCTAAATCTTTGCATTCAGGAAAGGAAATATCAGTTATGTAAACTAGTAGACACGTGTTGCTATTTAAAAAGAAATAAAAATTCTGCATTACAATGTTCATGATCTCCAGAGAACGTCAGGAAGAGGTTATGGCCCAACTTGCTATACTCTATTCTTCCAATTTCTGCAGTTACATGGAAGGGAATGATAGAAAGAAAGAGAGGAGAAAATGAGAAAACCCTCTAGGTCTCATAAGAGCAAAAGAAAAAATCTTCACCAACCCTGATGGTTGTGGTTTTAATTCTCTTTTGGACAGAGATGCGGTATGAAAAAGATGCATGTTGGTGAAGGCAAGGAGTTATGATATAAACAGATGTGCGATATAACTCATAGTGGTCAGTTCAGTCAAATTACTATAAAATTCTCATGTACACAACAGAAGGCAGACAATTTACTTATAATTTCAATCAGAGCAAAGGTTCCCTTATAATCACAATTCTTCTAAACATTGTAAAGCATTTCATTTCTAAACAGTGCTGCTGTGTTTAATACGGTCTCACTAAGTGGTTTTTTTGGAAGTCTGTGTGCGCACATGCAAGTTTGGTGGCCTTTTTTAATATGGTTGTGCTCAATAATACAGCAAATAGCACAGTTCAAAAGTGACTGAAAAGCCTGGTCTGCAATTTCTCTCTGCAGTGGCTGAACAAGGGTTTTTCATTTCATACATCATTTACAACTCGCTGCAGTGATTCTACAAAATCAGTACACTTCCTCCAGACAAAGCGAAGAGCAGAAGTAAATAGATTTGTTTTTAAGATCGCTGTTGTCATCATTAAAATTGGTGCCAAACATGCACATTTTACTGTATCTTGCCAAATTGCCCAGAGCACTGTTTGGCACCTGGATATAGAATTCAGCTAATTTAATTGCTAAGGTCAGTCTTGTAATCGCTTCTTTTCCCATCGCGTGTGTATGTTCTGTCAGCCTGCCCTGAGGGGCCGGGGGAGGCTGGCAGGTCCGTCCGTCCCGAGCCACTTCTCTCCCACCTCGTACCTGCAAACCTGCTTTTGGTAACGTGCCTTCCCTCCCCACCTGGTTCGCCTTGGCCATCTCCTCCCCTTCCTTGGAGGGATGCCGGTTCCCGCCTTCTCCCCCTTTTTGTGTAGGATGCTGCAAGGTAGTAGTGTCATTAACAATTTTATAGGTTTTATTTTACTGACTTTGGAGGCAGTGAGAAAACTGGAGAAAATTCCTGGGCTTACTTGTAATGAAGTTTTCTTGAAATTTGTTTAGCAGCTGTTTGTAGCGAGCTTTCAGCAAATTCTGTCTTAAAGTACCTCTAAATAGGCACTGTAGTATTTTGCTACTGTTAATTTGTATGTTGGAACAAGAGAGCTTGAAGGCTATTTATGTTTGGGGCTTTGGTTTAGGAGATTTCAATAATTATGAAGGTACAATGCTTGACAATCCATCCTAGCCGTTGATTTGCGTAATGAGTCTGGATGTTTTAAGAGTCGTCTCTTAAGATTTTCTCTAGACAGCGGCAAGAGGATCGTTTAGGTTGGAAAAGACCTTTAAGATCATTGAGTCCAACCGAGAAAGAAGCAGTGTCCATCTCTTGGTGTCTTAGAACTGCTTTTGCTCAATGAAGGAAAAATAATACTGTATACAGTTTCAGTAATTTCCAAATTTAAAGTATTCCCATCCTGCCTGCTGTTGCAGCCCTGTGCTCCTCCTTTTCCTCTGGCTCGTGGCTGGTTTTTCCCCGCTCCCGGGAGCGCCTTTGGTTTCCTCGTTCTTGTTATTGGGGTCTGTCAGTTCTCAGAAGAGACAGCATTATTATTATTAACATCAACTCTGACTCCATTCAACACACCTAGATACCGTGTACTGTCAAATTATACACATTTTAATAAGTTGGCCAGTTTTCAGCTTTCCCTTCATCAGATTTAATTGAACTTTAACTTCAGTCATTTAAGACTCGATCATTACTTTCAGGGCATGTTGAAGTGGGTAGTAATTATATCTATATAGAATAATACAAGAATCCTGATGGGTTTTTAAGACACTTTCCCAGTTTCTCCACTTTAATTAGAATTACTTTAAAGCTATCTAAGAGGCTATTATTTTTCAATGGTGATTTAGTATTTTGACCCTTTTTCATGCAAGCAGTAAATTATTTGGAAGGCAAACATTTACAGGTAAGCAAGGAAACGAAGCAGGTTGAATCACTGTTCAGAAACGGAGGGGAAATTAAAAGAATTGTGAACTGATTGCAGTGAAATTGTCTGCCTGATTGCCTTTCTTCTGTGTGGCTGAGAATTGCAATAAAACTGGGAATACAGCAAAGATTAATGGTTTTGCGATGTTAGCTTTCTCGTGAAAATGGATGAGTCCTTGGACAGACAGACTCGTTCATGTTTGCATCTGAGGATAACTTTACTGAAAGGACCTATCTACAGAAGGGACAGAAATTAATAAAGCTGGAACACAGCCAATGCTGTAGCTCAATAAAATGAAAGCCAAGTCTGGTCTGAGTCTGGCCGTGGCTGCAGCACGTACAGCGGTACCAAAACCACCGTCAGCCGCGCTGGTTTAGCTCGATGCTCGTTAGGTAGGGCTCTTGCTCCACGTTATCTTGAACTCATCCTTGCAGACTAGCATGGGTTTGCCACCAGTAAACTTCCATTAGCTCCATCCAGGAATGTTTTGGGGTCTCATTTTCTACTGGACACTTAGAAAACTACTGGGATCTGGCAATGTTTGTCTTGTGGGACTGGACTGGGTGCTGTCCTGCTGCGTCCTGGCCTTGGCTTGATTGCAGAGGTAGGCGTGGGTGTACGGGGACATACACCACCTTAGTTAGTAGTACGTGACCTTGTTATTTTCCTATTTTTCTGTCTTCACATGTTTAAGTTAATCTGAAACCCAAATGATCTGCAGAAGGACCAAAATAAGGCTGGATAGAGATCAGCAAGGAAAGCCATGCCTGGAGTTTGGTAGAATAAGGTGTAAGGTCTCAGACATCTTCCTATAAATTTGGGTGGGGGTTGGAATAACTTAGAGTAGGAGAACAGGGCGAATAAATCAAAAGATTGCAGTATCTCAGTGTTTCCATCATCCTTCAACCCTGACAGCGCTTAATAGACTGCGTTAAAACTGAGATGATGATGATGGTACTGGAGACCGCGTTATTTATTCACAGGCTAGCAAACCTAGACTTATTTATTCAGTTCATAGGCCATTAATTCATGATCATTCCAAGAACAGAACCAGAATGAGCACTGAAGTAAGTTTTGCAGCCTGTGTAAGAAAACATGTTCATTGCTATAGTTCAATGGAAGGTTTCCTATTGACTAAATAAATTTCAGCTGCTAATTAAATGTTATATGCAGAATTTTAAGAATAGATCCACACTGATTCTAGTGCTAGAATAGGAATTTAAAAATACTACATTTTCAACAAAATCCTATACTTCTGTTTAACATCAGATCAGAGTATAGAAGTAGTAGAAGCACTAAAAGTTGTGATAATATTTAAGTGTTGTCAGAGCTTGGGCAATTTTGAAATAGACTTTACTCAAGCATGTTGGCCTGTGAGATCCAGGGGATCTGTGAGTAGCAGGCAGTGCATTAGCTACCAAAATATGTGTTTGGGTTTTAAATATACTATCTTTTTAATAGGAAAGCAAACCAAAAAAGTCTGCATGTTCAGATTTATATCCCAGTTTCGTATCTCAGGGATCAATGAATTCCTCAGAATCAGGAGAATTTGTCCAATGAAGTTATTTATTTCTCCTCATTTGAAAAAGCTTATCTGGATAAAATTCCATGAATAGAAAACTTTCTCAAAGCTTTCTAAAAAAGGAATAAAATTACATGTTTGTTTGGGAGGCTGTATGACAGCATGCATTCTATTCATCTTCCATCCGCATTAGAAATGCGGATGTTAAAGTGTTTGGATCCACTGGATTTTAACAAATTTAAGAATTGAGGAGACCACTGAATAACGGATGTATAGAATATTAGTACGTTACATCATCTTTCTCTTTCTTTGCCTTGAAAAGGACCTGTTTTCCTGTTTCCTTTATCTCCTAGTCTTCTGTTCTACTCTTTACATACAATAAGTAGAAACCTCACATTGCCTTTAGGCTTGACCATTTTGGTTCCCAGAACATTACTGGTTGTCAGAATGATTTCAGGCTTTTTAGCTTCATTTGCTCTGAAAATAATGTGTTTTAGTGGAAATTATGGAACGGACATATGGCCCTCCTGCTGGGATGAATGACACACACTAGGAATACTTCAGGAAATCAAAGAAAATAGAGTATTTATTTCTGGTTTTAATCTATACAGATTTATTATGATGTTATCTTTGGGAAACTGGTGTTTTGTCAACCTAAGTGATAAAACAGGTAAGAGGAAAAAAATTAATTTTTGTTTTGTATTGAATACCTTCACTATGTTTCCTAACTGTTATCTCCAAAGTTCTATATTTAATGTCAGCTTTTGCAATTTTTCTTAAGGACATGAACCGTGACGACTGCTGAATTTTGAAGCTGACTCTACCACAGCAAATTTATGTTCTAGCAAATAATAGAGACCAATATTATCATTGAACCATCCTTATATTAATTATTTTAAAGTATGCAATAAATAGACTAAGAACCACAACTCATCAGCTTTTCATGGATATCTCAACTACCTCGTCACTGAAAAAGTCTGAATATCTTTGCTCTGTATGACATCTCAAAAAGCAGAATGGAGCCATGAGTTTCTTGTGAGCAATGGCAGCATTTGCTATTAACCATATTTAATATTAGGGCTCCCAAAATTTTAGGATTAGCTTCCATAAGGTCATAGAACCGCTGAAGGGGGGAATCTTAACAAGTGTATCGCTACGGGTCTGGGAAACAATGTGATACAGAACTTGCTAACATGTTTGAATGGATGATCCCGAGGGCGTTTAAATAGGCATTTATGAGCAAAGAGAATCAGAAGAAATAAATTATGCAGCTTTTCCGGTAGTGCTCATTTGCAGTAAGTGCGCATTGGCACTGGCACGACAAACCGATAGGCTGTAACGCAAAGGACCAGAAACACCGAAGCAAATGGACTGCATCGGGCACTTATCACCCGCTCCTACAGGGGCTGTCGGAGATATAACTTACGTGTCCTGCTCTCTGCATTGATTTGTTAGGAGGAAAGTTATAATCACGGAGAACCCACAGTTCCTGTTCGCTGAAAAGAAAATTAATCAAGTAAAATCTTGATTGCTTAAGTGAGTAACAGCTTTTCTTAATATCTGAAACAATGAAGAATACAGGTTTTGAACTGTTTTACTGTTTTAAATTAATAACTTCACATCTGCTTAAAAAGATAACACTGTCCTGAATAAAGCATGACTTTCTAGCTTTGTATAATGACTCTTTTTCAGATGATATTACAGAGAGCCATAGAATTTGAGATGAACCTTAATTAATATTCTTTCAATTACAATATATTTCACTGTCATATTCTTCTAATATTCATGAACTAGTGAGGAGCTGATTATAAATCTAATGACTAGGAAACTAAAGGAATATGAGAGTGTAACTCCATCTTCCTCCTGGAGAAGACAACTATTTAATTCCTACCTGCTATGCATTATTCAAATCTTTGCTTTTAAAAGTATAGGCAGCGATCCAAATTCTGCCATCACTTATATGTGGAAAATACATAACTATTAAAATTTCGTCGAAAGTTCATTTCAGTTTTGTTCAAGTTTCTTGATGGGAAACGTAGCTGTGTGTGGATTACTTTCTGGGCCAGTATGCAGCTTGTGTTGGCCATCTCTTTTCGAAGTTGCTGTAGGGCAGCGTGCTATAGCAGCTGTAGTGATGACGGGGTTTAAGCTCTTTTAGAAGCAGAGCTTAGGTTGCTAACATTGCCATCAGCAGGAGGGCTGGTGGTACCGGGCTGTGGTGTTTGCTGTCAGATAAGGCTCTTGCTTGTTTAAATTGAAAAAAGAGCATAAAAGCAATAGAATAAGTTTTCACCCAGCATGTTGGAAGGGATCAGTGCCATGTGCTCTCCCTTTTGAGGTGGAGTCCCGATAGTTTAGCTTTTGTGTTTGCGCGTGTAACCTGTTGACCTCCACTCGTGATGCTTTACCCACCGTGTCTGACTGACCCTGTTCTGAGCAGCTTGCAGCTGATTGTGGTGGAGCCCAAAACAAGCCGTGCTTGATCCTGAAGTCGGAGGTGGATTACTGGGTTTGAGGTACAGTCACAGAAAGCTTTGCTTTAGACTGTGGACAGGATGAAATAAAAAATTTTCTTTCCGCAGAACATTGCCATGGTGACTTAGCAAGACATACATTTGATTTTTACTATTTTTTTTCCCCATCCGAGGCCAGTTGCATTCAGTGAATGTAGCTGACTCCATGGAGCCCGTGTTCAGGGTACCGACCCCAGACCCTGCGGGGTGGCCTTTGGAGCCGGTGCCGCTGGCTGGGCTCTCGCTGCCATCGCTGCCAGCCCCTGTGGGAGCAATCCTTCTGTTTGGATAACCCACAGAATAACAGCCATCCCCCTGGAAAGGCTGCTCAGGCATAAGCACGTTTTCAGGTTCATGCATTTGAAATAAAAAGCACATTTAATGAAAGTTGGCAAGGCAAACAGCAATATATACGGGTTTTGTAATTAGAAAGCGGCTTTCCTTTGCTATGGCGTTTGAGATGTAAGATAGGACAGTGCAGTCATAAAAAAGAATAACTTTTGAAAATCAGCTGCATTGTCAGTAAAAAATAATCACTTTTAACAATAAATAAATAAAAAAACATGTCCACAGCTCCCGTAGTTTAGAAATAACAGCTGACAAAGGAAATAAAAGCTTGATAGTAACATACAAGTGTGAAAGAAACCACTTTTCAGTTGACCTACTCTAAAAGTCATTAACTAGCAATGTGCTGACAACACAGGAAAAATAACCTCACAGAGACTTTTATTAGTTTTCCTACTGAGCTCCAAGTAATGTCAGAGTCAGTTTAGGAATTTAATGTGACAATTATATAGCATATCCTTAATTATTTCATATTGCACTATTTGGGTGGGTTTTGTCGTCTAGGTCACGAAAGGTAAAACTCACTGTTCATTTCAAACATTAAGTAACAATTACTTTCATAATGAATATTGATCCAACTTGTAATATAAGATCAAACCAATTCCCATGCTCCTGAGTTAACAGGATTTTTGATATTATTAATAGATATTATAGCCTAAATACTTTCCTCGCTTACAAATTTACTTAACTAGTCTATTCTTAGAACTACCACATGCAAAAAAATCTTCTTTCTCAGCAAAGAGTGCCTGGCCCCGTGATGAAATCGGCACCACCTACCATTGCCTGGAGGGGCAAGCAGCAGTCAATACCCGCTCCAAGTGGACGGTAATTCGCTTTGATGGATCTGAAGTGATGCAACAAAGTGGAATTTGATTCATTAGCTATATCTACATATACAACCTTTTCATTGGCACGTTTTCTCTAAGTTTATCTGTGAAGAGGACAATGAATAGTAAAACCCACTGCTATTTATTTGTAGTGCTTTGGGACAAGACCAGAGCGTGAGTGAGGGATGCCACATCATCTCAAGATGGTACAAGCAAGATGGGAAATTCACTTCCCTCTGGCCACTTTGTAATAACGCTAGCTGTGCATTACCTAGGATAAATCATACTTTTTATCAAGAAGGGAATGTTTTTCAGCAAAGGAAAAACTGAACTTCTCAAATCGATTTTATTTAATTTTGTTTTTAACGGAAGTGTCTCTAACCCTTTTTCAGGATTAAAGTACACTTGTACTTGAGCGCTTGGGGGGCTCAGACCTTCAATATCCAGCATGAAGCATCTTTCGTAAGTCAGCAATGATGGGGTTTGAGTAAAATTCTCATATCGTTATTACTATTTCAAGAGTTCCAGTTATTAAAAGACACGATCATTAATTCTGGCACTATTGCTACCCCTTCCAAAGAAAGATAATGTTAAATTTGATAAGATTTAAGTCCAAGATGTGACTAGACCATAACAGATGATCTTGTCTAGGCTTCCTTTCCCACAAAAGGTTGGACCAGATGATCTTTCCAGGTCCCTTCCAATCCAGGCTGTTCTGTGATTCTGTAAAGATCATAGCGTACATCAGTTTTTTGCCCAGAGCCGTTCTTAAAAAGGAGATCCAAAAAAAAAAGAACCAGCCAAAAAATGCACACACAGAGTACTCAACTAAACAGAGTACTCAATTTTTCTTAAAAAAACACGTATGGGTTTGAAAGTGCCTGCCAAGCAGGCACGACAGTTGTCAGAAAGGAAATGATCCTGTTAAACTCAGCAGTCAGCACAACCAAATCCCACGGGTAATGCCGAAGACGGGCGGTGCTGTGCGACTGCGCCGAGGGATGCTGTGGGAGCGAGGGCCAGAAAATTTCCTTCTACTTTTTGCATTTTTTTTTTCCTTAATGCTCATGGTCACGCAAGCTTTAATAAAGGGGAAAAAAAATACATGTGGACATAGCAAATAATACCTGATACAGCTTTTTCTTCTGTGGCCAGGTCTGCTTTCTGTGCTGCTTGACCTCATAGCGACGGTTCCCAGAAGAGCGTTCTCAAAAGTGAGGGAACCCAGGATTTGTCAGATTTGCCCCATTTTGGGTTCTCAGCACGTGCGAGAGCGTGGAGGTGCTGCTGCTGCGCTCCCAAGCGGGAGGGACACAACAGGTCTCTGCAGAGTCCCGGAATTCCAAGTGTGCCTCCCCTTCACTTTGAAATAACCCAGACTTCCTGAGTTTTATTTTATTTTTGAGAAAGCTTATTTTTCTGACTCGGAGGGATCAGTCAAAAAAAAAAATCTCTTCTGTATGGCTAAAGTGAATTCTTCCACTGTCATAACTTGTACTGCAATAAGCATATTTTTCCTTCTATGTTAGGATTTATAATTATTGTTAAAGAATATGGTTAAGATGATTATGCCAGCCAATATAAAGCAGTTAGCAATAAAGAAAAATAGTGTGCTTATTTAAATATAATACTTTAAAAAGTTTTCTAATATTTTAAAAAGTATGTAATTTAGAAGATATGTGTACAGTGATGTTATTTTTTTCATTTAAAGATAAAAAAGGGGTTAAAAATTGTATGTTTATTTCAGCTGTCCACCCCCCGCCAAAAAAAATGTCGAGGTTCACTAACTGGAGGTGATCTTTGAGCTTTTATTGAAGGTATGATAATCTACTTGCTACAAAACTAACTGATTTAACTGTTGTATATTCCCTAAAACTTTTATTATCTACAGAGCTGAGCATTCAGTGGATAAAGGCACTTAGGCAGAGGTAGACCTTTTTGCCAGAGACAGTTCTTTAATTTGTTTTAATATGTGAAAGTTGCCGCTGAATACACCGTATATTACAAGGATGTCAGTGGTAATATAATGCCCTACCTCCAGTAAATTGTAAATTAAACCTCTGAAATCCACTGGCTCCCTGTGACAGAGATACCGGTGTTTTGTAATTGCAGTACAAATTGCTTTCCAAGGAGATCGTGTTAAGCTCTTGATTTCTTCCGTGACATTCCTGAAGAGGTGAAGTACTTTATACTTATCATTAAAACCCAGCGATCTATACAAATCACTTCCCAACGTGGCACTCACCCTGTTACTCCGAGACAGATAACCGGTGCATCCCAGATGAGCTTCAGCTTGCATCTGGGTGACAGATAAGAAATTTCTCTGGACGGGTTTCCGCTGTGATAGACAGAAGTAATATCTCTGGCAGCGGGAGCACCCTGCCTCTTCAGTCCCTAGAAAGTTAACACTTTTGGAGTAAACTGGTTTTATGCAAGAGGAGATTTATGGAATGTCTTAGGAAATACTCCGCTGCGCGTGCTCCCGTACGGAGTTAACGTCTCAGGTGCGGGCAGAAAGCCACCGCAGATTAGCTGATGCTTAAGCACTGACCCAGAAACGTAGATGTGACCTGGAATTGTTTGGCTGAACTTTTAGGGAGGGAGGAGGAAGATGGTTAATTCAAAATCAGAGTTTTCACAGGGAAAGTTCTGCATTGGTACAATTGTCCACCTGTATTTGGCAGAGGAGAGGAGGGAGGAGAGGGCAGCTCTGAGAGCTCTCCAGGAAAAG
This sequence comes from Grus americana, assembly GCF_028858705.1. Taxonomy (NCBI): domain Eukaryota; kingdom Metazoa; phylum Chordata; class Aves; order Gruiformes; family Gruidae; genus Grus; species Grus americana. The sequence continues at coordinate 1,475,814 of NC_072858.1, read as the reverse complement.
CTGCTCTTCAGCATCACTTGTGTGGAAAGCTAAGACTAAAAATTATTCCGATTGGCCCACACTTATTTTTCTCATTTCTTTGAGATCTGGCAGTGGACAACAGTGGAAAAAAAAGACAACAAGCAACATGGGAAAATGTAATCCACCTCTAGTCTCAGAGGGTATTTTTCATTTTTATACCCACATTTGCACTCTAAATACAGAGGAGCCAAAGCCAGACAAGAGGTTTGAGCTGCCAAGCACATCCTTTCCTGATGCCTTTCTCGTGTGTGTTCAGCTGGAGGCAGCAGATATTTGGGGTAATTCTTGGGATAATTTTGAATATTGGTGGCAATCTTTCCTATGGTATGTAGGTAACTCCTACAACATTCAGTAGGCGTTGGTATTTTCATCTGGAAAATAAGCTAGCTGTAATAAAAGTGAAATGTCAAGCCCTCCTTCTCTTGACACACTGGCCAGTATATTAATGTTTAAATGTGGAGGCAGTGCAGGTAGGGAATATTATGTTAGGACTGAAGGGTCAAAAATTTAAAAGTGAATTTTAGACCTTAGAATTAACGAAAGTACTAATCTGGCACATCGTCGCTGCATTTTAAGTTAAACCATTTTAAGACATTGTGTTCTCGTGGGGAAACCAGAGAGGACAAACCTTTAGGAGCTAGAAAAATAATCTGTGGGATTTGAGATTTCAAGACACATGAGGATGTTGGTTGTGTCTCCTCCAAGCAGTGAAATTATTTCTAGTTTTGTCTTGCCAAAAGCATTTTGTGCCCATATCATCAGGAGAGACTTTAGAGAAATAACAAGGAGCAAGAATTCAAACCTTCCTGACTCAGGGCTCGGTTTTAGTGTTACCCAAAGGGAATGTCCCTGTGCACCAGGGACGCAGGTGGAACAGCTCAGAAAAATACCTCTTAGTATTTGCATCACAGTTCAGACGTGCATGAGAAAGCGTCTGCGTAGCCATGATGTTTCCTCATATGATCAAATTTTAGCAAAAATTTCTTAGTTGTTAAAGAGGGCAGTTACTGTGGTGTTTTCCTTTTTAGAAAGTGTAGGGTTTGAACTTTTGACACTTAATCTTTTATGTTGTTAGGAGTGTGGGTTTTCTTATATAATGACGTAGTGCAAAATGTCAGAAACCGTCTCTGCTAATAATAATGATATTTGTTTTGTCCCACTCTACGTGTAAAATGACTGCACAATTAAATGCAATATAGACAGAAAACCGAATTGGCTTTGCAGTTGATCTAGTTATAAAATGACATGCTCTTCCCTTTAGAAAACAGAAGCTAATCTGCTATGGGTAAGATGTTTTGTTTTTTTCTTTTTCTATAACAGACATAAGAGGGGAGTTGAGCACAGCCACTGCTAGGAAACGAGCCTGCGGACAATGCGCCAGTGCTGATGACAAATGCCATTACACCAAAACAGCACTGCACTGCAGTTTGCAGGGTGATGAAGAGGTGGAATTCGGTGCTAAATGACACTCCAGATCATGCTGATATCATGGAATAAATTCGGGTCAGTACTATCTGATTCACTGCTGAACTACCTTGCTCTGTTATAGAGTGCCTAAGGTTTCTTTCATAAGGATGCAACAACTGATTGAGAAATGTTATTATAAGATAGGCACTTTTTCCCTCCCACTAAGAGATAAATTCCTGTCAAATGCTTTCCACACTCAGAAATACTTTCTATACACAGGAGCTTTGAAAAAGATCAACAGGTATTACTGAAAGGATGAAGGTCGGGAAGGGTGGCACAAGACAAGACATGCCGTCAGCATTGTGCCCAGCAGTACCGGCTGCCGGTGCCCTGGACAGGCAGGGACAGAGACCTAGGGACAGGGAGCTGCACCTTAAATGAAGTGTAATTAGAACTAGTAGGAGAATAAAGAGAGAGAGAGAGGGCTCATCTCTTTACCATTTATAATATCTTGGTTACAACCTTAGCGGTAGCTTGCAGTTTGTAGGGAAGGGAGGGGTCTGTATCTCCCAAGGCACATAAAGAAGAGTTTTGATGGGAAAGCTGTGTTAGACGGAGTTGCTCTCACAGCAGCAGCCATATGATTTTCTCTGAACTAAAAAGAGACAAGTGGGTTTTGGCGTTTGAACACCGGACATTTAACGGTGTGGTTTCTTAGCTGGGCGGTTAGCTGTGGCCACCAACCTCCTTACAATGGGAGATACAAACCCTGTCTCTCACCGTGTGTTCTAGGACTACATGCTGTATGCAGTAAAGATGATGGAAAAATGTAAACAGTGTAATTTACTCATTTAAAAGTTCAGAAAGCAATGGGCACAGATTTTTTTTTATTCATCTCCATAAGGAACCCTGGGGACAGCAGGGCCCCGGGCTGAAAGCCCCCTCTGCCTGCTCCTGGGGAGGACCACGAAACAGGAGGGTGCGGGTTCCATCAGGCTCTTTCCTTGCATCGCGGGGGCAGCTGCGAAACAGCTTTTTACTGTGCCTCAAAAATTATATTAGGAACTGTCATGGTTTAGCCCCAGCCCGTAACTGAGCACCACACAGCCGCTTGCTCACCCCTCTCCCCTCAAGGGGGTGGGGAGGAGAATGGGAACAAACTCGTGGGCTGAGATAAAGTTTAATAGGATAACAAAGGAAAATAATGATGATGATGATGATGATGATGCTACAAATGCAACTGCTCCCCACACGCAAAAGGAAAATAAACCCACCCGACGCCCAGCCTGTGTCCGAGCAGCGATCCCCCCTCCCGGCCAGCCTCCCCAGCTCTATCCAGAGCACGAGGTGACACGGCAGGGAACATCCCTCTGGCCAGCCTGGGTCAGCTGTCCTGGCTCTGCTCTCCCGGCTTCTTCTGCACCTGGCAGGGCCTGGGGAGCTGACAAGTCCTTGACTTGGTGTAGGCACAACAACTACCCAGCAACAACTGAACCATCAGTGTGGTATCAACAGTATTCTCATCCTCAACCCAAACCACAGCACTACACCAGCTACTAGAAAACAAATTAACTCTCTCAGCTGAAACCAGGACAGGAAGAAAATAAATCAAATAAATAAAGGAGTCCTAGTCTCTTGCTTTCCCTTCCTGTGCCTTCTGAAATACTTTTCATATCTTTCCAAACTCATCTCCTAACATAATTTTTCTGATGGAAGGAGGAAAAGGGAACAGAGAGAAGTCTCTTGTGGAGAGCAGGGAGCTTTTATGAAGAGCACGGGAAATCCAATGCTCCTCTCCCTGGCTCCCCTAAAAAAGAGCAAAGCAAGCAATGCATCTTCTGAAACGACAGCCCTAAGTACTATCTCACAGCAGAGATAAAATAATGGAGTTTGATGTGTATTATCTAAGGCGGGGGGGTTCCGTGCGGCAGTATTTGGACTGCCCCCGCTTCGCTCGCCTCCCACAAGCTGTGGTGTTTGACTGGGGCTGTGGCCAGCAGCCAGCTCTAGGCACCGTGGTTTAACACACAAACAGGTAAAATATCATTTCCCTATATAAAAGAAATTATAGTAATGAATTACTCATACTCTATGCTAAACTATTTTTATGAATTCAAAAGATATGAAAGTATATAATATGTCTCTCCAAAGACATTTTGGAATATTTATGAAAACAATTCATAAAATTAAATCCCATTAGTTCTAGATTAGCACTTGACATTTGTCAGACTAATAACTTTTCTTAGCTGGAGGGGACACCCTGACTTTCAATAATGCTTAATGGGTTTTCTTCCTGATATCTATTTGGCAGTGTTATTCTTATTCTTACTTATACAAATGGCACTGATCTGACAGGATTGCATTTTTATCTGGGATGCAATCTTTAATCTGCCCTTTTCTGCCAGCTATGTACATGCACGCACACAGTTGGCATATCCAGCTAAACCACTTCTTGTATTCTTTGTGCTTAACAGTCAGCTTAAACATGGCAATTCACACCCATTAATAACAGCTAAATCATATATTTTTATGTCAATGCTGACAACATTGTTTATATAGTTACCTGCATGTTTGGAGGGAAGATTGTCTTGGTTTGATTAATACATCCCAAATGTTTATGAACCGTGTCCGCTTGGCTGTCATACTCTATACCAGAGACAATTTTTATCGACGTTTCTTAAGATACATATCTTACTTCCCTGGGCAAACAAAATTCGGGAAGTAATAACAACTACATCAAACAGGTATGTTTCCTCGCCTGTTTTGAATAATGCAGTAGAGTAAGTTTCATGCTTTGCAGATGGAAAAAACTTTGATGTCTGCGAGTGTAAGATCAGTACAATATATTCTTCAAAATTAGACTAAGTTGTCTCTGATAGCTGGAAATGAGAATTTGGGAAGGGTATCTACCAAAGCCAGTTACACACCTGTGTTTCCACTCTGCAGGTTTTGGTTGCGTGGTACCTGATGATTAGGAAGAAACAGCTAATAAGAATGTCCTTATTAGACACTTAAATCCTGTTATCCTAATTACTATAGGGTTTCTCCCTTACTATAATCCCCTCCCTTACCTTCAGCCTCCTACCTAGTTACCTAGGCTAAATCTACAGAGAGAAAGCACCATCACCATACATGACTTGTGCATATTTGCATAACTTATCATTGATAGAAAATGGGATTATGTTATTTACCTTGTCTTCCAGCTCTGTCTGCTCGGTCACTGAAGAAATGCTTGTTTTCACCAGGGACCTCATTATTTATATGAGCGACTGCGCTGACTTTGACCGCAAGGGTAAGAAAACGCATCCGAGTTCCCACAGACGGGCTGGAAGCCATAAAGGTGGACTAGCGGTACGCAAAAGCTTGCACTCAAGGCAGGAAGGGATGTGACTCTGTGTACATGCTCCTGTACGAGCACTTTGGCCTCTGGCTTAAAATCAGCTCTAAAATCCAGAGCCGAGTGCCTTCCCGGGGAGAAAGGTGTCTGCTGGACGCCTTGGCGGGGTTTCCCTCCGGGGAGCAGGGCAGGGAATCACGTTTGATGCGTCTGACCTACCAAACATGCAAATTGGGGTCATTTCAGGACCTAACCAGATAGGTTTGCGCTAAATGTTGACGAATTTGGAGCACATAAATAAATAGTAAACTAACCTGGCATGAATTATCTTTAAAATAAGGCAATTCACTCTGAAGATGGTCTGCCGAATCCTTCTCATAGCTCTTTAAAACCATTTGAACGTGAACTTTGAAACTTCTTCTCTGGCCTTAAAACATTTTAATTTAAGCAAAATACAGGCTTAATTAGCAACAAAACGTCACGGTAAAAATTTGTGTAAATCCCGGAGGTCCCGTGTGGCCTTTCTGTGCGTGAACGGGGTGTCAGAGATCCCCGCTGCTAGAGCTGCTTACAATCCGTGTGAGAAATTGGTCACAGCATCAGGCATTTCTGGTAGAAATGTGTATTTATTAAAGAAAAAATAAAAGTCCTGGTTTTCTTGAAGAATCAAAAAAGAAATAGTGTCTTTTCTCCCTCTTCTGTAGCCTCCTTTGGGTCAAGGCTTAGCTCAAAAGCTCTTTTGTGGAGATTTTCCTGTGATTCCAATAGTCTTCTTTTTTTTCTTTTTTTTTTTTCTGTCTCCAACTTCAAAACCCGCAGCTTGCACATGTGCTTTCTACATGCCTTTTTTTGGGGGGGTAAATATATTTATCTTTAGACTGGAAAATGTGATTAGCACCACTATCTTGCTCCATTTTGAAACACAATGAATTAAGGCAACTGATTGAAAGGTAACACGGTGGTAATTTCAGTGAGTATGAAGTTCTCCAGTAGGTTAGGAAACAGATTACGAAAGAACAAAAAAGGATAAACTGTAGTAGATAAATTAAAATGAAAAAGATCAGCTTTTATGCAAAATAATAATTGTGTACATCATAAATATTTTCTTTTTTATGTAGTACCTACCACTAAAAATCCACTGCTAGCTATAAGAACATTTTAAAGGCTATTAAAACCCATAACTGTGATATACACTCTCAAGCGTAAAAAAATACAGGAATCATTTATAGTGCTTATTACTATATGTGGAATAATCCTTCAAGGTCTCTGGCAGGTATTTCTTCTTCTTTGGGATGCTTTTGCTGGAAAAGAGCGTTCCCTTGAGGCTTTTGCGAGAAAATGAGCTGGGGGGAGTCTTGTTAACGAGGGAGGTAGTCGGTGAGATCAGATGCCTTCAGCTGGGGCAGGAGTTGTGTGAGATGGGTCTGTGAGCTTCACCTGCACGTTCATCCTCCTGCTGTGGGCGGTGCTGCCGTGTCCCGCTCTGCAAAACACGAGGAGCGTCTGTAGCGGAACAGACACAGGATGAAATAAGCAGGACAATCTATAGAATACTGGCTGATTTCCCATCGGACTGTGTGACGTTAATGGAGCGCATCTCTCCCGCCGTTTCTCTGGGCAGCACGTGTTGATGACTGTTTAGTGGGGTGGCAGCTTTGGCTTTGAGTGCAAACGCTGCTTAACGAGGTGAGCTGGTGAGAAACCACACAGGAGCTCCCATTAAGTGCGCTGTTCGTTTCCCTCATCATCGTGGCAGTTATCGCCGTCTCTGTCACACGCATTCTCTTCCAAATACCCATCCCCGCAGGCAGCACCGTTCTAGGTGCGAGTGCTGTGACTCCGTGGGATCTCCCTCGTGGCACAAACCACGTGGAGAGGTGCAGCAGAACGGGACTGGGGCTGGAGTTAATTAATGCCTGCAGAACACGAGACAAAGGGCAATGGGAGTTAAATATTGCCCTCTCTGTGCCCGAGAGATCCCATTGTCATGGCAAGGAACTGAGGAGGACTGAGGAAGGCATTGCTTGGAGCACAGCACGCTTGCGGCTTTTGCTTCTAAAGAATTTTCTAAATGTGTTTATTGTTCGGTTACTCACTTCTGAGTCTTTTAACGATTTCTCGCATATTCCTTGCACTGAACAGGCATATTATTTGGTTTCAGTACTATACAAAATTAGCTATATCTCAGGAAACACATCTAGGGGTCATTGCAGCTGGATTGATAAATATTGTATGACTGCTGAATGTTCAGTAGCTGTAATTAAAGTTAATGGAAAGCTTGCAATTAGTAATAGGGAGAGGGGAATCATAAAAAGTAAAGCTACTCAAATTATTTATTGCAGACGTTTAGACCTTGATCATCCAGAGACCCTCATGTTTAACAGTTGTCTACTAACTAGAGCTGTTTGGGGTTTGGCTGTCGTCTGCAAAAATGTGTCCTTTTTTTTTGGGGGGGGGGGCAGAATGGATTATCTATGAGCAAATGAGGATTTTCCTACACCTTTCAGGGGCTGTATATGAACTGCTGGTGGTGTGGGTAGCCACTCTTCGTGCCGTAACTGGGCCACGGCTGTTTCTTGACAGGAGGACTAAACCCTTGTTAATTATTGCTACATCAAGTAAAGTGTGTCTTTCTTCTCAGTTGGTGTGGGGGTTTTTGACGCATCTAGCAAATGCAGTGCATTTTGCTTACTGAAGAGAGTTTTTGAGCTGAAGTTGTTAAATGTTTGTGAAACATAGGAGCGTACGTGGGACTGCCGGGGTAGCGCTTGCAGGAGCCCCGGGGCAGGAGCAGCCCTGCAGCCCGAGAGGTTGGGGCAGCCGGCACCAAGGGTACCGTACCAACAGACTGATTGACTTGGCAGGGCATAGATAAGAGAAAAGAAAAAGACAACAAAGATAGAATACTATTAATTAATATGACATAACAGTTTGTGTCCTGAACCTGTCCAAAAGCATTTTTTCCTAGCTTTCTGATTAATTTCTGATGAGTTACAGGCCAACCTGTAACTTCATTGCTTCATTCCCTCATAAGCAGATATTAATTTACTTTTAAGGGTGATTTACAGGCATTACCTGAGTTAGGAGCTTTTCTACTTGACAAGTGAAGGGATTTTTAAGCAGTGTTTTCACTCCGTGTTTTGGTTTATGTTCTGGAGAAGAGTGACCAGGCTCTGTGTGGAGCAGACGAGAGGACTGCAGTCGTTTGCTGTTCATGGCAAGATTTATTAAAGAAAGAGTTCAAGACAACTGTGTTGCATTCAGTTTAGTTTAAGCCAAAATGAAATCACAGCCCAGGCTCTAAGGGTTTGTGTAAGAGCTGAGGCCTGAGAGCTCGGCTGAGCCCATGGGCTGGCAAGGACAGGCAAGTGCCGAGACGAAGGGTCTGCACTATGTGTCCATGCTCCTCTGTGAAGAACCTCCCTTGGAGACATCTCTCACTCCTCTGTTTACCACTCTGCTTTTGGAAATGTCTATCCTGAGCTACTCTATTGATTCTGATGTATTTATTTATTCATTTCTGTAGACAGAGAGCAGCCATTCTGCTGCAGCTCAGCTCAACGTTTGCTGTAGCCACGGGCGGCTCACAAAGCCAGCCTGCCACTGCAGCGTGCTCTGGGAGGATTTAACGGGGAGACGTTTTGCTCTCGGGGGTGGTTTCCATCTCTGGAGGAAGAGCTTTCCATTCGGTTGTGAAATAACACCGTGCATTGCTACCCACGGCAGAAAAGCTGAGCGTGTCGATCGTTCCTGCCGTCGTGCAGTGCTAATTACAGAGCGCGGCAGCAACGCCAACCTGCCCTGACATGGGCTCCAGTGGGGATTTGGGGGTTCCTGTGTGTGGAGAAAGTCCATGGGTGACACAAGTGCATGGGGACAGGAGCAGCTTTGCCCAGTTCTCCCCGTGCCCACTGAGCGAAGCCTGGTCTTACCCGGTAACTCTGCTTTTGAGCTATTTGCAGTTCCAGCAATAATCCTGGTTGTTAATTTGGGGACTAGCTCTCTGAAGAGAGCAGTTTTTCTGGGATACATCTAATAGTGTGCAACCTGAGCTTCTGCAACCATAAGAGCTTCAGCAGCCTCTGCCAAACCCTCTTACAGGTGCGGCGTGGCTTTGTCGGCGCTACCTGCGCCGCTCTTCGACTCATTTTATATCCAGATGAGTACCAGAGCCATCTACAAAACAGACCCCAAATCTCAAGTCAGGCACACACAGAAAATGAGGAACAATATCCTTTACTACCATCCTGAATTTTAATCTTTTCTAATAAGCAACACAATTCTGGGGATATGAATCGAGCTTTATGTTGATATTTAATACACCCATCTGCCGCAGTAGTCCAGAAGGAGAAATAATTATGGATGTAGGCGAGAGATCTTGTTATGTGTTGGAAAGATGCCATAGCAAACAAAAGGACATTTTTTTAGTCTTGAGATCTTGGCTTCTGTAATCTGAAAGGCCCTTGTGTTTAAGCAAGACAAGATTTCCATCGGTTCATTTTTTTCTCATCCAGTGCACAAATCTCAGATTCATTGGGCAGAAAAATAGCACCGAGTGCTGAAGTTTGGTAAAGTTTGTAAATCTGATGATTTACAAGAGTGAAAACAGAGCAAGGAAATGTAAATTCATACTGGCATACCACCAGCAGGCTGGACCAAAAAGTACTGATCAAAAATACTTTTAATTGAAAAAATTTTTTTTCAAAATAAAACCAGAATTGTTACATTAGATCGAGTTTAGACATGACACAATATTCATTCTTTCCCTTAAATTTCACATCCACACCGAGATTATCACAGAAACTCACAGGTGTTTTTTCAGCAAATTTCAAATTAACACCATATGGTAAAAGGATGGCATTGAAAAAATCATAAGAACGTTTCCAAAGAACCAGTCTCCTACCTGTCTTTGATACCATATTTTTGTCTGTTTTACTTTCCCAAACTTTTCTCCACCACTAGACACCTTATACTATCAATAAATATATATTCATATTGACCATATGAATTGCTAATGTTTTTGTCAGTCTCTCATCAACATGTGGTAGTTTATTACCATAGTTATGTTATTATTAGTGTTAGTTAACCTTGATCTTAATTCATATGGAAACCAATTTTACCGAACAGCTCAAATGTTCTGACAAAAATGCCACGGTTGCATTTTCCCTTCTAAGAGCCATCTAAGGTTGAATGATTTAATTATGTCAAGCCAACTACTTAAGCTTATATTTTACCTCCTTGCATTTTTGGAAAGCTAAAAAGTATCTTAACAGGATTGCAAGGAACTTTTCCACCAAAAGATGTGTGCATTGTATGGGAAATATCAATTATTGAGACAAAACAGAAATCCCCCCATGAGGAAGCGCTCGGTTGCGGTTGAATTGAATTCCCATGCCCCAGAGTTTCTCTTTGGCAACGGGAGACGGCACACTGCAGGGCACCACCGAGTAACCACTCCCATGGGGCAGTACTTCTACTGATCATCACTAAAAGCTGAGAAAAAGTTGAAGGCTGTGGGCTGAGTGAGAGGACACTGCTCTGCAGGTGACTCTGGACCAAGATGAACAATTCATTCCTGTTCAGAGAAATCTATTATATATTGAGGAATTCCCTCCTCAAATCTGCTATCTGGAAATTACAAGTGACCAGACTGCACTGAATTACACTTTGGTTTTGTTCTGGTGTCTTTTTTTTTTTTTATTTTTCCTTTTGCAGTCAAGTTTCTGTTACATAAAAAAGGAAAATGCTCTATATAAAGTTAAAGTACAAAGTCAAGGGTAACATCAATTTGCTTACCATCTTCCAGGAACAATTAGAAATTGCCTATGTGCTACGGATATCCAGATATTATCTTATTTGTCGTATAGTTCATAGTAATTTGATGATGAGAAAAAATTATAATGTGGTTTTACAAGAAGCTTTTACAGAGCTAATTTGTATGCTTAGTTCACCTGGGGGAGGGAAGGGTTGGAAAATCTGGTAGATATTATCTCTGAAGATCTGATAATGGAAGTTACTTTTTGAAGCAGATTCCTGGACGTACATGAATTTTTCATATCAAGTGAGGTGGATACATTTTTATCATTTTGTCTTGAAGGACGGAGTTTAACTTGATTTGTTTGTCAGCTATATGAAGATCTGTAAACCCACAGACCCTGGGGAGGCTGGGGCTGGCGGGAGCTCCGGGGTCTCTGTCCCACCCTGCTCCCAGCGGGTCCCCACAGCAGGTTGCTCAGGGACATGTCCAGGTAGATTTGAGCATCTCAAGGTTGGAGACCCCATGACCACTCTGGGCTGCCTGTTCAGTGTTTGACCATCCTTGCAGCCAAAAGTTTTACTTATATATAAGCTTTTTCAGGAATTGAATTTGTGCCTTCTGCCTCCTGTCCTATCAATGGGGGCCACTGAGAAAAATCTGGTTCCGTCTTCTTTACACTCTCCCATCAGGTATTTATAGACACAGATATGATCCCTCTGAGCCATCTCTTCTCCAAGCAGAACCGCCTGAATTATCCCCCTGCTCCTGTCCTTTCATCATCTTCATGGTCCTTTGCCAGAGTAACTCCAGTAAGTCCTTGTCTCTGTTGTCCTGGGGAGCCCAGAACTGGTCCCAGTACTCCAGACGTGCTTCAGCAGTGCTGAACAGAAAGGATCTCCTCCCCTGACCTGCTGGCAACAGTTTGCCTCGTGCAGCCCAGGATGACGGTGGCCTTTACTGCTTTGCTGGTTCATGGTCAGTTCCATGCCCACTGAGACCCCCAGGACGTTTTCTGCAGAGCTGCTTTCCAGCCAGCCCATCCTGGTGTGTGGGATTTTTCGTCCCTGGGGCAGGACTCAGCATTTCACTCTGCTGAGCCTCATGAGGTTCCCGTTGGCCCACGGCTCCAGCTGGTCCAGGTCCCTCTGGCTGGCAGCATCAGCCGCTCCTCCCGGTCTTGCATCATCTGCAAACTCACTGAGGCATTGAGTGGCTCAGACGTGTACAAGCTATTCATACACTACAAGTGTGTACAAAGAGTTCAAAAGATAGAGAAGAACAGAATTTTTGCTAAAAATGTCTGGGAAAAATCTTCAGATGGGATCAACCAACTTAGAAGCCTGAACTGACTTTCAATGAGGCATTGTAACTCATTTTTGAAACTGAGTCCTGGGGTTTTGTGTCACCTACATGGTTTTGAAAGGGTCATCTCTAACTGCTATAACATTTTGGAGAATTTACAACCTGGATGGGAGAATTTGCGGGGAAAATGAGATGACAGTAAAATGAAAATGAAGGAAATGAACTGTAGAGAAATGTCAAGTGAATTATTTCAGAAATTTCTTCCATTTCACCGTGTCTTATCTAAAAATTTGTATCAAATAGAACCTTTAAATATTTGTATTATTTTAACTTCATCTGACACGAAGCAGATTAGCTAACACTAGCAAATACAGTACGCAGGAAAATGGAAGATGGATTTAAATAACAAATATACACAAGAATCACCACAGAAAACATGCTGAGTGCCTTTTTTACAAACTCCACCTGGAGCTTTATAATTAGATGTGTTAATAAATCACCCGAGACTGCTTTCTGCTTGGAGATGGCACAGTCTAGGGTATGGAGCGAGGCTCCTGCTTCTTCAGGACCTCAGTTTACTCTTGCCGGGAGCTGCTTTTGACCCATGCCATCGCACATGGCTCTACGGTCCCTGGTGACCACAGAGGCTCCGAGAGTCTTCAGCTTCCAGAGGTGATAACACAGACCTAGAGATCAGGGGTTTTTTAAACACTGACCTTGGAGGCGTGCAGGGGATGGGCCCAACGTTAACACAAATGTGTTTAAGGTGGCACCCCCCCCTTCTCCCAAAGTACCGAAACTGCTCGGTATTTTAAAGCTGCAGCACATCCCACTGTCTTTGGGCTCTCTGGGACTGCAGCAGTGAAGGTTTCAGATCTGGGAGTAACAACCCGGGCTCCTCTCCTCCCAGTGTGGATCAATGCGATGCTCATCATGTCTTGTCTGTCTCCCAGGCAATGGCAATTCGGAATCCTCAGCACATTTTTTTTTAATTTATTTTTTTTTTTAAAAAGTAGAGACTCATTAGTTTAGGGCAAAAGCATTACTAAGCAAATATGTGTTGTAGGGAGAAGGTGCAGCTTTCCTGGACACATATAACTCCCTGCCTTCCCCCAAGGTCTTGCAGGTCCCACTCAGGTTTGGTACGTGATGGGTTTGTTGTTTGTTCCTTTTTGAACAGAACATGGATGTCTCTTTATGCAGTTTTTCTTTTTTGTACGGCAAGCTTGTTGAAGCAGAACAAGTGTATATATGAACGTGTGGAGCCGTGATTTACATTAATTACTCCCTAAGTGAGTGTTTTCCCCAGGAAACTCTCCCACTGTGCGATGTCCATAGATGCATACAGCACTCGCAGCAACGATACGCAGCTCTTTGATTTCCTGCTTCCTGCACTGCAGTCAGATTTGTCATGTTGGAGGGTATCAGCCTTTCGGGAACTGCTATGCTGGAAAGAGAAACAACATATGCTAGAAATGCAAACGCGTCATTACCTCTGTTAAGGGAACTGCTGATGAAACTTACCTACAGAGTGATGTTACACATGCTGAGCTTGACCGTCTTTATGCTTTGTAGGTGAAAATGTTATATCATCGCTTTGCTGATTAGTACTGAGACGATAGACATTAGTAAACAACAAAAAGCTTGTTGTTTTCCAGAGCCATAATATAATTTCTTATTTTATCTTGTTTTTGAAGGGAGAAGGAAAAGGAAATTTAATGTCATCTAAACAGAGAGATGTAAAGATTAAGTGGTAAAAAAGGTCATGGTTGCACTAAAAACATTGTATGTATGCACTAATACAGATATTTAAAGACATATGGTCTTTTGAAAGATGGAAAATATTTGATCCTATGCCTTTCTGAGTCTTGAAAATGCACAACTGTCTTGGAAGTATTACTTGCTTTTGCATAAAAATGCCCTTCTCCCAGGACTGCCCAGACAAGAGGGGTGGATGGCTAGCTGCCACCATGTTTCTGCTCTCTCATTATCTGATCTGCCTCCAGGGACCTTTGGAACAGTAGTATTATTATTCCAAATCTGGCACAATGCTGCGAATGCCCACCAAGCCTCTCAGCATTCCACATCAGTAACGTTTATTGTCCCTTCGTTGCATTTGGCATATTGTGTGTTTCTTATTTTCCATTTGCAAGAGGCAAAGGAGGCACTCCGTTTGTCCTCACCCAGCCATAAGGGCAACACGTCGTGGACTGGTTTTCTACCAAGATTCCCACTGAAGACCCTCCTAGGTGTTTCAGGCAGCCATGGCATGCCCTTTGCTATGGAGGAGGTGGCAAGGCCACATCGATTGAGCATTTTGGGACTCTGGATGGGTGGATGGGGATCAGCCCGGGTGCCGGTGACCGCGGGCTGTGTGGGGGCGAGATCCAGACACCACGGGAGTTAACTCCATGGCGAGTGGCAACCAGTAAGTGCTTGTCAGATGAAACTCATTTACTTCTTCAGAAAAGTGAGAGGCCTTGAGGTCTGAGGAGCAAAGGAAGAGGTCAGAGGTTTGACTCAGTGCTTTGTTAGAAAAGAGCCTCTGCGGAGCAGAGACCTTGTACATCACCTCCACAATCACCACGAGCTGGCCCGGCTCACCATTTCCCTGGCAGATGGATATTACTCTTCTCGTCGGTGATAAACAAACTAGAAAATACTTCAGCTTCCTCTTACAGTACAAGGACATCATTCAGAAAGAAAATGTTCATTGAATAGCCTTGATTTCTGTTTGTCACTGTTAGCATTTGTTGTGAGCCCCATCCACTAATGGGCTTACACAATTCCTATGGTTACTTTTGTTCCCATTACACTAAATCCCCAGAGCCCTTTCTCTTCTGTACTGATGTTACTGCTTCCAGAGATGTATTTTCCTTGATGTCCCTAACCGTACAAACCAGCTCTCTGTGCTTTGCAGGCTGCTTGGAAAGATGATTTGCACCACACCTGAGAATAAGCGTGGGATCCCTTCGCGTCGCTACTAGCACCACACGTGAGTGTCAGTGCTTGCTGCTTGCTACTGCCTCTGCTCTGCATCTGAGAGGCTAAATTATGCTTTGCAAGGACTTGTCTTAACTATATATTCATAGAGATTCTAATGCACCTAGTAGATGATTTTTCTAATGCCTTTTTATTTTTTTTTTTTTTTAAATATATAGGAAATATTGTCAAGGGGGCAGGGAAGAAATTGTGAAAAAAATAAGGGGTTTAGTATGTTTTTAAAATTAGGAAGAATTAGAAGGGGAAAAATGCCAGTCATATTACTGTGAACCTTAAGCATTCAAGCCTATGGAACCAAGGAGGTCTCTAAAGTAGATTTTTAGACATATTTCCCTATTATTGCTAGCTGTGTTGTTCGACAAATCCATCTGTGTATGGATATCCCTCCTGGCTCAATATGGCAAGTCAAAAAAACAAATTGAATAAAAATATAGTCACTCTCTCTCCCCCATACCCATTTATGTTCCACACATTCGAGGCCTGGAGGATCAGAGGTGGAGTGGTTTTGTTGTGTTTCCGCACTCATTGACTTAGAGATAGAGGAGTTATCTGCCAAGGGATGCAATAGTCCTGAGGGAAGTCTCTCTCGTGGAAAGTCAATCTGTTTTGAATACCTCCATCAAAAAATGCCCACCAGACAAATGCAAAAGCTAGTTTACATCCATTTTCCTCAGAAACAGGCTCTGACTTGGCAGCTGAGTACTACCATGTATTCTTTCCATCCCATTGGTGTCTCTGGATCTGCTGCACATTTTTATATTTCCTCTGCCCAAGCTTGCAGCGCACAGCGAAACGTGCACTTTGTAACTATGACAATGTCTGAGCGGAGTTATGTGGCTTCAGCATGGGGAATAAATAAAAAGCGGATGTAGATGAAAACTGCTGTCATGGTAATTCAGAGTAGGAGGGAACGACTGGCCAAACAGAATTAGATCATTTAGCTTTTGCTTAAACTGAAAAACTAGGGAAAAAAACCATGAACTATCAAACAAACAGGAATAAGCAGGCCTAAGAAAGGATAAAAAAAAAAAAAAAATCCCTGTAAAAATCCTGAAGACAAAGAGCTACCATTTCCGAACTGCGACTGAAACTCACTGTACACGAACAGGTCCCAGTGTCCTTTGATATAAAACTCAGATATTTATTATGGGGCAATGCAAAATAGGGAAGAACATCTGAACCGAGAAGAGTAGGAAAGACCAGAAGGAACCAAACTCATGAGCTTAGTCCCTTCCTGTCCTTTAAAGGGGCTGTACCAAAGGAGACTTTTTTTTTTTTGCACAAATTCTGTTTTCCTTATTGCTCTGTGGTGCAGAAGGTTTCAGCTGTGATGGGGCCAGACGCACATTGTTATTGGCACGGACAGGACATCCGAGCCCACCTTTCCCTCCATGGTGAGTTAAAAGAGACTTTGCACACTTTGAGGAGATGCATGCATATCGCAGGCAATAACTACTAAAATTGTGAGCAGAAAATTCTGCTTGAATCAAAAAGCAGAATTACTGGGGCAAACTTTAGTACAAGTGGGCTTAGCAGTGCGTGCGTTGTTATGGCATTACACCTGCTGAGGTGGTGGTAAGAAAATGCCATCACTGTCTACTAATAATTACGGAACATATTAACAGTTTCCAGTGGATGGTTTAATTGCTTCTTCCCTCAGCAAAAGAAATTTTACAAACCTCAGCTTGTCACTGTTTATGACACATTTAGAGCTTTTTCAGTAATCGCAGCAGTGAATTATTGCACGTGCATGGAACATGAGAAAGGCCGATGTGCGAATGCCCATCGTTACGAAGCCCTATTGAATGTTTGCACGATTGTTGCCACAGTTTGTTTTCCCACTTGGACATTAAAATCTGAGACCTGCTTTAATAATCTTTGAACTATAAAACTAAAGATAATGGCCTTTAAAATGGGATTTCAGCATAATGAGCTATAGTAACATCATTTCGGGGTTTTATTTGCTTCTCTGTGTACTGAACAGGTCAGGCGCGTTGGGCTGCGGCGAGGCAGACTCACCCCACGCAGCCGGTTCAGTGCCGCTGCCGTCACCCAGCCCATCACCGAAACCGATGCTTTTGATGAGAAATAAGGGAGGTGTCAGGAAGGCTAGAAACGGGCTTAGGGGCCATACCTGCAACACCTAACGAGGCAGTTGCCAAACCAACTACTTTGCACTCAAAGCGCCACTGGGTGAAGCAGGATGTACGGAAAGAGAGCCTGCAGGAGGGAGGATGGCTCAGGATGCAGACCAGCTGGAACAGTTTTGGTTTAAAGTCACGCAGGGAAAAGCACACCTTGTATCTAAGCAATTCATTGCCTTTAATTCTGTATATACTGTGATGTGAACGGTTTCCTTCTGGCCATCTCTGGTGCTCCTCCACGCTAACTGTGCTCTCATCACCTCCTGACATCGCATCGAGTGCAGGATGTACCTTGGCACGGTACCACATCATGCCACCCAGACCTACTCCATCCCTGGAAAATGCTTTTGCAGTGTTAAAAGCACTGCAGGGGGAGAAAGCCAGACACTTTAGGTGCATGAGAAAAGGGGATGTGAAGAGAGGCACGTGCAAATGAAACTGCTGCACCGACCCCTTGATGAGGTGTCCCCTCGCTACGTTGCTGTTGGAGCTTTGCTCTTGCTTAACTTCTCTGCCTGCACGTGTCCATGACCGAATTTCACTTGTGCTCTTCTGCTTTTTATGGCTTTTTGACTATGCACCAGTCGGAGCAGAAACTTTCCCTGCTTGATGTAGCCTGGCAAATCAGGCTGCTATATAATTAACGTAGTTTTTGAAAGGCCATGCGAAAAGGAATTTTTTTTTTAGACTGTAAAGGGAAGCACTTGAAGGTCAAATTCGTATTTGTCCCTGCAACCTTAAGCTTCTCCATACATTTCCATCCTGTGCATTGAATGGAAAAGATATCATGTGAGCATGTAATTACAGACTGTATTATAGCACAATAATTCCCTAGCAAGACAGCTAAAGACTGACTGAGAGCTAATCTATCCAAAACCAATATACCAGTCCCAGCACAAGCTGGACTCAGGCCAGGATGTAAGCCAGGAACAGCTTTCATGACACTGATTAATGCGTTTTAGCTGCTGATGGATGGAGAACAGACATCCCCTTTTATCCTTCTAGAATACTCTGGCATTCAATCCTGTACCACTATCCTGCCTGAAAGTAAGGGTAAAATGTTCAAGAACATGCTAACACATTTTGAACTTGTTTCCCAAGAAGCGATGCCAGAAAATTGCATTTCTGCTACTAGGGCTGACCACGGAGCTCGGCAAGACTGAGCTCCAGCCCAGGCTGCCCAGCAGCAGAGCTTGAATACTCCACGCGCCATCTTTAACCTGTGCAATGCTAAAACCACAAAGATAGCCCTGTCCTAGGAAAGACTCAGCTCACAACGCAACGGAGAACGGCACCGGGGTCTGTAGGAGGAAGCTCCAGCTGTGAACTAAGGACATATTGGTTATAATACTGCTGGGCTTTGCAATTTAAAGCATAATAAGGTAAGTGCTGAACGTGTGCAGCGTCCAACACGCACAACGGCCCTGTCCTGCCGTTGTTTTCAACAGATTCCCTAAGAACACAACTGAGAGGAAGAAAACAGCAATTCTGGGCAATTGATGGCTCAGTCAGAGCTGAAAGGAGTGCGAGGGGACAAGGGAATAGACATCTCCAACTGCAAGGCTTTGTTCTCACTAAATTTGAAAAACCTGCTTGGAAGAATGGCTTTAATAGCTTTTCTTAATCCTCCACCCAGCACTGATAATTCTCATAATGGAAAATAGGAAGGAGTTTAAAAGAAACTGCTTATTATGCAATTTCCTATGTTACTTAAAGTCTCAGACTATCAAACCAAATTCAAAGCAACTTTGGGAATGTTAAGGCACTTTTAAAATAAGTGGATGTTGCTGCTATATTTCTGTCTACTGGATCAGCTAAAGTGACAGCTAAACAGAAAATCCATTAGAAAATTTATATGTGTACTGCTGTTTGGAAGTTGGAAGAAAACATATTTTGATGTTTAGATACAAGAAGTATGATGTTCGGGGACTGGAATAATCCCCATAGGACACAGTTCATACGCAGTACATCATCCAAGGACAGTCAGCTTCAGGCTCTGCTTTAATTTCCTGGTGAGCTTCACAGTAATATTTATTGTGCAGACAAAAGAAACTGCATCTAGTGAATATTTATATCAGAAAGGGAAGGATTTTTTAATAACTGATAGTACATAAATCCAGGAATAGGAGAGACTGGAACAAAAATCGAAAGGTCTATGTAGGCGGATAGTTTGGTTGTAATTTCTAATTAGAAAGGAGTATAGAGGATA
The DNA here is from genome assembly GCF_028858705.1 of Grus americana. NCBI lineage: Eukaryota > Metazoa > Chordata > Aves > Gruiformes > Gruidae > Grus > Grus americana. The sequence goes on along the minus strand of NC_072858.1, from coordinate 1,456,633 downwards.
ACCATTAGAGTCATGATTCATTTTTATATAGATGGAAGAATAGGAGTTTCAAGCCAATACTCTGCAAGAATTTCCACCCAACACACCCGCTGTAAATCACGTCACCTGCTACAGCCAAAGCACCTTTAGTGGTGCGTGTCAGCCCGGGCTGGCGCGTTCGCACAGCGCTGTCACACCCTGCAGACCACCGTCCCACCCCGGGTGCGGAGGTGCGGGGCCGTACGCCCGTCGCTTGGGGCTCATTTCTTGAAGCAAAAATTGAGAGTAACGAGGGGCAGGCAGAGAGCAGTGTGCAAGCCAGCTCTTCCCTGAGCGTGCCTACACCAAGAAGAAATAGTGTCTGGTAGGTATTTATTTTATAGGGAAATAGGTTTGGGATACATAAAAAAAATGCAAAGATTTGCACTTTAGCAAAAATTATAGTACTCTGTACAATTTGACAGCATCATGCAGTACCTGCTGCTGATACGTACACGTTACTCCAGGACACAGTCAATGTAAAAAGGCCTCTGGTAAAGAAATAATAACAAATATGCACATTGAAGAGCACTTTAAATCCCCTCTGAGTATTCAAGATTGGTTGCAAATGCAGCAAATGGTAGTATCTATGGTGTCTTTTTAAAAAAAATTACTAGTTGAGAGAAAAAAATTACCATTTGTTAAGGAAAAAGGTAATCACAGGATGATGTGGGTGGAAATAGATCTCCAGAGCTCCTCCAGTCCAGCTGGCCAGTGTGAGCAGGTCAGGCAGGGACTCGCCCTGTTGAGTTGTCAGCATCTCCAAGGATATTAAGAGCCCCAGAAGCTATTGGAAAATTAGAGGCAGAAATCACTATAGTTCAGGCAATGGCTTTAGCATTGAGTGTCATGTAAACTGTGGGTTGGAAAACCACAGCCTGAGAACAAAGGCTCCCGTTGAAAATGTACGAACCCACTGTGCCACTGCCAGTTGGCAGCTGAGAGCCATCAAAAGCTCGTTAAACAAATGCCTCCCCTACATAAGAAAGATGGGGCTGGGGGGTGGGGGGGAAACTGTGTGTATTTCTGAGCAACCATTTAAGAAAAAGTAACAGGTGTTACGAAAAAACAATACAGTTGAGAATTTTCAAATATTGGGACGGTGGTAATAAAATCTAGCTGATGGAGAGATCTGGCAAAAGGAAAATATCTTGTGCGAAGCAGCATTAGAGATGGACAGAAATTTCCTCAGCATGAATAACTCCCTGAGCAGCAGAGACAAATGCACCCGAAATTATAGGTGTGTTTTTCAGTGAGTTCCCGATCCGGCTTTCAATTCGTTATGTCAAACCCAACACGCACTTGCGCATCACTGTCAGGGAACAAAATTTACCTGTGGCCAGACAGACAGTGAAACGCTTTTTAAATAGTTACCTTGCACTCCGACAAGCGCCAGCCCGGGAAATGAGCGGGAACGTGCAGCATGCGGATGAATAATGCCGTCGCTTGGTCTTGCTCACAGAGCAGTTGAAATGTGAACGTTAGCGACTGCAAATAAGGCGCAGTTGGGAGCTCACTGGTGGGACAGATGTAGAAATGTAAGTTATTGCCTCTCAGCTATTCATTTCCAGCCCTCAGCGGAGGCACGGTGCCTAAGGAGCTCACCACCACTTGCAGCCGTTTCTCTGCGAAGTGAGGCAGATTAAGACAAACCCTGTTCGGGAGCAGCTTGAGCTAACCCCACCAGCTTCGCCACAGGTGACTGGGCAGGGTGGACTCCTGCGTCCCGGCAGATGGACGGCTGGGGACGGCTGGAGAGGGGCGTCTCCTCACCCACTGCCGCCCCTCCACCGGGAAAGGTGTGGTGATGTCCCGGGACGATGCTCGGATACCCACGGGTCTGTGGGCACGGGGACGTGTCTCCCGTCCCTCCTAAGCGTAATGCCCAAAAGCCAAGGTTGAAGTCTTGCTCTGGAGTCCGAGGTTGGGCTGCGAGGGGTCTCGGGCTGCGGGGTGCCTCAGTGCCAGCCCACCTCACCCTTTTAAAAGAGCCACGAAGGCAATTTTAAACAAGAAAACAAACAAACAAAAAAAACCCACTGGCAAATACTCTCTCTTCTCTTTTCAACACCTGCGGATTTTTCATAGAAAAAATGAATTGATTGTAGAAGAGAATAATATTATAAATCAAGTTGTATTTCTATTATAATGATGAAGGAAGAACACACTTTCTATATGCTAAATATATTCATGGAGTTATATTATAGTAACATTCCTTAAATTGATGATATTTATCAGTTGGGAAAACAAATTGCTATATACAGAAGAAAATAATTAAAGGAAAGGGAAGAGTAATAGCAGCATCACAGCAGTCAAGTCTAGCAATGTCTTAACAGAAATATTGATGTTCTTTTGGATGCGTGTCAAGGAGAAATGGAAAGATAGCAGGGCAATTTCTTCTACAGTTATAACTACGAAATATCTTTAAACACTTGCAGTCATATACACCCAGGATGAAATTCTGTTTCCAGCAGACTGCCTTGTCTTTGCTTTCTCTGACAGGAAAAAGAAAAATGGGTTACAAGGGAATTTTTGTTTATTTGTCTTTCTGAAAACTGTTGAGTGTCATCTATGCTATGCTTAACCTAATGCATCACCGGGCAAAGGAGGAAAAAATACAACCTGCAAGTACAGGGATCACGATGGTGAGGCCCAGCGGTGCTGTTACACTTATTTAAGGGGGCTATCCGCTTTTCCATCATTTGCCCTTCCTTTGTTTTCCTAGCTGCTAATAACTGGTCTGATATCTTTGCCCAGGGTGAAACTTCGTGTGGAAATTTACAGGTCAGGAGCAGACTCGTTTCACGTAAGTGGATTGAATTCAATTCCATATTCTTAATGCAAGGGCTTGTTTTTCCAGGTAAGGCGCGCACATCTGGGAACATCTGGAGTACAAGAGGTATTGCAGCATTCGGACCCAACGGTAAGGTGCAAAGCGGGTGGGAAAGGCACATATCACCTTGTTATCAGCCTGTCAGTGCCTAATTGAACAGCTGCAGTGCCGCAGACTGTGTGCAGCGTTACGTGTACATTCACCTAATATTATATACATATCCGAGGTGCTTGATGGGCCTTTTATTACAATGTTGGAATATAACACCGTTGCTAAAGCTGTCAGGGCTTATATCACTCGAAAAATAATTGTCCGGTCTCTGAGGACCTGGTTAGTGCTTAACACAATGGGTTTTCTAGGTCATAATATGCAGCATGACATTGATGTACTGCTACCACACCTCACGATGCCAAATGCCAAAGCTGACTTCCAAGGCTCGCGTTTCTCCGGCTTTACTGGGGACTTTCACAGTAAAATTGTCAATATTCATGCAAAACTCACTTCCAGAGCTCCTTCTCGAAGGAGACAGTACTGATCACATCTCCCTAAATACTCTGGTCCCAGCACCGATGAAGAAGTTGTGGGCATCGTGTTTTGCTGCCCACTTTCCCCATCCTCCTCTTGCAGAGGGTGCCCTCTCTCCAGAGGCAGCCGACGGGCGGCAATCGGCCAATTTTATCTCCGAGTTGCTCTTAGCTGTGGCTTTGCTGAATACCTACCCTTAGGAGAGCTGATATATTGAGGCTTACATAGTGAGTAGGAATAAGTGGGAATGGATAGACAACTTCTCTCAAGTTTTTCTAAACTCTGTATGCTTATTTTTTAACTCCAGCTTCCTTTACAGATGTTCTTATAAACAGAAAACCACTTGTTAACAGTAGCAAAATGGAAATTCCCTCTGCACAAAATAAATTTAAGTGATATACATCTATGAATATAAAATATGCGGTGTAAAACTTACACTCTTTGCAAAAACAGATGTGCCTCTGTTATACATGAAACTAATACTTTACAGTCATTAAGAAATATATAACACTGACATTAATTGAAGAGAAATGAGAGTATGCTTGAACGAATAGAACTGAGGGAAAACAGGTGAATTGGGTTTTGTTACTGATGGAGCTACTCTGTAGGAGAATAATTTCTGGGCATACTGTGACGGTAATCCATCAACAGCATGGTAAGTAAGTGGGATTTTGGTAAAAGCATCTACCCAGAAGTAGGTTTTTGTTGTAGCTTCACACGAGGCTGCGCTCGCTCGTAACAGTTAGCACAGAGGAGCAAAACTAAGTTCTCCAGCACTTGCTGCGGTGTTACCCAGGCACGTTCCCTTACTGGAGACAGAGAGGAACTAAATGACATCTAGCACTAGGAGCAAACAAATGCTATGTATTTCTAATTTTCCCCAGTTGTTTGAATGTGTAACAACTAATATACTCTCTAACATATCTCTTTTTTTGGTTGATATCACGCCTTGTATTGCAATTCTACTGCCCAGAACTATGTCACATATAAATCTTCTGCTCACCCAGCGAGGACTTGCTCTTGTCAAACAAGGCAGCAGTTATCAGTATCTCGAATGTAAGGGGGGTATAACAGGTCGGTAAGGAGATATTTATGAACTCTAATGTTTCTAGTGCAACATTTATGTTCCTTTTCATACAATTGAAAAATTGTCAGCCTGACATTAAAACAAGTCTTGTATTAAGTGAAGTAAGGGTATAATTTTTTGCTAATGGGTTGTAACATTTCATTTGCATATCTTTTCCCCAAATTTTATGCTTAAAAAGTCGTTGCCCTTTTGAATTATGTGAGGCTCTTTTTACTGCGAGACTCCAGCAATTTGCCAGCCTCATGTGTGTAATTAGTTTAATTAGCACTACAGCTATAATGAGAGCATCAGTGTCTGCTGTATGCACTCTGTTCTTTACTGGACAAAGTGAAAAATTGTGTTTCTTAATCAGCTGCAACTGAAGTACTCCAGTCCTTACAAGTCTTTATACAGTTCCTGAACAGAGGTAATATATTTTGCCTTTTCTTAAAGCATTGCACTCTTTATTTTCGCTAAACTGTCTGTATCCATCTGGGCTGTACTTAGAAAATGTACGTACGCATTGGGTATGTTCAGTGAACTGGTTTTCACAGCTTTTAAAGTACGTTACCTTGGCCTTTCAGGTAATCCCTAATTATTAACGGTACAGAAAATAAATAGTATTCTTACTGTCCGTGAACAGCGCCTGCATAATGGATGGGGAGAACGAGATGCAATGAATCTTCTAAATACAGGATAAGGTTATTTCACCAAACCCAGTGAAAGCTTGACATTGAAAACAACTCTTGGGGAACTGTCAAGATGACAATAGAAAAAGCATTAACAATTTATCAACGTGCCATTAGCCCTGCATGTTAGACCTGACAATGTACGACGTCTATAGATCATTTTTATGTCCCACAATAGAAAAATTTGAGTGGAAATGGAAGTGTATGACCTCTGGGCTACATTAAAACAGTATTAAGGAAAAGACCGTTATCTAAAAGGTACAAAATCATATTAATTCTCTCTACTTGTCTGTCTGACTCAGAGCATTTCTGATTAGTTTACTCTCATGTCGCCTGGCCATCAATGCCTAAACGCTCGACAGAAGCTCGGTAAGTCAGGCACAGTGTTAGGAAAGAGAACGAATTCCCCAGTACAAACATCATGATTTTTAAAGCAAATGGTGGGGTTTTTTGTACTCCAAACTCCTCTTTCTGGGATGGCTGTGGCCATCTTTGAATTTAGGTTTCCCCTTATAAAAAAACTACTTTATGTCCTCTATATGTTTTAAGAGAAACAGTTTTAAGCAATCACAACACACACACCACCCCCACCCCCCAAAATCAACCTTTTCTCCTTAAAAGCACAGCTCTTTAGAAAGGAAACTTTCAGGAAGGAAGCTCAGCTGTTTCGGGTCAAAGGACCGTGTTTTTACTCACCACGCAATCACCACGAACGCACTAATCTCCATGCTTCGCCTGTGCATGCCAACCTTTGCGTGGAGTCTGGGATCAGCTACTTTGAAAGGAAAGCTCCACGATGGGCTTTTTATTGTCAGAAAGAAACAACCGGCATCAAAGCACCACAGTGTGGCTTCTTCATTTTGCATCTGAAGGCCAAACTGTTTTGGAAGATTACATTTTACCTGCAGATATTTGTAATAAAGAGTATCCAAGTGCTTCTCTTGTTTATGCGTTGACTGTAGCAAAACTCATATAGCGCTTAATGTTGTGTTCCTGCGCATGGCAGAGCCAGTGCCATCAGTCTGGGAGCCCATCGAAATGAGAGGTTTCATTTCTGGACTCACTACTGGTTCAGACACAGGCTGCCCTGACAATAACTGTTGTTCTGTATTGCACACTGAGAAATGGGAAAGGACGTCTGCTCGCAGGGGAACGGCTCCCGGGCCCATACCGCTTTGTTTTTAATGTCTCTGCTCACCAGCGGTTTCAATTTGTTTTATTTTAATTTCAGTTGACTGTATTACTCCATTGCACGTTGATTTCTAAACACCTTTTTTTATTGATTTAAGACAGTAAAGCTGTCAGAATAATGCAGTAATAATACACTAAAACAACAATAGGTCTTCGTTTTGCTTGGCTGCAGAACAGCCTAATCTTGGAGCGTGCAGCAAGTCCTCGACAGAAATGCCCACCACGGTGCTACAGTTTGGCACGTAAATACAGAGTTAGACAGCTAACCACATGGTCTGATTGTCACAGGAACGAGAAAACTTCTCCTAACGTAAATAGCAGCTGTGAGCGTTCACCCCCTAATCAATCCGGTGGCGTCTGAATGACTAACTGAAGGGAAACAAATAGGAAATATAATATCAAGGGCTGCTCTCAGGTCTGCCGTGTAAAAACTAGGAAAACTTCACAGACGCTGCTGAGTTAGGCTGGTGTAAAACCACCAAGGAGAGGAAACCCATCGGAAGTTTCACCTTTGCCTAACCAGCATGATAACTCACAGTAAGGATTTTTCCTCATTTTAATATGGTTTCCATCATTGTGTGTTCCAAACCCAGTCTGTTTGGGTTTTTTTTTTTTTTTAAATTCCTAATTTTAAAGTTGGATGTTTTAACCACTGTTTCTTACCCTAGTTCAATCCAAGGAATGTAGTGTTTTTGTTTGAAAGGGGGAACTAACTGAGCAACAGGTTTGTCAGTCAGAGCTGCAAGAGACTTTGTGCGGCTCTGCCCCAGGCGGGGGGAGGAGATGGCAGCAGGGATGGGGGAGGATGGGCCAGGCGAGAGGCTTTTGGGGCTCCTCTCCTGCCTTGCTGGCATCTCCATGGGAGGAGCTTGGGGGATGCTCAGCCCCTTGTCCTTGGTGTCAACGAAAAGGCAGACAAAATATCAGCTTTTCTTTGAACAGAAAAAGGCAAAAATTATACAACTGAAAACAATCATATCATTACATACAATTATTATGACTTTATTAATTTTTTCCTTGCCTTTTCTTATTTATTATTTTGGTTAAAGGTTTCTCATGTGCGCTCTGGCAGCTGGGGAGGTTTTGATCCAGAAGAAAGTCACTGTTTTTATAAGTGCTGTGGGGCACCAACACTTCAATTTAAGTTCCAGCACTAAGCAGCGCTGAAGGACCAATGCCCAGTTGTGCCAGTGGCATTAATGGCGCATTTCACAAGGCTCTGTTTCATACAAATGCTGTTTAAAACACAATGTTTATAGCTGAGGAGCCATATATATATATATATATATATATCAAATGTTGTGGGAAAAAAAACTGAAACAAATTTATGCCTAAAGGTTCAGGATAAGAATTATGGCTTTATTTCAGTAAATTACTTGTTTTAATTTTTTTTTCCCCAGGGAAGGTAAGATAAATTGGGAGAGATTCAGATGGGGAGATGCTGTGACGTGCCTTTGGGCTTGCCGAGGGCACTTGCTTCCCTCCCTGGGGTTTTCCTTGGGTGTCCGTGCTGGGGCCATGCGCACCCCACGGTTCGGGGCATAAAGACAGGGGAGCAGGGAGGGGGATCCCAAAACCAGGCGTAATAAAACCCCCACATCTGTGCATGGATAAATGAAGATGAGAGTCTTTGATTAGAGTCTTTGTCAATTAACTTTTGATTGGCATGTTGCCAATAAGATCCAGATGCTCGGACACCCTGATTCACCCAACGAGTGATGTACAGCAGACGTTCTGTCAGTGGCTCCTTCCAACAGGTGACAACTTAAATACCCATCAGGTGTTACAGAAATACAAATTATAGATACAACCCGTGGTTTTCCCTTCAATAAGCATATTCAGGATGTGTCGGTCATTTTACTTGGTGATGCAGAATACAGGTAAGAAAAGAGCTCTTCTTATTTTCCAGCTGCAATAATTAGGATAAAACTTAGTAGTAGGAATGGGCAAATAAAATTAACTAACTGCCTTATTTAATGGAAAACAACAAAGTTATACTAGGGTAAATATAGTTCTTTGGGTATTTACAATTAAATGAGATCTACAATAGACCATGTTTTAATTCAAAAATTTTTTTAATAATAACTTCATATTTTAAAACCATTTATACAGTAACTGTAATTAAATGTATTCAGCAGGACATGGACAACAAACAACAGTGGGGCTTTGGTGATGTCGCAGCTCAGGTGAGCAAGTCTGGGAACCTCGAGACAAGCCAGGAGATGTGGGTATGGTGTTTTGTGCCTCGTGAGCCAAGATGCACTTTTGCAATTTCTTACCTACAGGTCTCTGCTCTTTTCTCTAAAATAAACATTTAATTGTTATGCAAGAACTCAGCCATTCATGAGTATCCATACTGAATAAAACAAAAGGAAAATATTTAGGTATTCTTTTTACAGGATTAATATATTTGTTGCACAGGTATTATCTTAATCCAGTAGCCATCCTTCAACAAGCTATAAATGAGAGCAATGTCTTTCTGTCAATGAATTTTATTTAACCGGCTCAGATTATTTATGAGATGTTTGCAATTTTGAGCCCCTAAGAGTAATAACTTGTCCAAATATATTAACATGAAAACTCCCTTGAGTTTATCCCCCAAATAATCAAATTCTTTTGTCAACGACATCCCCAAATAATTTGCGTTGACTTTAGCAAAAGTTTGTTAGAATTAGAGACTTAACATGAAGCACGACCCTTCTGCTGCAGCTGGAGGACTGTTCATTTCCGAGTTAAATAATTGTTCTGTTTTGCAGAGATCTTTCATCAAGTTCTTTGTACAGCAAAAAATGGTCCGAAGAAATGACGGCTGAGGTTGTAAGGTGAGATGCATCGATTGGGAAGCCCCCTGACTGCCCCCGTCCCTCCCCCAGCACCCGGTGTCTGAAGGCAGGTCTACAAAAAATGGCATTTTTAGGCACAGGTGCCCTTCACAAACCCTTCAAGAAGAATATGTGCCAGTACTGGTTTTTATGAGTATCACTAATTGCATATAGCGTATCAACAAGCATGACACAAGTTGTTTCCTCCTACAGGCGTTGCTGTAGGTCCTTGGGCTGTTCTCCCAAGGTACGTTCAATCAGTCCTTTCCAAATGCCCATTATTCCCCCCCGTTCCATGACCCCCCCCCCAGGTGGTCCCACTGAACTCCCACCCTCCTTGGCCTCACGGCTTCAGTGGGTAACATCTTAAATCTTCCGGCAGCAAAAATTGCGGAATTGCACTTTATCCTGAAGCTTTAATTGCTGGCTGCTAGAAATACTGCGAAATTCAGAAACGCTGTGCAAACGCGATGCAGAGGGAAGTATCGCAGCAGCAGGGAGCTGGGCTGGATTAAACCGTCTAGCGGGGCTCGTTTGCCGCGACTTCACATATTGCTCCGAAAAGAGCCAGATGGCTTTTCCCCTCTTTTTCCTTCAGAGATACTTTGGCAGACCAGTACACATAGGAATATTAGATATTTTATGCATGGGAAAATAGTGCAAAATAATTTTAATAAAATATTTGAAACTCCTGGAGGATCCTTGTGTTGGGAGATGAGCAGGCTGTAAATAATTGAAGCATTAATGATAATTTACACCCCTGGGACCAGCCATAGAGGATTACAACCTCATGGAGGCATTTACCTTGAGAAAAATGACAAAATTTCCAAGGACTGATGGTTCCTTGAGCGAAGATTTGAAGCAGAGGCTGCACTTGGCTTGAGCCTATCCACTATCAATTCCAGTTCATACAAAGACATTTGCTCAGATTATTATTATATCCCTGCCCTTTCTTGCCCTTGAAGTATTGGCGCCGTGGCTCTGAAGACAGATTCAATTAACAAACCGGATAGATGCTGACCTTTCCAAGATTGTTATTCTATCCTTGATTTGCTTTAGGGGAGAAATATTCTTTTCTTGTATAAATATAAAATAACAAATAAATAACCAACAATTGATTTGTAGTTTCAAAAGGAACCAAACCAAACCCCAAAAAAAGAGAGAGAGAGAGAGAAAGAAAGGGAAGAGATGAACTGTTTGAGCATAGACACTGGTATTAGCTGAATGACTTCAGCGCTTTGGGCTGGGATCACTCACTGAGTAAGTTGCTGTCCTTCACAATTAAAGAGTTGTCAGAGAATTTCTAGAGCAGCTTTTCCATGGCATCAGGTAACTTAGCTTAGTGCTTTTCATGTTTTTGTTAACTTTGTGATTGATTTTCTGCAGACCATCGAGGAAATTTTCTTTTTGTTGTTTTTTCACACATTACAGACCACTGTCTCACACCATTGCATATAATTGCCAGCCTGGTGATGCGGGATGATGAGCCCAAGAGCCCCCACAGGCAGGACCAGGACCAGGACGCCAGACAACAAAAGCATCTAGGCAACAACTTTCTTCATTTATATTCACATTCAAAAAAAATACTAGTTTTATACTTCAGCTTTCTTCCCCTCGTCTCCTCCCTCCCCACCATGCACATACTTGGGAAAAGCTCAAACAGTGTTTTTATTTTCTTTAACAATGCTGTAACTTTTAGACAATATTAATGGTAGAGAAATTTTGAGATAACCGGCTCAGCATCTGAAAATTTATAATTATTGTTTTTACAATTTTAATTATAATTATTATTTATAATTATGATAATTATTTTAAGCATTTCCGTACCATCATATTACAAGTATTACATTTATACCTTTTAAAATACTCATCCTGAATCTGTTACTTTTTTTCCTACTACCAGGTCATTCTATCAAGTGTGCCACTCACACCAGTGGGACTGTCTTGTTGCTGATTTGTCACTTCGATTCTTGAGGTCAGATTCACGTCCCTTTTTTTTTCAGCCCTTTGGATCCGTGTTAGCCAGCTGGGTGTTATCCAACCTGCTTGCCACCCCCACTTTGGGAGAGAGCTGTCAGGAGGAAAGCTGAAACCCGTGGGCAGTGTGTCTGAGCTCTTGCAGGGAAGCTCAAGCCAAACGGCTATGGCAAACCAACATGGGCAGCTTGCACTGGCAGTCCGGAATATCTTTTTTCTGGCAAATTTGTGTAAATCTTGTTCATTTAATGTTCATTCAGTCAATCGGATTTTATACAGCAGGGTGCGGGATAAAACACGAAGGCATCCGTTGCCATCTCTTAATGTTCTTACAATACGGATGCGTGGTGCATAGAACGACTTTTATTCATCCTTCTTCCTTCCCTGTTTGAGTCCCTTGAATTCCTTTCTTTCCATTTGCTGTCTGCCCATCTCTGTCTGGTTTTCTATCCACTTTTAGCAAGTAACAAAACACCGTACTTGGTTACACACTCCAGCAACTCCCTCAGAGCCAGACCTAACCATTGTTCTGCATCTCTGGAACTGCCCACCCCATCCTGATCTCTAGATCACGGCTTGGAAAGAAGAGCTGAAATCTTCCTGCCCCTTGGAAACAGGAGAAAGTGTTTCAGATTATAAATGTTCATTGTTCTACAAAAACTGAGACCAAAAGATTTCTATCTTGGACATCATGGTAGATGAAGGAAAAGGTCAATTTTACCATTAATTCATAAAAATCTTTTTTTCCAGGTGGTGGGAATTGTAAAATCTTATATATCATACAACTGTAACTTTAGGTTACCCAGTAAAATCAGAAAAGTCTTTGCTGGAAGAGAAGCAATTAGATATTTCAGATAGCTCTGGTTTGTATACCGTTATACTACGCACTTGTGCAGGGGCACTCCTTTCCAAACACTATTGTAAAATGCATTGCTAGTAACATGTGAAATACATTACCTGCCCTTCCACTTCCTAGCTTATTTGTTGTTGGATCACATCATGGTTAGTCTTAAATAAGCCCCCAGCGAACCAAACACCACCGTCTCACAAGGTGCATGGTATTTCCAGTTCAGCGATGGAGCAGCCCGACAGGGTGGAGAGGAGATGTTAGGAGTCCTCTGCTCTCCTCTGGTGGGTCCTGGGTTGGAGGAAAAGATCCCTCTGGGCCTGACAAATAGAGCCTGGCCCACCGAACGGCACCCCAAGTTTAGCTAACGGAAGTGTTCCTGCGGCACTAATGACCCGCCTCAAAAATCATACGTTAATTTTTCAGTTCATCACAGGTTCAGGGCACCTACCACTACTAAAAAGCAGAGTGGCAGATGTACAGTTGCTCCGTTTATACCAATTATAATACCTAGATGATCTTTATTTTGTGTGCTGCTGAAAACCTCTTGATCACCTAGTTTTTAACTTGATGCAGACAGCCTTACAGATTTGATTTATAAAAGAGATTTATTTTCTGTTTTGACAGAAACTGCACTTTTCTGCATAACTTATTAAAGTATAGATTAAAAGTGACGTGTTGATTTGTTACTGACTTTGAGGATTTCTTTCTATGCCATTTGCCTCCAGCATTAAGCAGTCCACTGAATACATAGCTTGTGCATGAATCCTTCTTTTTTCAGTCTTGGGACTCATTCTAATATTACGCACGCTGCATTCAACCAATAAAAAGGTAAACAGAAAGGCTGAGTTTATGCCAGCAAATCACAATAAGCTGTGCGTCGGCAAAATATTTAATTGTGCTAAAATTGAATGCTGGGCCCTCCCACATGGCTTTATTTTGGCACTGCAAAATGCATGTTTTTTAAAGGTCAGAGTTTCTGATTTCCATATTCTTCTGTTTCTTCCTCCCCCCTCCCTGAGAATTCAGTTCCTTTTATTACCCTGTTAACTCCTTTTATTAGTCTGTTATCTAATATTTCACTACCAGGACTTTTGACCTTTTCTGTAATTTTTTTTTTACCTCTGTAAATGAGCTGTCCTTACCGCGTATTAGTCCCATACGCACACGCTCGTATACCCATTTCTGTTCATCCGAACATGCGAGCCAGGTGACAGAGGAGGGCCAGGAGGAGTAGGTGTGCTGCACACCCGAGTGCACCGGCACTGCGCTGAGATCCATCAGACCATCCACGTTTAGAGGAGCCGAACTTCAAATGCGCAGTTCTTTACTGAATTCACATAGTTTAACTCTTCCAAGCTAAGAACAAGACAGAATCCAAAGCAGATTCAATCCTATTGTCTCGGTTTTGCTCTCTGCTTTACCGGCTGTAACAGATACTCATCAACAGGGCAGGAACTGGTAAAAATCCAGCTCGGTTTCTGACTTGTCTCGCAGAGGAATATGACTAAAAGCCCTGATCATACATAAATTGAAAGTCAGCCTTGTGTAAACAGCAATACTAGGGCTCTGCAGTGTGATCAAATAGCCACAAGTCACTGTGGCATTGAAAAAAATTTTGAGTTAAAAGCACCTTCATTATTTTCTATTAAGTATTAAAGTCATAGGCAGTTTTACAAATACAAATGGATATGCAAAGGATGGAATCTGGGATCATTGTACCCAGCCAACTCTCATGGTTTTCTCTTTAGTAGAGTGGATGGTATCGTTATTCCTTGTTGTTCATCTTTTAGCATACAATAAAATCCAGCCTGGTGTGGGTGGGCAGGGACCTCCCAGCCCACCCAGTGCCACCCCTGCCATGGGCAGGGACACCCTCCACTAGCCCAGCTTGCCCAAAGCCCCATCCAACCTGGCCTTGAACACTGCCAGGGAGCCAGGGGCAGCCACAGCTTCTCTGGGCACCCTGTGCCAGGGCCTCAGCACCCTCACAGGGAAGGATTTCTGCCTCACATCCCATCTCCATCTCCCCTCCTGCAGCTTCAGGCCATTCCCCTTGGCCTGTCACTCCCTGCCCTTGGCACCAGCCCCTCTCCAGCTTTCCTGGAGCCCCTGCAGGGACTGGAAGGGGCTCTAAGGTCTCCCCGCAGCCTTCTCTTCTCCAGGCTGAACCAGCCCAACTCTCTCAGCCTGTCTCCATAGCAGAGGTGCTCCAGCCCTCGGGTCATCTCTGTGGCCTCCTCTGGACTCTCTCCAACAGCTCCATGTCCTTCTTGTCCTGGGGACCCCCAAGCTGGACGCAGCACTGCAGGGGGGTCTCACCAGAGCAGAGCAGAGGGGCAGAATCCCCTCCCTCAACCTGCTGGTCACACTGCTGGGGACACAGCCCAGGACACGGGTGGCTTTCTGGGCTGCAAGCACACACTGCTGGGTCATGTTGAGCTTCTCATCCACCAACACCCCCAAGTCCTTCTCCTCAGGGCTGCTCTCAATCCTTTTATTACTTAGTTTTTTAATCAGCAATCACATGCTTGGTAAGTATCATACTGAGCAAAGGCAATTTGATAATGTTTTCCTTAATTTGGCTTGTATTTTCTGTTGCTAAAGCTTTCTTGAAATTCCTTCTCCTAGCATCAGCCTATGGTCTCATATAAATGCATCTGAATGGTCCAGCTTCAACAACATCACGCTCTGACCCTTAGGCAGCGTTGTCAAGCTGCCTGCTTGATGCTGAATGCAACATTGGTTGGCACACCTGGATTGGGATGTCTAGCCAAACACTGACGTGAAACTAGATGGAAAGATTTTCCTTTTAGTTTACCTTTTCCAATTCAACCCAACAGAGTAATGGCAATGTAGCTGCCATCTATTTAACCTGAAAAACTAATGAGAAAACAAAAATCCAACCTGAAGAAATGCATGTTGCCCATGGATGACCTCTATTTTAGTTATCAAGGAGAAGGAAGCCTTATTTACAGCAGATGCTGTTTAGGTGATCAAGGGTCTTTGCAATGTCATGCTTACTAAAGCAGTTCTACCTCAGCACAGCTGTTTCTTCTGTCCCACCTCGGCAGTAAAAACCTTCTGTGTTGAGGCTGGGTCCTCTAAGGCTTCTGAAAACCAAGTCTACTCCAAAATGCAGAAATAAATCTGAATGCAGAAAACCCCTCATGATTTTTCTTCAGATGATTCCAGACTCAAGTAGCTGGAAAAGAGAAGAACCTTTTTTATTTTTTCATTTTTCAAGTATATGGGTTTGCTTTAGGATGTTTGTCAGGTGTAGCCTCTGATGCAGTGTCCGTACCAAAGCAGTGCGGTCTTTCTTGTCAAGGCATGAACCTTAGCATTTAGGAAATCACCAGCTCATTTTCTGTTTCCTTTCAGATATTCTCATACAACCCCTCTTGTCCTGACCAGTTCCACTCTCCTGTTTTTCAGGCATTAATATCTTTTCTCTCCCACCCACTTTCAGACCCTTGTTGCTGGCATCACCCAGCAAGACTGCACAGGGCGCTTGTGCTTGAGCTTCGACCCTGGGCTCCTCTCCAGTTCCTCGCTGTTACAGATGCTGCAAGTGTCAATCATTACCACCCTGGCGAAGTCACAGGCAGTTGAGAAGATCCCCGTTTCAGCCATTTCCGGGAGGTAAAAAGACACCTTTGTCTTCTGTCTTACATCAAGAAAAACTCAAGGAGAGTCAATTTGCTTGGTGAGGTTTGGCTGGGGAAGGTTACCTGGAGTCCTGGGGCACAGCAAAGAACCTCAGCTACCACTGTGGTGGCTGTATGAATTTTCCTCATCACTTGTCACCTGCAGAGTATTCTTAGCAGCAGTACAGTAGAACAGGAGATGATGTTATAATTTTCTTCTCTTTCTTTTTTTTCCCATCTTCCCGCCAAATTAGGGAATTGTTCACATCTGTCTCCCTGGGATTTTGGCAGATCTCTAAAGGAGTGAATTATGTATTGATGGAAATTAGAGACAGAAATAACATGTATTTATAGATCATAGAATCATAGGATGGTTTGGGGTGGAAGAGACCTTAAAGATCATCTAGTTCCAACCCCCTGCCATGGGCAGGGACACCCTCCACTAGCCCAGCTTGCCCAAAGCCCCATCCAACCTGGCCTTGACCACTGCCAGGGAGCCAGGGGCAGCCACAGCTTCTCTCGTTCCAACCCCCTGCCATGGGCAGGGACACCCTCCACTAGCCCAGGTTGCCCAAAGCCCCATCCAACCTGGCCTTGAACACTGCCAGGGAGCCAGGGGCAGCCACAGCTTCTCTGGGCACCCTGTGCCAGGGCCTCCCCACCCTCACAGTAAAGAATTTCTTTCTAACATCTAATCTAAATCGACCCTCCTTCAGCTTAAGCCCGTTACTCCTTGTCCTGTCACTGCACTCCCTGATAAACAGTCCCTCTCCATCTTTCCTGTAGCCCCTTCAGGTACTGGAAGGCCGCAATCAGATCTCCCCGGAGCCTTCTCCTCTCCAGGCTGAACAACCCCAACTCTCTCAGCCTGTCCTCATAGCAGAGGTGCTCCAGCCCTCTGATCAGCTTCGTGGCCTCCTCTGGACTCGCTCCAACAGCTCCATGTCTCTCCTGTACCGGGGCCCCCAGAGCTGGATGCAGCACTGCAGGGGGGGTCTCATCAGAGTGGAGTAGATACATAGTAGATCATACAATCTATTCTCTATAAAAAAGAAAATAAATTACATTTAAGTAATTTTCCATTTCCCAGATGTAAAAAAAAGACTATAACCCTTATTAGGTATTAAGGTGACCATTCTCAGATCAAAATTAGTGAAAGTACTGCAGCAATTTCACAAATGTTATGTGTTTTCTGATGAATGAATATGAGCAGAAAGGAAAATTGAAATTTGACAATCTAACACCAGCAGTGTTAATTTTCTACAGTTTTGTCATTTACTTGCAAGAAATTTAATATATTTCTTCTATAGCTTTATCATTCCTTCTTCTATCAAAGCTCTATAGACTGTAATATTCTGCTCAGTGAACTGAAATATCTGTCAATATAAAAGCATCTTCTCATAAAAGCATTGGGAACTGTTATGGTATATTGTTATGTACACTAGTATTATCTAAGGAAACATTTATAGGTTTGAAGAATAGATATTTTCTAGAGAGAGTGGAAAACAAAACTTCTAAATTAAAATTACCCTTTTTCTTGATTTAATTCAATAAAATATTTCATCTTCTAACTAAACTCATATGCATGGGGGAAGAAATAATCCCTTAATGAGAAACATGGAAAAGAAAACACTTTTTAGGTGTCTGGACTCACCTGCTCTGAGTTGTCTCCCTGTCTGTAAGACTGAAGCCCCAACTCTTCTCCTTCACATGGCGTTTCCCCTCCCTGGACACCACCCAGGGATCCTGCACATCCCGGCCAGCCCCGCAGCCTCGCAGGGGCACTGCCGTACCTCTTCCCCCACTCCGAAAAACAGCCTCTGGATCTTGTCACAGCAAACCAAGTATTTTTTATACTCTTTGGAAACCTTCATGTTTCATTACTTTGTAAAAATAAACCTTACATATTGGTAAAACAACCCGTAGACTGCTGTGCCCAGGTCAAAGGGGAAGCAAGCTGGCCAACGTATGGAAAACGTATCACCTTCCCAGCCCTAACCCTCATCCCACACATGGCTCAGGAGGAGGCTGAGGGAGGAAAAGCAAGTCAGGATAAATGAAAACACACCAGGAGCTGTCTTGTAATTTTTTTTTCCCCAAGATCACAGCTTCTTGCTTGAACACTGGTGTCAAACATAACCGCCTCCTCCGTGACATTTGCACCACACGGGCCATCTGTTTCTTGCATGGTGCGACCCTAAGACAGCTTCTTCTCCAGGAACATCATCAGGCAAAGAGCAGCCAGGTCCTGGAGACCTCCTCTGTGCAAGGCAAGCCTTGCGAGCAGCTGTGCTCTGGTTGCCTTCACTGCAATCTCAAAGAGGAGGAAACTTTAGGAAAAAGTTAAGAATTATGTGGATAGAACACAGAATAGAGTACGTCGGGGAAAAGTTTGGTGGGAGTCAGGGGCACAATGGCATTCATTTCAGTAGAAATTGGGTTAGCGCTTGTATTTTGATTCTGCTGCCTGTGATAACATAGCACACACTATTTCCATCCTCTTTTTATTCCCGTTCATACATTTCCCAGTTTTTTGGGTCATTGAGTTTGTTCATGAGTTTAACAACAGACAGTACTGTGTGCACTGTAAATATTAGAACTTTACCGAGCAGATAGCTATGGCATGAGGCTGCTGATATAATGCAATTATGCTTATTACTGTTAGAATTTCAGCCAGGGAAAAGTCCAGACATTATCATTTTGAGAAATGGGTTGGGTTTTTTTTTTTTCCAATCTTATTTACTGTGCATGGTTCACTGGTAAAGACTGTTAGGGCTGAAATTGCTAAAGAAACTCAACCTCAAATATGTTTGAAGACATTCCCTGAATGAAGCAGAGCACACTCATAATAACGGCAATAATAAGTTTATTGCAAAGCGTCTTCTGGAAAACTTGACAGTACCACAGAAATTATGTGCAATGTTGGCACTCACACTCACATCTGATTTCGTATCAGCATTCTGTATTTCATGTGGTATTGACACAAAGGCTTGTAAACACAGGCATGCCATCTGTCCAGCTGGTTTTTCAGCATGGGCTCAGGGCAGAGCTGCTGGGGAAACCCCTGGGCGCTGCATGGGGGGGGCTTTGCACGGGCTGGGGGTCCTGTGCCGGAGAGAGCTTCAGCACCTTCAGAATATCCAGGCGAGGTGTTTCTGCTCTGAACTGCTGCCTGACACTCGTATTGGTTACGGCTACTGCCAAGCAATTTAATCGACCGCTGCCTCAGTTTCTCCCTTCTATTAAACACAAATAATTATACCTGGATGTTACAACTGCTCGGCTCAGGGATGTATTGAGAGCCAACTAAAATGTCTGGAAAGGGTTTTTATTGGGAAGCTCTGAATATAATGTCTTGTCTGTACGTGGAGCAACAATTATTATAAATATATGGTTTTTTAAGGTAAACTTGAAAAAATACATGCATCTTAATGCACTGGGGATTAATTTTGTTGTCTATAACGCTGCGGCTGTACTTGCAGCAATACATAAACAGACCATTAGAGTACTTTAAGTGGACGTGAGTCTAAATGCTCAGGTTGGTGACCTGAAGTGTTTTCATTTTTAACATGGCTTAAACCACTGAAGTATGCTTGAAACGAGGACATTTATTAGTCCTTTGCTTTCACAATAAGTTACTTAACATCAGCCATCTAATCATGGAAAGAAACAGCCATAGCCAATTAGAAACCAAAGGCAGCTGGAATAGTTCACAAACAAGCTATGGGTTACAGAACCTAACACAGACCAGCATCATTTTTCCTGGTGGACTGAGAGTACCTGGGAGGACACTTACCTGGTGCCCTCCAGAGCTCGTGATTTAAATTCCTCATCTGCCATCAGCACAGTAAGTGGGTTAAAGCCTTCAGCTGTGCTGTTTGCACAGTGTAATTGCTGTCGGCACCTGGAGCAGAAGCTGCTCTGCCACGTGCAGAGGATCTGGGCGGGAGGAACCTGCTGGACCGTTTTGCAGTGGTGCCGGGTTTTGGAGATAGCTGGCATGTGAGAGCAAAGCTGGACTGGTAACTCACCATGTTTGCTCTTTGCAGCTTCTCCAGGAGCCCTCATAAATCCTCGTGCTGATGATCAACTCTATTATGTAGAAGACACGGAAGAGGAGGTAAGCAAGGCCAATGATTATTAATATTTTTACCAGCATTGCCACAGTCACACCTAATTCAGCCTGTGTTTATTTCCCTGATACAGCTGGCCTTCAGAAAAAAACCCAGGAAAATATCAGGAAGATGAAGAGTTGTGACATATAAAAAGCTATTTGAGTCATTGGTGCATAGGAAGAAGTAGCAGGGGGTTTTTTGTTTGGTTGGGGTTTTTTTGGACAGTGCTATCAGCTACTCTCTTCTTCATTTGAAATAAAGGCAATAACATAATCTAAAATGCAAGAAACTAAACACCCAAGTTCCATTTGTTCATGTGCATCTGTATGAGCGGAGAAAGGACGTATGTCCCCAGGCACTTACTCCAGACCTTTGCTGGATTCCTGTCTGTTTTGTGTGGCACTGTCTAGATAAATTAAATTATGCCTACTATTTCCTAACGCTGAGAAGTAAATGTTAAACCCACTGTCCCAGTGCAGCTCTGCACTGGTGCTAGAAGAAACGAGCTGGATGCTCCCTTTGTGTGAGATGTTATCCTTGCCCAAGGCCTCCAGAATTCTCCCGGCGAGGGGTATGGCGCGGCGATATTCATGGGTCCAGCCTGTGCATCGGCACTATCGTGTAGAAACTGCCTTGTGTGAAGTGATGGGCTTGCAGCAATCAGTTTTTGCTATTATCTCTCAGTTTCTATTGAATGCATATTATTGAGTTTAATCAGTGGAATGAATTTGCTAATGAATTTGTTAATAAGCTTGCCATAGCTAATGCTATTTTTTTTTCTGTTCCTTTTTCGGTTATTGTTGTTTCCATATAAATAAACAAAAAAAAAGCAAAGCTGCTGCAGCTGTTTGGCAGCTTGGTTTTTTTGCTTTAGGCAAATGACAAGAATAAGTTCAGTTACAATTGCTTTGATGTAAAGAAAAGTTAATAGAAATTTTGGTAGCAATATGAGCTCATGACCTTTGCATCATAATGCAGCCAGTTTATCTGCCAGGCTGGCAGTCTTTCATTCCCATCCGTGGCGATATTCAGTTGCTGGCACTTGAGAACAGTTTTGGGAGAATTCAGAAAGGTTTGGTCCATCCTGTTTGTATGAGGTTCTGCATGTCTGTTGGATACATACAGCGTTACGTAGCATGTGTCCTGAGCACTGGCCACAAAATCAAGGTGTATCTACAGAAAGACACAGGCCTAATGTGCGTGTAATTAACTATGAAATATTTGGGGAACACAGACCTACTTTAGGGCATTCCCCCCTGTTTTGAAGTGAGCCCTGTCCTCGGCAGCACAGGGGAGAGCTGCGCAGCACAGGAGGGTTTTGGTCCCCACGATACTTTGGGTCAGCATCATCATTTGCTTCTCCTGCCAAGCAGTAAGCCAACACCGCAGGCTGGTTCTTTCACGGTATGGGTGCCAGGTCCCAGTGGCAGTGTTGTTCACACCTGGGTTTGCACAGTTTACCTTGCGTATGTGTTGCAAATGTCAGCCGGAATTCCTGTAGTCACCTGTACGCCTTCGCAAGCCTTCCCTGGCACGCTGCGGGTCGCTGAGCTTTCACATGGGGCTCCCAACCGATCTGCTGCTCCTGGACCACCAGCCCTTGCTCAGGTCCATCCTGCCTGTGATTCAGCAGCGTGTTCCTCGTGCCACCAGTTAGTTCAAGACACAAACCCCCTGCCCGAGGAACGCTGCTGCATTCTGCTGCCACGGTTTGGTCCCTCCTGGGACTTTCCTGCTGAACAATAAGGCACGACAATGAAGTGGTGTGATGAGATTTCTTTGACTGCAGCCTATGTCATGGTGACAGTGGCAGTGGTTTTTGGCCTTGACACCCTATAAATTTTCTATCAAAGTACTGGAAAATGGGAAGCTGACTGCAGAAGTCTCCACGCTATTAGTACAGCATCCTCAGCAACTCACAGAAGGAGGCAGGGCTGTCAAACACCTCTATGCACTAAAAACCTGCTATCAGGGTGCTGCAGAGGGCAACTTTCTTTTCTTCATTCTCAGTAAATATTATGAAACACCTTTTGCTTGGCAGAAACATGAAATTCACTCATGAAAAGGAGAATTGTTATAGTAGATGTAGTAAATAGAGTTTTGTACTGTCTTTATGTTCCATGAGTATGCACAAAGATTTCATTAGTGTTTCAACAATGAAAAAGGAGGTTTGGACACCATAGTCAAAATGGAAATGGACTGGGTATAGCTTACAAAAGAGGTTGGGTGTCTGGAAGGAGTGTTGGGCAGGGCTGAGGTGCTGTGGAACTGCTGTGGATGGGGTTTTAAAAGCAGATTGGGCACACATCTACCAGGAATTACACTGACAGCATTTGGTCCAGCTTTGGGGTCCAGGGTGGACTAGAGGATCCATGGAGATGAGTCCCTGTCTATCATCAGGCATTTAACACTTGCAAATAGTGTTAGAAGAAACAATAACACTTAGGTATGAATGTAATGCAGGCATGAGATGAACAAATTATACGCTCTGAAATTCATTTCATCATTTGAGATGAAAAGGACCCATTTTGGCCAGACACTCATCCTTGCCCTGTGCATCTTCTAACCCAGTGAGGCACCTCATCCCGGGGCTGCAGGACTCACTCGCTTTCTGAAGATGCTTGCATTAACCCGAGGGTTAGATGGCCTGACAGTCTGCCAGCTCGGGTTTGCTCATTTTCAGGAGGTTTCAGCTTCTCATCCCTTTGTGGAAGCATATTTAACAGAGTCAGTGTAGGACAGGACACAACCCTCACACGAAGTGCATCAGGATTGCCTCGTGCTGCAGGACGGCTCGGCACAGGAGCACGGGCTGCTGCAGAAACCTTCCCTCCGTTCCTGGAGCAAGGGCAAGAGCACACTCATGCCCAATCTGCAAAGCCAGAGGTTGAAATTTTCTCCCACTGACGTCAGAGCAGTGGGATAAACTGAGTTTCTCGTTGTTCCATGGGCAAAGTAACTTGCATTGTACCTTACCCTTACTGTGCTATATACGTATTCCTACTCTATTATCATTGTAATTAATGCATTTTATGAAAGAAAGGCATACTTTTTAGGATGAACATGGGTTGGAGGTTTTGTGGGAACCCCACAAATCTATTAAAGAAAGTATTTTATAATAAACCAGGTGAACTGAGCAGTTTCATTCCCATTCTGCCAGTGGACCAGTAATGGACAATATCTATCCTACACAACCTAGGAATTTCTGTTTGTGTGCTGACCCGTATGCTGGGGTTGGGTTTGGCTGAATGCAGTGCCAGAGGTTACAGAAAACAGCTTTTGGAGCCAAGTCAACCATGACAAATTCAGACAAAATACCATGGTCGCAATATTTCCACCACTCCTGTTTCCAGGTCTGCAAGGTCTTCAGAGACAAGCTGGTTCCTGGCCACCAGCATGAGTATGTCTGGGTTGAGGGCTCAAACATAACAACAGAGATTGTCAGGCTCTCCCGTTGCGTTTCCAAAGCAAACTTTATGTTGTGTTTGTTCACCTTCAGCTGTCCCAAGAGGATTGTGTGAATTGCTATGGGCTTTTTCATATGCACCGGACAGCTGTCCTTATTTATGACACCCTTTTTTAACGTTATGAGGCTTCAACCTCACACATCATAAAGCTCAAATTAAAATGTGTCCCTCTGAGCTTTCACATGGTGTGCGCAAACACCGTAAAGTGAAGTGAGAGATGAGCAATGACAAGATACTGGGTTCTGCATCACAGTTAATGGCAACCCAGAGTGTATCCTGACAGGTTTCATCTCCCACTGTACGTATAACGTTTTGAAGAGCATCCTTTAATGTTCCTTTACACTAGGTTATTTTAGATTAGGATCTACAGAAACGTTAAAAACGGTCAATATCTATATGCTCTTGATGTTCCTGACACAACAGAAAAATACTTCCCACTCGTGGTGGTAGAATTTGAGATAACTTACCTTCGATGAGACAGGCAGCTTCACATCTCAAAGCCCACAGCTCCATTTCTCCCTTTCTCCCACTTTCACTGCTGAGAAAGGATCACAGACACAACAGTGCTGAGATCTCATCTGGTTTGGGCTCATTTCGCGGTGAAGGAATAGGTGCTGTGGGTTGTAAGGTTGTACACTGCAGTGTCTTCATGGAGAATATCTTGCTCAGCATCTCGTTTGTGTTACCTGGGCTTCACCTCCAGCAGTGGGGATGTTGGAGGCGGCTGCATGGCGCAACAAGTGTCCCTGAAGAGATGCAGGTCCTAATGCACACAAAGTTTTCAAGGTGAAAAATGAATCCCACCGGCGTTCCCATGGGCAGATATTAGATCACCCTCCTAGAGAAGAAAAATGCTCAACTTCGCCACAGACCCGTGCACTGAGCGATGCACTGTGCGCTTAGCTCTGCCTCTGCTCGGCGACGTGATGCGTCTTACTGGGAGCTGATGGCAGTGAGGAAGAGGATGCCCCTGTTGTGGGCATTTTCCCAGCACATTGAAAATCCCACCAAGCAGCTCCAAGTCCATGATGAATGCACTCGGCGTGTGGTTTCTGTGGCAATAGCCACGGCGATCGGCGGCCGACCTCTGCCCCGCAGCATGGCGTGGGTGCTGATACCAGGTGGCGGTGCTGGGACACGAATAACCAGCTGGTGAGTAGCATCCGTACGTATTATGCTGCTCTGTTACTTTAAGTGAACAACTTTAGTTTATAAGTACAGGAAAGATGGAGATGTTTATGAACGAAAAAAAGAACTGGGAGCTGGGGGACAAAAGACTTTTCACCTTGGAAGAAAGGGATGAATATTGAAGGAGAAGAGGAGATGGATTGGGAGCTCATTTTTGAAGGTTAGGATGCTTTTCCTTTTCCTTTTGTTTCTCCCCCATTCATTTCAATGAGAATTGCACAGAATAATAATCTACTTGTTTTGTCTGTGTGATAATTGCATTGATAATTTAGTATGATTTAAATAATCAAATTCAGAGGGTTTTGTATGTCAGAGTCTGAGAAAGGGTTTTCTTTAATCTCCAAAGATGCATATTCATGATGCTATTATATATATAGCTAAAGAAATTACAGTACCATTGTCTGCTTCAAACAAGTCATCTATTGCCTGCTTTTTAAAAAAACACACAAAAAAAAGAGATGAAACAGTCAAAACACAAGATGATTGATTTGTACTTTCAAAGTTCACCTCCTCTCACTTTGGTAATGGATTTCTTTATCTATCAACAGCTATCCTTGTCATTTAACATCTGTCCAGAGCAACCTATACTCAGGTTTAAGTGCTGTGTCAAGCAAATTCATGCCTTAATGTTTTTCTGCCGTCTCCAACTCATGTTTTGCTCTTGCAGCCGCAGCAGAACAGATCCTCGGTGTGCTAACCGTGTGTCTCGCGCCTCGCTGGTTGTGCTGTGAGCTATCCCGAATACTGAGCTCGGGATGCAGCCAGGGGCTGCTCCTGCCTCCTGGGACGTGAGCCGTGGGATGTCCCAGCAGCCACGTCCACTCCTTGGTTTCTCCTCCATCTGTCGTCACTGCTGGGCTTCAGGTAGCAAATGCAGGAGCCCCATTTCGTGTGCCCCTATTCATTTTCTAAGCATAGTAGATCCCTGTTTTCTAGGTTATTGTATGTGTGGTTGGAGCTACAGGAATTATTAAATGAGGAAAAATAACGGCTTTAAAAAAGAACGCAAGAATGGCCCCACTGAAGACTGCGTGAGTTTTGGTCAGGGTATGTGTACCTGAACAGGCTTGCGAGAGACCGCGCTGCAGTGCACAAGATAACGAACCCGTGATAAGAAACAGCTCAGATTTTTATTACAGTCTATTTTCATATTGGATTTGAACACTTGCTGGATCAAGATTTAACTAATTTATTGTACAAGACAACGAAAATACCTTAAGAAGCATCTTTATGCAATAGTATTTGCCTTTGAAGGATAAAAAAAAAAAAGTTTTTTCTAGAAATATGAATATTAACTTACCACAGGTCAAATACCTATAATTTTGTTGAGTTTAAAATTTAATCTGTTCTATATTATCATGCATTTATATTAAAATGCATTTGTCAAGAGAGGTAGCCACGCGATAGCAACTGATGTACATGGGCGAGACAGAATTTAATAGCAGCAAAGCCTGATTTCCCTGTGTGGAAAATACCGCTGCTCTGGTATTGCCATTTTGAAATCCACAGCATAGGGTAGAGAAAATTCCAAGATATGTGGGAAAGTAAAATTTTTTTCCATGAAAATTGGCTGATATTTGAGTATGAAAATATTATATTGAAATCAGTTGAACCAGCCACAGACTGAGGTGTCGTGTTTAAGAAGAGACAGAAGAATCCAGCTGAGAAAACCAGATGTAAGAGATGGGTGAATCATTTAGTGCAAATTCCTTAGTTAGTTATTTCTGATTCTTCTGCTCACAAATTGTCTTGAAATAGCTCATGAATTTTCTTGATTATACGTGCTTTAGGCACTACGCCAGTTTTGTGGATAGCTTGTTGTACGCCATGAGAGATGTTTGCTGCCTCATGGAGCTGGCGTGCCGTTTGGTGGCTCGCTTTCTTTCCATCCATTGGAAGGATTCAAAATTTGGGCTTTCTGCATAAACAGTTTTACATACAATTTCTAAATGTATCCACCGTTGTTGTTATTTAACGTTTGCATATACTAACGCTCAATAGGAATTGGGTTAGAATTCAAATAAAAGAAACAGAATTAAAACATGTTTTGGCAAGAACGGATAATTTCTGCCTTGATAGAAACCCATGCAGTATAACTGAAATAACAGCAGGAAGGAAGTGGATAAATTATTTATTCTCCACATATATACCAGGTTGGGGTTTTTTTGGTGTTACTGAGCTGAGCATGGAAAAGCTTTAGCTACTTTCTTGCCTTTGTACATAATTCTTTTTCAAACTAGAACCAGCTTTTTTTCCAGTTTGGTTAGTTCGTAACAGCAGGGACCACTGAAATATGGGCAATCCCGCTTGTGCCTTTCTTCCCTTTTTTTTTTTCCTTTTTTTTCTTCTTCTTTTCTTTCTTTCTGGCAGAGCCTCAGTAGAAACAGAGAACACAAAATTTATTGCATTGAGCAAAGACTTATTTGTACCTCTGGCCAAGCAGTCTATTGTCATTGTGCTAGATTTACAGTTAAACTGATGTTTAATCCCTGGAGAGTTTAGTCTGTTTGCTGTGAAGTCTGAGCTAACGTAGAGCAATTCCTAAGTGTGCAATTCAGGAAGGTTTTTTTAAGCTTATTTTATTTTATTCTTTATGGAGAAATACTTCTAAAAAATGTTGGCGGTTGAAATGAAAATAATTAGATTTTTTCTTCCATTTTATCTGAAGCAATTAGTTACTTAATTACCGAACACAGCTTTTACCAGTGGCTGTGATGAGGTGCAATATTTCCATTTGTTCAGACTCAGCCATCAAAGACTTTCAGTTCATGCTTTTAATGGGGAAAGATTCCTCCACCAGTAAATACCTTGCAGTGCTTAGACTCAATTATTGTGTACATTTAAAAGTATTGAGGGTATAATTAAATAATTTTTTAAAAAAGGCAAAATGTTTAAAAGGCACAGTTAGTCAAGTTATGGCATCTGCTAATATGACTAAAACAGTTTTTTTTTTTTAAAAAAAATCATCCAGGTTTATTATAACACGTCTTTCAAGTGATATTGTATATTGGTTCCTGAGATCTGTTGTTTTGTCCACCACCTCTATCCCATGAGCTAAATTTTGCCTGGATGAGGAGAAGCACGGGAGTAAATTAGAATGAATACGTTAATTTTTAACATATTAGCTATGTTTAAGAGCACGAGGGCTGCAGCGGGAGCACCGAGCGCGTGAGGCAGGCAAATCTCCCGGGCGGGAGGAGAAACCCGCATTTAACCCGCGCTTTGCAACAGAGCCAATAGCCGAAACCCTGCGGAGGAGCCGCAGGATTGAGAAGCTCTTTGGGGGGAGAAAAAAGCCCCTGGGCAGATGCAGCCAGGGCGGTCGGTGCCTTTCCAGGCACCATCTTGTCAACAGCAGGAACGCTTGTCCGTGGGCTGGGACGTTTTCTTCTTCAGCTTTTAAATACAAAGTTTGGTGGATAAAAGTCTGACTGTCCTAAGGAGTCATTGACTTTATCCTGGGTATGGAGCTGCCCTCTGACTATGGAAAATGCCTGAATACTACAAACCACTTGAAATAACGTCATTAATAATGCACAAGCAATCTGCAACTCATACATTGACATTTAGTCTTAGAATTAAGCTGTTACTATTTCTTGCTTGTTCCACCCAGGTTAATTTTTTGTACTTCGAGGAACATCTGTAGAAAGGAAAAAGGCATTTTCTGTTTAGGAAGCCTCCACACAAGTACGAGTCCACGCGTGTTCATGTTAGGGTGATGATCCTGGTAATTACTGCTTACACCCTGCCACCAGATAACCCTTTCCGCACACTCTTCAGTTTGGGGCTTTATTGCCCCTGAAGGTCCTGCCTTGCTTGGACGATGTCCTCCAGAAATTTATCAAGATCTCTCTTCCAATTTTTTTTTCTTGACATTTATCACAAAGTGTTTTAAATTTCATTTACACGTAAAAAATGCAAACTGCCGCATGGGTCTTTGAGTACTGCCCTTGCCATGGGTATCGGCCGTGTTTCACTTCTGGCCAGGCTACTGCTGCCTTGTGATTTCCTGAGCAATGTAGCTCAGCTGGGAACAACCCATAATTCGTCATTTTTTACATGTAAAAGTCAACAGCCCTCTTATCACAGCGGGGAGAGGCGAGCACAGGGGGGACTTGGCAACGAACTGGCGGGTGCTCGGAAAGGCAGGGAAAACCCCAACGGGACAGGCAGTGCCCTGGGAAAGGGAAAATGGGCTTTTTAGAAAAGGAAACATCAGCATTAGTTTTGCCTGTGTGCACCACTTAGAACTATGCGAGCAGTAGTGCTTTATGTTTGAAAAGATAAATATTCAGTGAAAGTAGTGAATGCCTTTACTGCATTTTTTAATTTATAGCATTGAGAAGGATAAGATGTGAGTAACCAGCTCTAGTTTTATGAAACTTTGAGGTGTTTCGTTCAGTTCTTCAGTTCCCACCGATTGTGTGGGTGTTTCTCCCCGACATCCCAGAGCCGAAGGAGCAGCACCGTTGTCTTACTTGCATCAGTCGCCATTTTCCCTTCACGCCTACGTGCACGGTGGTGACATGGGTTGACACAAGCTTTGCTTTTCATGCATTGCTCCGTGCCTGAATTACTTCTTCAGGAAGCTCTGCTCTCAGACAGAACAATCCCTTAGGATAATATTTTTATGTTTAAAAAAAAAACCTCGCCACAACCCCAGCAGAAGAGATGGGATTCATTATTTGTTCGTATTAGCTTCTGAGGAGATTGAAGAGCTTCACCTCGTGAAATCTCTAACAATATTTTCCCTGCACAGAAAAAGAGTGAAAATCTAGTAAAACCAACTGGAGTACATCTTACCTCAGAAGCCACCAGCCCCTTCCAGTGGGGAATGAGAAGCTACAGAAAGTTTAAATATGGAAAGACAATCATACTTTGTACAGGGAGTAAAGTTGAAAACTTTCTTTTAATTAGATTTCCTTTCCTAAAGAGCAAAATAAAGTCAAGAGCATGCTGAAGTGGAATTTTCATAGCAATGTTACTCGTTTGCAGGCTAACATC
Source organism: Grus americana (assembly GCF_028858705.1). NCBI lineage: Eukaryota > Metazoa > Chordata > Aves > Gruiformes > Gruidae > Grus > Grus americana. The sequence continues at coordinate 1,427,241 of NC_072858.1, read as the reverse complement.
CTACTATCGCTGGAGATAAGAGATATGGCAGCAGGGGGACATTCCCAGCATGCTAACATGACAGAGAGAGGCAGGTATCAACTGGCAGGTTTTATTTGGAAAAACACTTATCTTGAAGTTGTGCTCTAAGGCAGAAATCTGGGTCATTTCTGTCCAACCCGCACAGGAGAGCACTCTGCTACCTCCACGCCAGGGCAGCGGGGTGGGAAGAGTCTGCGGGGACGTTCCCCAGAGCACTCCAGCTCCTCAACCCTGCTGGGATGCTCTGGGGAAAACCCTGCCCGGGAAGGACCGAACAAGGCCAGCTGTGTGCCGACCGGCTGTCGAGGCAGTTGGCAGACTTTCGGGGGTGTTTGTGGGCACATCCGAGATGTGAAATGGCAGGTGAAGACTCCCAAAATCCACTGGTTCCACTACAGACTTAAACGACAGAAGAGTTGGATTGATCCTTGTCACTTTAGGGGAAAAACAAGTCATTTCCAGAAATTTCTCTTCTTATCATAGCCACTGAGTCTTATTCCCCAAATGAAGCTCGGACAAGCTCAGCTTCATCCTTTGCTTAAAGACGCTCTGGTACAATGGGAGATTGTAAAGAAAAACCCTTACGGTGCCAGCAACTGGTGTAACGGGTTGATGTGCTGAAATCTGTTGATAATACCAGACATTGCTATTTTTTTTCCTGTTGTCATGATGTCAAAGTAGGTATTAATTACCATTAATTAAGTATGGATTCTGGACTGAATGTTTTCACACCAGAAAGTAACATCAAGGTAGGATTTTTTTTTTTTTTTTTTTTTTTTTTGTTGGCATGGCCCTGCTCTATAAAGCTCCAAAGGCAGGCTGCACAGCTGAGGGCACTGTGAGAGGGTGTCATTTCTCATCACTTATATTTGCATCACTGAACCCTCGTTTACCTGCGCTCCTCTGGTGATTGATTGTGGTGGTGGCTGTAGATGAAGGAAACGGCTATAGCTGACACTGTCCATCATCAGATATTAAACTGCACTGCCTGGAAATGTTGTGAGTCAGGACTTCAGTTTCTTAAGTACCAAAATTAATGATTCTTTTTCTTGGCTGATGAGAGCTCTGAGTCTAATTAATTTCCTGTCACACGGAGCAGCACTTGCAGAAGAGGAAATAGTGTGGGGAAAAGCAGATGAAGCTCAGGTAAAAGATGCATTAATTAAAAGCTCGATTGGCTGTGGCCATATTTCTCTCTTTTCTTCAGATTTGCTGTTTACCTCATTTATAGCAAGTAAAGCCCAAGCCCACCATTGCATTAACTTAGAATAGAAAACTGTGTAAAATCGGATTGCTACAAGAAAATACCTTTTCTCAAGGTAATACCGGGACAGTACACATCTTTAATCTATCGTAATTGTGAACTGAACAGCCGAGAACAGTGCATTAGGCAACTGATTACCTGAAACAGTTTTTGGAGTGATGACTGTTTTCCTGATAGTGCTGCAAGACTCTTCTATTTATAAGACAAGAAGCGTGCTGGGCAAATATGAGAAATTAAAACACGCTGGACTTGATCAGACACTGAAGCTTCACTGTCCTTGCTCCAGCCCGGTTTGCTGTGCCGCAGCCCCCTTCCCTGGGTGGGGGACGGGGGGTTGACCAGGGGCCGTGTTCTTCCGAAAGCGACTGCTCATCGTCTCAGAGCATTTGTCCTCACAGTGTGCACAACGCTGAGCTGCACCACCGCTTTTCATGGGAGCCGTGCGATTAGGACTGACTCCCTGTTTTAAGCTCTGCTTCATGATATCTGCCACCGCCCGTAACTCAGACGGAAATAGTTGGGTGGTTAAGACAGGTAATGAATGTGGTTCACCCAGCGTGCCCATTTGAAATGGGGGGAAGGGAAAAAGGTTAATATTTTAGGCAACTGAAATGAGAGACAGATATTTGGAGAGAAAAGAAGTGGTGGTGCTTGGCTGAGACTCAAGTTAGCTGCCTGTGCGTTTATGCAACGTGAAAAACTCAAATGGTGGGTAAATTCCTCATTTTGAGATGTTTGCTATTCCCTAGCAGAGCACCTTGCCCCAAATACCCTGGAAGGCTTAAAACATGATACATCTTCTCAACTTATTGCAGGAGAAAGTCTCTCCCCGGGAATATTAGTGACTTTACAACTGGAGAAAATAAATTCTGCTTTCCCTAAGTAATGCAGCTTACAGTGTGAATCTAATTTTAGATTCCCTCTGTTGCCTCTAAATCTTTGTTCTGTGTCTTTCCCAACTTGATAGAAGGGCATATTTAATTATCAAGAGTCACATTCGTATGGACAGATCTTTCATCAACAAAGCATGTGTCTTTTGGTTTGGTAATTGTTGAAATCCCATTATTTCTCTTCTTTGAGTAACTGAACACATAAACTACACCTGCAGTAGGTATTTGAAGCTGGCGATCTAAATCAGGCGCGAGGAGGTGGCTGCCTTTGCAGGGAGGGGTGTGTGTATGGCTAGAGATTCCCTCAAACTTTCATTTCCAGCTCCTCAAATATGAGGCAGGTTTGCCAAAACTTTGCTCTCATCAGGCCTGTGAGTTACAAATCTTCGCTAACATTTCTACGTTTCCCCCTCAGGAATCTGTTGGGCCTGGTGCTCCCTGTCCCAAAGTGCTTGCTGGCGTGTGCTCCTCACCCGCACGGTGCAAGGCTCTTGCTACCCCTTCCAGGGGACACCCCTATTTTTGCATTTTAGAGGGCTCAAAGCGCGGGTGCTGTTGTGCTCAAAGTCTCGTTATCATCAGCAGGGGCGACACATGCCATAGCCATGGGGCGAAGGGTTCCCTGTTTGTGCAGCCAGTGCCTAGCGCGTACTCCAGCGCTGGGATATTGCACCCCTCAGGAACACACGTTGATGCGGTTTTCTGATGGTTTCTTCTTTGAACAAAATCCGAATCAGTCTGCGCAAGAAAAATGAGATGTGAGTGAGAATTTGTTCTTTGTCAGGTTTCTTCAGCGATCAGACTTCAGATGCAAACTGCTCCCATTTTTTTTCATTTGTGACTCGTAATAGAGAAAATGCTTTGGAAATCCACTTGTTCTTTTCAAGTCCTAAAAATGAGACGCTTTCCAAAGACTGCAGCACGGCTTTTGCAGCAGCAGGTTACTCCTGTCTAATCTAGTGACCATTTCACACTGTGGGAAGAAATAGCGAAGACACAAAGCTCTTGATTTAGCTATTTAGATGGCCAAAAGCCTCGCATAAAACATTGCTGGTAAGGCATTACACAGTACCTGGGCAAGAGGTACGGTACTTTGGTGCTCGCCAAGGCAGAACGCAGAGGGAGGAGCAGACGGCCGCCTGCCAGCACGGCAGGAGCTTGGCAGAGGGTGCCAGGATGTCAACCGGTGTCCGAGTTATTCAATGGGTCCTTAATTATCGAGGGGAGGCATCAAGAGCCAGGTGGTTGAGTGTGCCCGTGACAAGCTGTTTCGGTTAGGTTGAGTGGGAAGACTGAGGAAACTTCCAAAGGATTTAATAAAGGTAGGAGAGAGGACAGCTCTGCTGATAAATGCAAAACAATGCGTGTCAGGAGGAAAATATGAACTACTGCTCACTGGTGAGTTCTAAATTAACTTCAAAAGTTATGAAAAAGACTTGGGCATCGCTGTGGAGAGTTAATAAAAATATCTGCTGAGTAGGCAGCAGCTTGCAAAAAAAGACAAGCAAAATGTTCGGCTGTTTAACGACCTGGATCAGAAGATGCAACTGAAATATAATGATGCCACCGTGCACATAAGCGGCATTGTCTTGGTTCAAACATGGTGGTCCTGCTCTGGTGTACAAAGTGGTGGGAAAGGAAAAGCTGCTAGTCAGAGCAGCTAAAGCCACAGTACAGCTGCATCAGCCTACACTGCAACGGCTGTGAGAAGCCCGGAGCCTCTCAGCGGGGGAGTCCCCGTGGTGCGTTCAGCCTGGAGTCCCCTCGCTTCTCCCTGCTCTTGTCTCCAGGAGTCACCTTGTCACGGTAGAGGCTACCTTAAGTTTGAAGTAATTTCTACTAGCACAAAATAATCCAGACACCATCTTTCTAATGTTTACATGGAAAGGTTTTGCACTTTAAGCCTTATATGTTTCTAAAGTCCGAGTTTGTTTTGATAATTACTGAAATATTATTATGGAAGTCAATAAAAAGAGCCATAAAGTCACAGGTTGGATGGCACCGCTGGACGTTTATTCCAAAGTCCTGCTCAGAGCAGGGCCAAAGGTAGGTCACGCTGCTCAGTGCCTCGTTCAGTCAAGTTTTGATTATCCTGCAAACATTGTGTGCCAAGAATTTCTGCCTCAGATTCACTATTGTTCCATTAAAAAGCTGATCTCCAGTCCATAAATTTATTTTATTCTGACTAGTACATGGAAAGTCATAAACCAATTTATGAGCTGAAAAATGCTCATCTCACTGCCACAGCAATTTGACATATGCCAACTTTAATTCTGGCTTTCCTAAAGCCTCTGTGTAGCTTTTTGGAGGAAGGTGAGCTGCGATACGGCTTGAGTGGCTGTTCTGAGGAGCAAATCTTCACTGCAAATAGAAGAGGATGACTGATATATTCATTGAATTATAATATTGCGGACAAGTATTTAAAAGGCTCTTCTATTCTCAGCGCACATATTTAAGTAGTATCTGCTCAGAGAGAGGGAAGAACTTGGTGTGGGTGGTACAAAGGAGCTTTTAAGCGCACGTCCTTTCATCACACCCGTAGAGTGGGGCTGTGCCTGCCGTGCAAAGTGAACCCTCATCTTTGCATCCCCTCAGATTAGAGGAGCAGCAAGGTGTTTGATCTGCTGATGATCTTAGGGAAAATTATCAGAAGATCAAGAAGTTTCTGCCATCTGCTCATTGGGCCAACTCAAAGTCTGCATTTGGGTGATCTCCCTGTGGCTGTTCTGGCTTTCCTCCTAACGACGGCTGCCTCGTTAGGACTCTGACATCTCAGCAATGCAGGCTCTGCTTTGCTGTCTCACACTGTGCCACAACCAGTTTAACATCTTGTTCAACATCTAATCGAGCACCACGTGCTTGAGAAGGGGCAAAAAGCAAAAGAGGGGTTTGGATGTGAGATCACCTGCTCCCAGTTACGGTCTCCTTTTAATCTCTTAAGCAGTGAATGATTGATGCTCAGAGTCAGGAGGTGTTTTGTTCCTTCTGCAAGGGCTTGAGCTGCTGTGGCACTGAACCATCTATTAGCCTTCCATGTGGTCCAGTCTCTCTCCAAACTCTGCTCCACTCTCAGCCCCTGCCGTGCTCGGTTCCGTCTCTCTGAAAACATTTAGGATTTTCCAGCTGCAGGACTGAAACTTCCTTTGCCCCGAAAATGCCCCTGCCAGACCCCTGGACACCCCCAGCCACCATGCTGTGCCGCTGTCTCTGAGTCATCAAGATCTCCATCCTTTGCTGATTTTCTTGTCGTTTTTCAACCCTGGCAGCCAGTCTGATCCCCTTTCCTCCTTAAACAGCCTGTGCCTAGCATTCAGACTAATTTTACCCCTGTCCATCCCAGGGCTTTGCCCTCAGGTCATTAAGATTTTATTCTGCTTCTGCTATTTCGGTCCTTTCCGGTCTCTCTGTGCACAAATTTTAAGAAAGCTCAGGCAGGGTCATCACCTTTGTGCGCTGTATGGTAATGCTGATAACCTGCTCGGCAGTAACACAGAGGTCTACACAGTCTGCAGCACTTCCCATCACACCTGAAGCCCTCTTCTGCATATCTTTGCTTCATTTCCATCATTGCACTAAATAAAATATAAATGATAAGGAAGGAAAACAGAAAAAATGGACTTTGGGAGAACATTTATTGAAGGAAGACGAAGCAGAGCTTCAAAAGCTGCCTCGTGAATTGAAGAACCCTGCGGCGCAGCCTGAGCATTTCGATGGGGACTGCATCTGTCCAAGGGCTGCCGCAGCATCCTGACCATGGCCTCTGGTTTCTGGTCTCATTGGGCTGAAAATCTGCAGACTTATTTAAAAAGTCTTGATCTGTGGGCAAAGTTTTGTTAATCAATTCTCTTGAATATCAGGCTGCGTGTATCCACCACAACTCAAAGGGATTATTTTTACTTCATCACCTCCTGTAAGAAATCTCAATACAGAGCCGAAGGAACTCTCCTTCACTTTGATCTGAGCAAAGCAAGGTTCTGCGCTATTTGGATATAATTTTCTTGTCATTGTTGCTTTAAAAAATGGGTAAAAACCAGGGAAAACCACCATATCTCATACTATAATTTTCTATCATCTATGGCATTCTATCATTTCTGTAGTTGCTCATTGCATGTACCTAATTTGTCTTTATTACCATCAGCAAAGCAAGGCTAATATTTAGACTTCTAGCAATGCATAGAAGAGACAAAAAAAAAATGCATTTTTGTGACTCATAAATAAGCCTTTTTTGTAGTCACTGCAACAAAGACATCAGCACTCTTATCGGTAACACACACATTGTAGACTGTTAATAACATTGCCAATCATCAATAACAGCACTATAGCATAGTGTCTTGAAAAATATGCTGAAAAAAATTAAGCAAATTAAATTACTTACAATCCTCAGTTAATGCTGCAGGGCGCATGAGTATTCTCCTTTGTTTATGTCACATCCTATCTTAGGAATAAATATGAGTTTTTTAAGGCACTTCAGCGCTTGGCTCTTGTTTATTATTTCAGTTGGAATCAGGAGCCTAAATTTCTTAAGGGCTTAAGCCTACTTTCTTATTTATTGTTATCAAACATAATTCAGTAATCTGTGAAAAGATTATAAAATTCTCAAATTTCAGGTTGTTTTCGGGGGAGTCTTTCTTCTTCAGGGCAGAGCTACGTTTTGCTGCATTTCGCTGTAAATTTTACTGCAGAGTGGGAAACGCTTTGTAGCATGCGACCGCGATTCAAGTATTTTACACCAATCTTTCAACAAATTTCACTCTAACAGCCCAAATTACTGCCAGGTTGTTTCACTAGATGGCTGGTTGTAAATGCTCAGGCAGCAGAGCGTGGCCCTGGTCCAGGAGCCAGCTCCCACCTTGGGTCTGAGTTTAGGGTGTACGGAGAGGAGAGGCACAGAAGTCTCATGGATGTATGGGTTATCTCCTCAAATTAATAAATGAGCTTACGGCCATTGTGTCAGCCCGTGGGAGGAGTGCGTACAATTTCCACATCACGCCATCTACCTAGACTTGTGCAAGGTACAGGAAGTCTTTAAGACCAGGCTGGATGGGGCTTTGGGCAACATGGTCTAGTGGAGGGTGTGCCTGCCCATGGCAGGGGGTTGGAACTAGATGATCTTTGAGGTCCCTTCCAACCCAAACCATTCTATGATTCTATGATTCTATGATACTTGTTGCATAATTTATGAAGCAACACCAGAAGATGGGCAGTTGTGCCAGCCAAGGTGGGGATGAGCAGTGCTTTGTCTCGTGGTGGGTCACCGCTCCACCTCCCAGCATGGCTGATGGCACCACTCTCCCTGCCAGTCACTCAGGCTGCACACTCCCTCCTACGCACAACCCTTCTGAGATCCACGTGGAAGGAGAAGCATGGCATACCATGCAATTGAGTTACATGACGTAAAATAAATGCCAGCTGAGAGAGAACCCATACAAACTGGTTGGAAGAAGGTCTCTAGGATGATGCCTTCCAGGATACCCACCAACAGAAGGTTTGCAAGCCACCTCAAGGCACTGGAGGTGGAAAAGTTTCTTTCAGGGTAGTGACAGGTAATACCTGCAATGAGTTGAGCTGTGGTGAGATTACAAAGAAGAAATGTCCTTACAGGTCTTTCTCTGCTCCAGAGAAGACGACCCATAATCTTCTAATCCACACCATTTCCAACTTTACTTCTCCCATTACAAAATACTTGTGTAACACTAGAAAAATAACTAAAGTCACCTAAAAATGTTACTCCTTTGCTGTTCACACTAGTCATGCCTGGCATGTTACCTGAGGAAAATATTGGTTAAGTCCAGTAATAATTGTGATAAAAGATTTTAGCTGGGTAGTCTTAAGCTGGGATTTATCTCAGTTTCATCAGACTATTTGTATGGGAAATTCCCGTGGCTAACCAGTCGCGTCTCTGAGGAATTGCTGACCAAAGGGATGGCTTTCCTCCCTCTGGCTCTGTGAGCCAGCCGTGTTGCACAGGCGCGGTGGTGAGGCGAAAGGGTGCTCTTGGGTCTCTGATGCCACTAAGTAACCCCATTTTTATTTCTTTTTTTAAGGAATGGTTTTGCTAGCTGATTTAAGTGACACTGTGATACTCGGAGAAGTGGTTTCTGGGTGCAGCACTTGCTCCTGTCCCCTTTGAAATCAATGGACCGTCCTCTGATCTACAACAAAAGTCTGTCCAGGGTGAGGATTGTCACAGACCTCAGATGTAGAGTCACAGTTGTGTTCCATAACACGTGTGAGGATGGGACAGCCAGTGTCCTGCCCTACCAGTGGAACTGTTTTCTAAATGTCACATTTAAACTGGAATGTGCCTTTTTCTCGCTCACTGCACCAAATACTGGTGACATGTCTAAAAAGAAATATGTCAATTTGCACTATATTTAACAATTTCTAAAATATGAATTCTGTTAATTCTGCCTTTTCTCTCCTTTTATTATACCACAAAGAAAAGGACATATCAGCAATACAGTTTCTATACTTTAATCATCTATGAAAACTTCAATTAGTATATAACTAATAAGACTTGATACTTTTACTAATATTAGAAGATGGGATTGAAGCAATGTAAAGCAGGAGCAATTCATGGATATATTCTGTAGATCTTTGGAATATATAGTGGAAAAATGTTCTTAAAAATATGACCATGGTTTTGAAACTATGCTCATCATTTTCGTGGTAATAGACATGGAGTTATCATTTTCTGGTCAGCAATTAGTCAGTCACCTCGAATAACTAGCTATACAAGATACTGAAAAAAGTGAATTAATTCAGAGCATGCAGACGACACACAGAAGACACAAACACAGTTGTGTAAAGTTCAGGAGTGAACCATTTATTATTGAAAAACTTATTACTGTGCAACTGGAAGGTTAATCACATGAGATCATGTAGCAATGCTGCGGTTATGACACAGCACATCGCTAGACTTTGTCATTATTAAGACAGTTCTGTTTTGTCACTGCTAGCAAGAGACGCTGGGACGTTCATCTACAGCAAAGAATCTGGGTTGTTAAAAGCCAACGTGAAACTTCAGAAATGTACTTTCTTCATTATTTCGGCACTAAGAGTTTGAAGCACTGCTAAACTCATAAACGCGCAGTGCTGTATTGTACACGAATGCTGTTTTAGCACTCTGAAACGTCTCAGCGCTGCGTTCCCATGAAGTTTTCTCTGGCAGGCAGGAAGACTGCCAACTTCCTCGCAGAGTGGCAAAGTGCAGTTTAGAGATGTTGTGTTAGACTCCATTTGCCGTAATTGCAGGGGTAATTGAGAATAAAGACTAAACAGATAGGTCAAATCTCCTTTTGTAAGTAATTATGCGTGATTCATACAGAGGACGTAACAGCACAGAGAGATAAGTGTATGTGAATTTTGGAAGTGATTTGCTAGAGAAAATGATTATAAGGTTAACAGTAGCTTTGCATCCTAGAATTAGAAATAATTTTAAACTTAACGTATCTGGGGAATAATCTATCAATCACACAAGAAAATATATCCATCTCGTTAGAAGCAATTTAGGAACCAGAAAGCCTTTTTGATTACTGTAAATGGCTCTCAAAGAAAAAAACATCTTATAGCTGATGTACATGACAGCCGTGTACATACGGCTTAATGCACAGCCCTGCTTGGCAGAGCAGCGAGACGGAGTCAGCACTTCCCACCGCTCACAGGAGGGGCCAGGCACCGTTCCTGAATTAAAATATTTTTAACGAGCTGGCGAGTCGAGGGACCTTCAGGCCGTCCACCCACACTTCACCGTCTCAGCATTGAAGTCCCTTTTGCAAAATGGAATTCCTGCCGCATGTTAAATGAGGAATTTTTTACCCTTAAGCCATCACAACTCTCCTGCTCATTGGTATTCTCCTTGCATTCCGCCGGACTGAAGAGACCCTTTGCCAGAATCACACAAGACTTTGCAGAAAATATTACTGGAGCGCGCTGGTAGGTGTGTGAGATGGCCAAGGAAGCAGCTGCAGAGGTTTTGAACCATCTCCCTTCCCATCCCTGCCCATAGGGCTCATCCAAACACCTCCATGAGGCTGGGGCCCCTCCACCCCCCTGGCCGCACCTCACCCGGTTGTTTTGCAGGACCAGGCTCACAACCACGCAAATCGGTCAGACGACCACCTCAGGCAGAGATGGGCGAGAGCACGCGGCCCTGGGCAGTGTCCTGGCGTGGTGGATGGACAGGTAGGGAGTCCAGACTCTGTGCCATGCAGTGTCTGCTTTTCACAGGTGTAGCTATAGGTAAAAATTCAGAAAGTTCAAGAACATTTAGCGAAGCTTTTAATTCCTCTAAAGCTGGCTGGATCAAGGGATGTTACTGAGATATCGCAGTTAGGTCTGTAAATTGGAAGGGGTAGAGACTGAAAAAATGTTGTCCATGAATTGTAAGGTTCGTTTTGCCTTAAAGAAAGATCAAAAAGGACAAAATAAAGCCCTCAAAGTATATTCTTTTACTCCCATGAGTGGGTTTATGTAGGTAACTGTCTTGTATCAAACCACTGTATCCTTTGAGCAACGTGTGCACTTAGATGCTGAGATTCGCCATGAGCTGGAGAAGCGAGGAGTACAAAAGCTTCTCTGATTTCCAATGTGTTTTCCCCAGTGACTGCAAGAAATTCTTTGTTAAGTCTGCACCAAGGTGCTTTGTCATCCCATCTATAGGGGAGCCCCTTACTTCAGGGTGGTTGGTATTAATTTATGGTGCTGTGAGAGCTTTCACAGGGGAAAGACAAGCAAAGTGACCATGAAGAAGGAGGCTCCTGTGTTTTGGGGTCACAGCACACAGGTCTGGAAAGCTCTGGCTGGTAAGGGAGAAGAAACAGCTCTTGCAGAAATCTCTATTTGATACCCGTGAGCTGCAGTCACCGTAGGAAGGGATATAGAAACTGCCAGGCTTTAAAAAATAAATTCCAATTCTTTGGTCTTTTGAGGGAAGGCTCTGATGTTCACTGTCAATATCAGATCAAATAAAACCTCTGCTCGGGCTTTCCCCATCAAGGGGCTCCTCGCTGCCAGCCCCACCTCAGAGGCCCCACGGCCCTTCCACTGATCTAACGATGCTAACGAGGTGCGGGAGCATGGAGAGAGGATCTGAGGAGGGGGCGAGTGTGCCAAGGATGCTCTGGTGCACGTGAGGCTAATATCTCACATGCCAAAGCAGCCCCAGTCATTTCCGCTAATCAGCCCTGATATTAACAGTCCACGGACAGTAGCGATGCAAGAAATGCAGAAGGTCTATGGGCTTTTTTTTTTTTTTTTTCTCTTTTATAAGTATGTCATTACAGGCTGGTTAGCTTTCTATTACTTTTGGCAGCTGAAGAGTATTGCATGCTGTGCAATAGGCTCTGATTTATCATTCAGTTCTCTGACTGAACTGGAGTTTTAAAATCCAGTTTCTATTTCAAACCCAGTTCGTTGCTCAATGCACGACGCAGGTCTTCCCTGGGCTTTCCGTGGATGCAGCAGGATCAATGGCCCTCCCGTATCTCCCCCACGACAGCCATGCGGCCCTTCTTACCTGCCTGCTCAGCGATGGAGCACGTCAGGGTGGTTCAGGAAACATAGCTGGGAAGAGAAACAATCCGAAATGCCTGTTTCACTGCCTTGAGAAAGATAACATTATTGTCTCTGTTCAGTAATCCTGGTTCGGGTGATCATGCAGTACTCGCCTGTAGCTGTAACTGCGTTCTGCACCCCTATGGACTTCACTGGGTCTGCAGCACGCCAGCGTTGCCATCCTGGCTCTCTTCAAGCAAGACGTTCTTCTTAGTGTTTCTCCTTAACATAATGGGATTATTACTGCGATTTGTGTCACTGTAATTCCAGTGTCACGGGACCTATGCTTCCAGAAATCCCAGTACAAATGCAATTTATCGACTCCGAAACGCTCTCAGTGTAACCTGCCCGACTCAGAACGTATAGAAGAGCTTGCTGCCAGCGATGGCAGACCCTGCTCTCCCTGGCTGGTCTCCCAGCGTGCCGACCGAGCAGCCCAGTCGTTTGGCTGTCAGGGTCTTCCCAACGTGCGTGTTCCCATTACAGCCCCCCAAGGAAAGACAGGTGTAATCAGAAATACCACAGCCAGCAAAGCGTGGCCTGTGGCCACCCAGCCATCTCATTATCCTTCACCTTTCTGGCTTAAATAAAGTACACAGATGTTCTGTGGGCAGCTGGGTTTGTTGCCTTTCTGTATTTTTCTTGGAGACATTGTCCAAGGTCTCCATAACAGCAAGGCGATAAGAACAAAAATTCTGTCTGAAATGGTGCAGCAAGTGTGCTTTCTCGGGAAAGCCAACCTTGGCCACAGCCCTCGGGCAGTTTTCACAGGGACGTGCTTTCCCTTGAGTCCCACCACATCCACAGCGCCACCGGGCAGGCGTACAGCAAAGGTCACGTTATGTCTGCCCAGCCTAGGTTTGGCTGGATTTGATGCTAAAGAAACTTTTAAAATTCTTTAGATTTATTCTAAGTCTAGCAAGTGACACAGTTGTGGTATTTCAAAATTGATCAGATATTTTTGAATTTATAACATAGAAAGAAAGTTATATTTCCATACAGACCCTCAAAAAAAGTCACAGTGAAACTTCCACTACACAGTCTGTGTTGTCCGTGGTGTCCTGCCACAGATCACTTGGCCCTCTCTTGTGAAATCTGTCTTGGGATAGAAAACAGAAACAGGGATACAGGAGACACGTTAGCGCTCCCTGGCAGAACCAGGATGGAGGGATGCTCTGCCAGGAGGGGAAGAGGCAGCAGCCAGGGGGAATGGAACGGATGTACGTTGCTCCAGATGGACTTCACGTAGCAAGTGGATATGTCAGACCTTCAAGAAGTGGTCTTTGTGCACCCAAGGGATTGTGAGCAGTACACTTCCTCATGTACATTAAAAAGGGTGACAAGTCATTTGCTTTTAACACATATTTATGTATATATGTATAAAGAAGACAACAACAGGATAGCTTTAGGATTCGTGTACGTAATAGTAGGGCTAATTACAAACACCTTCCTCTCAATGATTTAAAACTCAGGCAGCTTTTCAGATGGAGGTGACCATCACAACTTGTACTATCATTTTTGGAATAAACAAATATTAATTCTGCTATGAATGTCAAGCTGCTCATGTTTGACATTTGAACTGAAATTGTCTTTTTCTTCTTTCCCTGCTTCCATTTTCTTTGTAACTAACTGCAGAGACGTATGAACCCCCACACACTTGGTTGATCTGCGCCCATCTCTGTGATATCAGTTGGGTGTCTACCATGGCATCAAACATCAGCACGAGACCTTACATAATGTCCCTGTTCCTACTGCCGTATCACAGGAGTAGAAACAGGTCGAATCATCAGTCTTCTTATTCTTTTCATACTATTATTCATATTATTATTCATATTTTAACCAGACTATTTTTATCTCCATTTAAGACCTAAGTTGTTGATGGATTTTGATGAAATAAAAATACTTCTGGTATGATGAATAGAGTTGTCTGCCTATTTAGAGTTAGTTAAACCATTATTTATATTTTAGATTAAAAACTTTAATCTCTCAGTGCCTGTGTAAAGAAAGATCTTCATGAGTTTTTCCATGGAAGTTTATTTTTCTGCCTTTATGTCTCAGTAGTATTTGCAGAAGTCGTGACATGTCCCTTACACCACGTGTCTGTGTGGATTGTGTTGCTTGATGAACACAGTTTTGCCTCCGAAACATCAAATACGTGCTTCCTTTTTCCCCAGAATGACTTTAAATATATATTCAATCTTTGAGCCAAAATAGTGGGGACCAGCAGCTCGTTCTATCCGAGGGTCTTGGGCTGGATCTCGCTCAGACAAGGGTTGGACTCAGACTTTGCCCCTCACCCTGACTCCTTACGGAGGTTCGATGTTGATGTTGACTGAACATCGGGCTCAGAAGAGGGTCTCCTACGCGCTCTGTAAAGAACCATAAGTAAATTAAAAAAGATAACTGACGGCTAAATTTGTCAATTCACTTTGCTCCTGCGTATTTTAGTAGCCTCATTTATAAAATGGGAATAATGTGTGTGTCATCATTTCGCATAAATAGACTGAAATGGGTTTATGAGAGCTAAAAATGAGGATGCTTACTCTCTCTTTACAAAGAATGCTTTGATTTGGGGTAGGTTAAGTTTTTATTATTATTGAATTCGTATGTTTCAGAATGCTCAACTCCCAGATTTTTTTATTAAACTCATCTGTCAGAATAGAAAGACTTTCTGGAGAACACTGGGTTGGAAAGGACGCATTCGATGAATGTGTGCATATTATGTCCATAAATGTTTGTTAGAAAAATTATTCCCAACTGATATGACAAAGATATGAAAAATTAGATCACAAATCTCATTAACGATACAGACACTGAAAGAGAAATGAAGCCAATTAATGTTGATAGTACTTGTCAGAAGAATGTCATGGTTCTCGTCTTAATGCCAGTCACATACCCCGAGCCGAACGACTCCACGAATGACGACTTTCCTCTCATCAGGAGCAAGCTTGGGTGGATAATGAAAGAAATTTCTGGTTTTCTTTACATACATCAAATTACCTCAGTTTACCTGATAGACGTCATGTTAAAGTTACGAAAGGGAGTGGAGGCAGCAGGGACAGGGCTCGTTGACCTTGCAGAGCCCCTCCAGTCTTCTCTTCTGTGGGTACTTAAGTGGAATTAAATATCAGACTGCTCTGTTACCATGACAACTTTGCTTTTCATGAAAAAAAGTAGTATATGGTTTGTGATTTGAGCACTCCGTAAACGTGGCTATTAAACATCATCCACTTTGTCACTAGGAAAAGCGAAAAAGCTAAACACGTGCTTTTAAGCTTGGGCATAAAAGGAACTTTTCCACCCGAGAAACAAAATAGAAAACTGGTAGAGATAATTAAAATAATTGGACTTGAAATTTTATTTACAAATGCAGCTACATATGTGTTTATATACATGTCCACACACAAGTTATATATACAAGTATATAGGTACATAACTCCATAGAATTACTCTCTAAGTTATACATTTGCAGGTGAATTAAAGCTTATAACAACATTCAAAGCAGAGATATGGAAGGCATTAGCTCGGTTTTTAACTTTGACAAAAATCTTACTTCATACTTATGTACATATGCAAAATTACTTTTATCTTAATGCTCCTGTGTAAAGTAGCACTAAGACAACGCTGCTGCTGACGGCTTTTTTTGCTGCTGGTAGCTGGCACGGTGATAAACCCCCGCTGTGTCCGAGGACGTGCTTGACCTGATGACCCTTGCGTGTCCCACCATCCTGCACCGCGGTGGGCACCAGCAGCCTACCTGGAGCGAGCACTTCTTCTAAACCAGCTTTGACACCGATTAGAGGAAATGTCATTTTCCAGCACGACGAACTGCAGGGACTAATTACGCGGAGCTGAAGACTTATCAGCGAGCCCCCCGCAGACATGGTTACAGCAGACCCAACGCCCATGTCAGGCCCACCGAGGGCGGCTGAAGATGCTGTCCATCACATGGCAGTAACATCTGGGCTTTCCTCCCACACCGGCACAGAAACTGTGGGAGAAAACCGAGCAGCCCGCCCTCAGCTGGGTCACCATGCGATGCATTTTGTACTTGAAGAAGAAGCAGCTGGGTCATTGTACAGCAAGGACTGTTTGGAGAGGGCACAGCGGTTCCAGGTCCGGCTGGAGGTCAGGCGGCTCCTCCTGGGATGAGCGCAGGCACATGGCCAGCCGAGCTCTGCTGAGCAAACCTCGGGAGATCTCGCGGATGCCCGGTGAATTTAGGCAGCATTTGGAAGACTTTTTTCCCTTCTTTGTCTCTCAGTTTTGGTTTGGGTGTATAAGTCCGTGCAGCTGGAGGTTTAGGTGCAAACGGAGCTGCAGTTTGCTGCCCGAAGCAGTGGGGACCTGCGCGATCAATGGGATGCTGGAGGACATGAGACCTCTAGGAAAGGGCCACCAGCAAAGCAGGTTCACAGCAGCCCTTGGAGGAGACTGTGGAGACCTCTGGGAAAGAGGATGTGAGCACTTCAGTCATTGCTAAGTGCCTGTCTGCTCACCGCGGTTAAAAACAAATAAAGGGCGGGGAGAATGTCAGCTTCTGTGGTTTCGTCATGACCTGTGCCAGGGAAAGACACCGCTGGGGCATCAAAATCAGTTCCGAAGGGAACGTGTGAATCATACAGTGAAATAAATGTATTTAATGTTGCTATATTAGGCTGCTAATCCCAAGGTAATTCTCGTTTAATTAAGTGAATTTTTGAACAACGCCAAAAGAGTTTAAAAAAGGGAATGGGGGGTAAAGTGCAAGAGCAGGATGTGCTCAGAATGCTTCTGTGAGAATGGGCAAGGGTTGACCCCTGCCCACTGATAACGGAGATACTGCCAGCTTCACGAGAGCAAGGGACGTGTACGGCATCCCCAAAAAGGCAGAGGGAAGCACTTTGCCTTGGTGTATCATCACCCTGCTGACTCCTGGCTGCAGGATGCCAGGGTATACTAAAGCTTCATTTGCTTATAACTTCGCTGTTATAATCTGGATCTTATCAAATGTAAGGTTGAAATCATGCTCAGTGATTTATTCACATAATTTTAGAAGCTGTCTACAAACAGATCATTATTTCCTAAGGTTTCTTTATTATCCAATTTAACTTATCTCAGTAATTCACTTTACAAGTGAGAACTGCGCAGTTGGTGTTACTTGATAGCAAGGGTAAATAAGGGGTTTTATAATACTTGCTGCTCCGAGATTCGATACCTGCTGAAATGGTCAAGTTAAATATTTCATTGTCGTAAATACTATCTCATATTATTTCAGTTTTCATCAAATTTCCTTTCCAGTAGCCTGACTCGCTGGAAAATCTAAACCCCTAATATTTATACAAGCACATGAAGCCCAAGACATTGATGGCTATTAACCTGCAGGATGTTATCCGACCAGCCTGCATGTGACATGGTCGTGGAAGAAAGCCCCCACCCTCCTGAGGTTCTTTATTTGCTGTGACACAAGGGGTGACATGGAAATGCATATATCTGTTATTTAATGCAGACACAGCATAACTGATTATTTTACACAGTAAAATCAAGCTTTCAATGCCTGCGAAATGAATCTGATTCTATAGAAGGTATTTTTCAAAAGTAAAATAAAATTTAGCTTTTATATATATATTAAAATACAGGTAATTCTATAAGCAGCTCTAAATATAATTCAAAATATGTGAGAATTAACAAAAAGTTATATAAAGACTACGGTGTCAAGTTAAATTATTGAAGACTTTCCCATGCTGTTTCAATCACCGGAGCTGCAAGTCCGCGTCCTCGCGAGCGCTGCCCCAGGACTGGTTTGCCCTCTCCCCCCGTGGTGGGAATTAAATGAGACCCCTCGGCCGTGCCGTACAGGATGAAGTCCGGCGTATCCTGCACCACCAGCGATGCACATCGGGACTGCGGTAGCGAGAGCTGAAAAGTGGGTGGTGGGGAGCAGCTCCCCTCCTCCAGCACCAGAGTTCATCTTAGAAATACCTCTTTAATTGCCATTTTGATTCTCTGAGATGCATTTAAAAAATTACTTGTATGCATATATTCACAGTCACTTACAAGCTTACTCTTTTTTTTTTTTTAACAACATCGGTATCTTAAAAACATTTTGAAATTTTTGCCTCTTTACCTTCCTGAGAGCTTACAACAAATTTGCGACCCACTGTTGAGGTACGATTAACCCGTTCCTGCCACATCCCCGTGCCTCAGCTCGGGTCCTGCGTTCACCGGGAAAAACCAGGAGATCTCACCGGCTTCTGGGCACTGAAATGGAACCACCCGGTTCTCTAACCTCCGTACCAAAATAGATATTAATGCAGGTGTTACAGTTCAAATATTTCTATAATGGCTTTAAGTTGGCTGTTTTCCCTACTCATTTTACAAGAGCCTGGATGAAATTAGGGAGGGAAATGAATGATAACCTTGTAGAGCAGCTGTGGAGTAGGTGGGGTATCAGTTCAGGGACACCATTTGGTTTAGGGCCTTCATGTGGAATTAGGGTCATTACTGTCATTTAGTAAGAAACATATGTGCGAGTAAACACACAATCTACAGAAAATAAAGTTTTCAGAGCTTATTCAGCAGTGGATTGCAGAATACAGATGTTGGATATAATATATTTGCACTAAATTGGATTGTGGGTGAATGAAGGAGTTGATCTTAAATTCAGCGGCAGAGCCCTGCTCTGTGTTCATTGGGAATATACAGTCTTTTTGTCTCGCTTTTGCAACTTAATAAATATTTTGGCATGCCTGTCTGTTATGCTGCCTTAATCTTCTCTTCTACTGAACAGAAATTAGCATTTGTAATTTATTCACCAGGGTAAACAAAAAGGACTCTGCACTGATTTGAAATTTAATGCCTTAACAGATAACCGGAATGCTGAGTCAGCACAAAGTACATTTAACAAATAAACTCATTGCCTGCATATAATTTAATAGAAGATATGGCAAAGAGTGAAAAAAGAAAATAAAGCTTTTACCTGTACTACATTAAAAAAAGATGTAAGACTTTAATGGACCTTCAGCTACTTGTTTCTGTAACAAGATGCAGTCCCTAAACCCCAGCGTGTTCTGAAGGCAGCAGAAATTTTGGGGGGGGAACCGACACATCAGCAGAACCCCGGGAAATACTGCGGGCACCCTCTGGCTACCAGAGCGGGAGGCCGGTGTCCTGACTGGGGCAGGGTGGGACCTGTTATGTGCTAGAACAACATTCGAGCTGACAAGATTTACTTTGCCACAATTCCCTCTTCAGGTATCAACACCCACCACCCCCCCCAGCTTGTGCAAATTTAGCCCTGGATTTAATTGGTTTTGCTCTCGTTCTCTGACTGCATTACGAATACTTTCACGGTGACCCAGGTGCCATCCAAGCTGATCTCAGGAGATGCTCTGCTTCCCCTGACCCGCGTCCTCTGCGCTTACCTTTGGCATTGTAATTTAACCATCGCCTCGGTGGCGTTTAATACCGGTGCCTTGTGCCCCAAGCACGGCCAGCACCCACCGACCCTCCAGGCATTACCTGGGGGCTGAGCACGGGCGCACGGGCACCTTTCATGGGCTCTAACAAGTAGGAAACAGTTGGGTATAATTTCCTCTAACCGAGATAACCAAAGCGTACTAGAGATAGAGATGATGTGCCCCTGTCGTTGCCAGTGCTCACCTGGACTACAGCAACCCTCTGTGAAACGGCTGTAGAGTTTTTGGGTTTTTTCTCCTTTCATTTTTGAAATAAGTAAAAAAATTTTGCTAAAAGTAAAAAAAAAAAAAAAAAAAAAGAAAAAGCAGCTTGAGAGCCATATCTAGTATGGAAAAAATAATAAATGGATAAATGCTACAACAGAACAAACGGTGTGTTTTAAGTGGGGACATCGAGCAAGCTTAAGCGTAAGTGAAATTATCGCAGCCATTTGAAGCAGCCGATGGCTACAAGGGTTATACAAGTGTAATATCCTACGCTGCGGCGACGCGCCCATCCCCGTGGCGAGGGCTCGGGCACGGGCCAGGCTGGACTACCGGGACGAAGGCTGGGAATGGCGTGTGCAGCCGGGCTGGGCGAAACCCCCCGCTCCAGGGGTCCCTCTCACCGTCCCTGCCCACGCTGCCCCCCAGCACCCTGCGCTCGTGGCGGGAGGTGCAGAGCATCGCCTTTCCAAGGGCGAATCGATACCAAAATGTTTGCGGTCCAGGTAGACTGGGCATAATGCAAGCGGCAGATCCCTAGCAGGGTAAAAGCAGTCTTAACTCTAGCGCAGCACTTGCGGTGGAAAATTGGCTGCAATTTCCCCAATCTCGTATGAGTTTTAATAGCAGAACAATTTTATTCCATTGCATGAGCATCTCCACTAGAGCTATTACTGGCATAGCTACCTTGGAGAGGGAAGATGAGGCCCTCATACAGCTATGCCACTGAATTCAAACCCCTTTATATTTCAATAGAAAGAAAAAAAAGAAAGAAAGAAAAAGATGCCTATTTTGTTTGCTAAATGGCCAATAGATCAGTTTTTCAAACAGTTATACTACTTAGAAACATAATGACAGTGTCTAATTCGATTAAGTTTCTCCCTAATCCAACCCCATGCAGGTTTAAACAAATTACCTCTAAAAAAACCCAACCAAAATACCCACTCAACAGATTTCAATGATTAAAGGGCAATTTCGCTTGCTTACTTTTCATTTTTCACTCTTCAGAAGACTTCTATATCTTTTTCTTAGCTTGAGATCTAAAGCTGCTTTACTGCCTCTTGGCCTAACCCGTTACAACAAAATTGCCTACCGCAGTCCACAGAGAGGGTGCTTTTCCAAAAAGAGGTGCCAGGCATCCCTCTAGCACAGCCAGCATCCACGGACCAAATCCTGGGAGACACCAGGGCACCTGGCTCCCACCCACGGCTGAGCTGCTGCCCACACCGTGTCCCTCTGCAAAGCCTCAAACGAGGAATATGATGCAGCACTAATATTGATCACCGATCGTGATTGGCATGAATTTTGCTTTCCGGGCAAAGTTTGCAAACATTCATCACAAAAAAAAAATTAAAAAAAAAAAAATCTCACTTTCTAAAAGATGTGAACCCTTTGAAAATGGGTTGCTGTTTTGGGGATATTTGCATCCATTTCTGCTTTTTAGTCTCTATTCATCATATTTTTTATTTATTATGACGCAGCCCGTAAGATGGACCCCGTACGACAATTAAGGCTGTTCTGAGAAGCAGTCACAATGGCTGTGGTTTATGAGTGGTTTGTATGATCGATTTTTACTTTTCAACTGAGATAATGGGCACTTTGCATAGAGAATTTATAACCAGAAACATCCTTCCATATTGGCACATGAAATGGGCATGACTTTTATTGCAGCGGTATTTTATTGATTTTGCAATACGCCGTTCAGTTCTAGGAGCAACGGGTCTAATTTTGCCTTACCTGGAAGAAGAAGTTTTCCCATGACTATATATCCATGATTTAACTTCCCAGAACCATTTTGCAGGCTTGATTGCGCGTGACTTCCAGAGCAGTTTTATGCCCATCTGACTTGGTTAACACAGCGTAAAAAATAGAAAAGAAGTGCAGAACGTGACATCGAGGGCTTTAAATGTATATTTATCCGCACGTGGGCGAAAGGAAGCGGGAGGGATGCTCAGGGCTTGAAGCGAGTCAATGTTTCTTTTTGGAGATAACGTGCACGAAGGATTTGCTCACTTCTGAGGGTGCCACCGGCGCACGCCGAGAGCCTCCCCAGACTCCGCTGCTGCAAACGCTCCTTTCTGCAACCTGCACAGCTTCCTCCTGTGCAGATCTGCCGTGAAACCCGGGACGCGAAGCCAGAGCTGAGACAGACCAGGGCTTCGGCTGGGGTCCTGCCGCAGGGAAGGGTGCAAATACATAAGGTCATGTCTATATACTCTCTGCATCATGGCTGATGTGGTACCGCTTGAGTTTTAGCCGTGAAGTTAATAAAAAAAACCCCTCTTCGTTCTTTGACATGGATCAGCGTTTGCAGTGTGGTCGCATACAAGCAAATATTTGTTAAAAAGTGGAAAAAAGCTCCAAAATATGCAACTATGTTTCTGCATAAGAAAATTAAGGAAGGAAAAGCTTCCATAGTTGAACTGAGTAGTTACTCTTTCCAGTATGAAGTACTTCGTATTTTTTCTTCCTTTTCAGCTTTTTTATAACCATAACTTTATTTAAATATAGCTTTTCTTTCCAGTGTGACCGTAATAATTTCTTAGAGAACATATTTTAATAGCTTGACTATATGCTCAGTATTTCTGTTTGCTCTTATAATTGCTTCTTAATTATTTTCCAATTGCTGAAACAACATTTTTCACAGTTTATTAAAAAGCATTTTTGAAAGCATTACCCTAAGGCATTGTCAACATTTTATTACTATCACTAACAGCCAGCACAAATGAATAATCATCAGCACTGGTAGCTTTTGTCAAACAGATGAAAACTGTTTGAGGTTTATGTAGAAATGATAATAAAGTTTAATGTCAGACTGGAGCTGTTTTCACGCAAGAACCCAGGCAACATTCTCCTCCCAAATGTCTGGACCAGCTCCATCCTCTCAGCACTGAGCTGGAGCATCTTGGAGAGGAAACCTGGGGGCTCCTGGGGCTGCGATCTCACAAGGACCTCGCGTGGGCAGCGGCCAGGCTGCTCCCAAAGGCTGTTCCTCTATTAGGGTTAGCACTGATTTAAATTCTCTTTGGCTGTAAAATCGTCAGTTTTGCCCAGATCCTCCTCTTGCTGGGCTGACCGACTCACTGCCATCCTCCAGCCACAGCGGCCAGCTCACAGATCCCCTGTGTGAAAAACCATGGTGTTGGGCTGCTCAGAAACATATTCTGTAGTTGCCCAATCTGACTGGAAGAAGCCCATGGCCAAAGGCACATCCCATGTCCCGTCCCACCAGTGCTGCCGGACTGCCGGTTAACACAGCAAAGCCAAGAGCTTGCATGGCTTTATCACAAGCAAACACCATATCTTCATCACCTTTCCCATCCCTCCTCGTGCCAGGCAGTGATGCCAGCCCCACTGGTATTTCTTTGCTGCTGCAGCACAGCTGGAAGGGACGGACACAAAGGTGATGTTCCTCCGTGAAGCACCATGCCGGGAGGGGGGTGTTATGCTGAAGGGCTCTTTTGTGCTGGACAGGAGCATGGTGACGGACCTCATGTTGGTTTTGATACTAAGGATGGTATGTTAATGAATCCTCAGGGATGCTACGGATGTGACGCCTGATGTTTCAGCAGAAAAAGCCATCGTCATCGATGAATGGTCCCATTGCTGGAGAGGCAGTGCAGCGGAGCAGGGCACAGCGCTACACACACCCACGGAATCATAGAATCACAAACTCGTTTTGGTTGGAAAAGCCCTTTGAGATCCCCAAGTCCAACCGTTACCCCAGCACTGCCCAGCCCCCCACTAACCCCTGTCCCCAAGCACCACATCTACACGGCTGTTAAATCCCCCCAGGGACGGGGACTCCACCACTGCCCTGGGCAGCCTGTTCCAGGGACTGACAGCCCTTTGGGGGAAGACATTTTCCCTCATCTCCAGTCTAAACCTCCCCTGGCACAACCTGAGGCCGTTTCCTCTCGTCCTATGGCTTGTTCCTTGGGAGAAGAGACCGACCCCCACCTGGCTACACCCTCCTGTCAGGGAGCTGTAGAGAGCCACCAGGTCTGTCCTCAGCCTCCTCTTCTCCAGGCTCAACACCCCCAGGTCCCTCAGCCGCTCCCATCAGACTTGTGCTCCAGACCCTGCACCACTTGGTTGTCCTCCTCTGGACATGCTCCAGCACCTCAACGTCCTTCTGTAGCGAGGGTCCCAAGGGATCCCTGCCTGTTGGGACAGCATGGCAAGCTGAGAGCGAGCGTTGCCTGCACCATACGGCTGCGATCAGGCTGGGTACGTGCACCACCGATGTTGCTTTTGCAAAATTACAGTGCTCAGAAATGCTCTTTCAAACACCCCTTTCTTTTCAAAGTAATTGGATTGTTGTGCACATTTGAAAAGGCAAAGTAATAATGCCTTACACTTGTTCTGCCCTCTCATCTGCAGATCTTTCCCCAGGAAAGATAAACATCGCGCCACTAATTTACAAACAAAACCACCCGAGAGCCAGGGAAGCATGCGGGATCTCCGGCACGTTCAGGGAGAGGTTGCCTGAGTGCCCACGCAGTCACCCAGCCACGAGTGTCTCCTAATTTCCCCTCTCGTTGGCCACAAGGTAGTTTGTTACATGCCAAATTTGACTGGGGAAAAAAAAATAAAATAGAATACCCTCTACTGGATATTATGCTTAGGCTTTTTTTTTTTGGGGGGGGGCGGGGGGAGAGTTATGTTTTTTGGATAGAATTACCTTTAAACGATTAAGCATTTCTGTTCCCAGTGTAATATTACTAATGGAGATGACCTCATTGAATTGGAAAGCAAAATTATATTTTCAAAACTTTAAGACAACTACATTAGCTATATTTTCTTCCCCTCTGTTATTTACTTTAGAGAAAATTTGGCCTGATCCACTTAGCTAGAACAATCTGGAGCACTCTTAAGCTTGTATCATTAAAACCCAACAACATTTACTGTATGGAAGGTATCATTTTAAAATTTTTCTATGCATAGTCCTGGTTATACATCACTTTAAAGTGGCAGGTTAAGAGACAGCAGCAGAACTCGCACGACCTTATTCTCACCTATGTTTCAGATCAAGCCCTGTATAATTAAGACTTCATAACCAGCGCTTCAACAGCAGCCTTGTCTCCAAGCTATTTGCAGGTGCCTTTCCAGCAGATGACGTTTGCAAAATATCGTACCTATAGAAGTTGCCAAAAATGCTGAAGTACTGCTGGCCACATTCTCTGTCCCGTGGGTGCTTCGCCCCCCCAGATCCCCGCCAGCCCCCAGCTACGGCTGCTGGGGGAGAGGACGGAGCAGGGGATGGGGCAGGTCCCCCAGCTCCCGGACTCCCCAGCTCTGCCCCGGCAGCCGCTGCCTTTTCTTTGCTGCGTTAGCTAACATGCAGCCACCGTCCCCTTCGCTGACTGACGTGCCCCCGCGTCTCCAAAGGAATTTCTTGAGAGCGGAGTTCCCTGGGAATTACAAAAAAGTTTCACTTCTCCCAGGCTTCGCTGCTGCTTCGCAGCCCGGCGCTGGTTTGGGATTCCTGCCACGCCAAGCCCCAGCTGCCGCACATCAAGGTCGCTCCTTTGCCCATTGCAATATAGATCCTTTGAAAGGCAATAAATAAAGGATATTCCTCACGGCAGCTCCCGGTTACGGTTAAATCTTCATTTGCAATTCCAGCAATGATTGCTGCTAAACAGTCTACTTGCTGTTTTAACAGAAAGCAAACCGGCGCCAGGTTCTCCCCAGCATTGTCCATGCCAGTGGCGTGCGGCACCAACTCCTGCAAGCTCCTTGCGCTCAAGTACAATAAATGTTTAAATAGCTCCATCCTTGCCAGCGGGTCATTGGAAGCAGCAAGAGTGACTTTCTGCAAAAGCCCTAGGGATCAATCCCCTTTTTTATTGTTTACACTCTGCATGCAGGTGGAGCACGTTATCTTTTCAAGAAAGCCATCATTCCCAATGATATTCTGATTTATAGATACGCAAACCAATACCACTCTCTCTGCCTCCACTATATACAAATTTTAAAACCACAGCTCGCTCTAAACAATTTTAAAGAGAAGAACAGAAAAATTCTTCTTGTCCAGGGATCCCAGAACTTCTAGCCTACAAATAATTAATACACTTTTTTTCCATGTGTTTCCTCAGAGGCTAAAAATCTAGACAACACTTCAGTTCTGACTTCTCCTTCTAAAACCTAAACATTAAAAATCATTATCCACAAATTAGCTGGGAATTTTGAGACAAACTATTCATGCTATATGTCAGACCTGAAACTTTACAGGGGAAGATCAATTTTGCCAAACCTCCCAATGCCAAAAAAAAAAAAAAAAAAAAAGGAAAATTTGTTTCCAGGATAAAATATTTCTTTCAAAATGCGTAAGGAAAATACAGATGAAAACAAATGTGAAGGTTATGGATTATCACTTCATTAGTGTTTTCAAGCACCTACTTTTCCATCACTGCTTAACACAGATAATATTTTACTTTTGAAAACGGCCACCCCCCTACACCCAAATGCTGTTGGGGAATACGTCCAGCCTTAACGACACCTTAGTGCCACCGTACAGCTCTTAGTTATGAACATCTTAGGGTCCCATCAGCACCTGGAGATTTCTGCCTGTAGAGGTCAACAGCTAGAAGAGGAAAAAGTTGGCCGAGATGACCTGGGAGCTGAAGCACCTTGAAGATAAAACCCTTAGGTCCCCCTCCCTCTTCTTGCATAACACTGACGTTTTTAAATTAAGATATACTAGAAGCAGCAATTGCGTATTTATACAGGTGGGAAATAAATGTTTCGCTTATTATTCTCTCCCCATGCTCTTCTCATAAACTAAGTCGTATCAACGATTCCTGGTTTACCTTCATCAGCTACGAGCAGCGTATCGCCTGGATACAAAACTCTAGGTGTAATACTTTGATTATAAAATACTAAAAGAAGCATCGATGCCTTGAAGGCATTATTAGGTTTAGTGGACTAGAAGTTTTCCTCCTTAATGCAGAGGCAGGAAGATATCCCCACCTGCAGAGCGGGAGCAGAGGCTTTGTTATTAGGTAGCAGGATAATAAACCTGCGGCCGCGGCTGCCAGGAGCACGACGTGCTGGAACGCGCGCGGGAGGAACGCCGCTTTGCCGCTTCGACGTGGCGTCTTAGGGAACAAGTTGCATTGACGTGAAAACGTGTGATCAGCGTTCAGGAATTAAAGTTCACCGTTTCACCGATACTCTGCAGGTAGGTGGAGCAAATAGAATACGGTGCTGTGGATTTATGGTGGCACGACAAGGCTCACCTGTAATTTGCTAATGAACGTGCAGACTGGCTGGCCTGGAGATAGGAGGAGGGATTCACTAACGGTTTGTCGGGGCTGTGCCGGAAGATGATGCTTTGCTGCTTGCTCTGCATCTTCTTTGTGCCACAGCGGTGAGAAAGAGAACGCGTTTGAACGCTCGATCAATGGACTAACCTTACTGAGCAATGGAGCTAACAACGTTGCAATGACATTTTTGTTTGTTTCTCTTGTTGAAATTTAAACAACTTGCCCCTCTTTTAGCTCCGTTGCTTTAAAGGAATACATTTTCCAGAAACAGCTGCAAATGAAAACTTTGCATGTGCTGAAGCAGTGACGAAACGCAGCCCTGGGCTGGCCAGGAAGGGAGTCTTCCAGACCCCTCGTGTTGAATGGAACCACAGCTACCCATGGGAGAGCCCTGAAACACTTAAACCAGCTTCCAACAAGTGGTCATAAAAATCTGCTTTTAAAAGGTGTGTCTTGAAATTGTATATGAAAATTCTCATCGACGCTACTGGCCAGAGACATTTTTTATGTTTAGGTGAAGCATTCTTGAAATTTCAGGGTGCTTTGTCCAGGCCAGACTGACCTGTTTGGCATGATGCCTGCTCTCAGTAATTAAGAGATCTTTCTCTTTGTAGAATTTATTATTAAGCATGCATGCAAGCTGCACAATTATATTATACATGATTGTATAATAGTAATAATAATTTACATGGTATAATGTTATTTTACGTACTATGTGTATGCATAATTTCAGGTTCAGACACGTTTCCTAGTTTCTGTGCACAAGGTGCATGGAATTCATGGTTGAGAATTTCAGTCAGAGATGCTTTTTATTCAGAACTATTCTTTGTACAGCCGTACTTACCAACTAACAAGGGAAGTCTTGGCAGTGTTATTTACGTGAACAGTCTCACCAAACTGCCCTGCAGAATTGTAATTCATTATTGATTTAAGTGAAGTATGTGGATAATTACAACACTTTTTTCTGAGGTCAGCTGAAAGTACAAAAACTATTCACAGAGGCCAGGATTTTCAAAACAGCCCCATATTTCTGAATTTAAAAAAAAAAAAAAAAAAGCTGAGGGAGGCAGAGGGTGCAGTGCTCACAGATTCCTATGAAATTCCCAAGGGTACAATTCCAAGTCACATCCATTAACGATCTCGTTGCAGTCGGAGGTACAACGCGGCGCCGCTGGCAGAATAACACAGTCTAACGCTCCGCAGAAAATACAGGGCTGGGAATTTTCACGTGGCAGCATGCCTGCCATTCAGTACTTTGGTACCAATATTTTCATGAGCATATTCTTTGAGCCTATACCATGCGAATTAATATGCTGAAAGGTTTTCTTCTGGGGCAGCAGAGAATACCTGTGCCTGAACAACACTAACAGCAGGAGTCATACGGGCCCACCTGGAAGAAATAAATGCTGGTTGGCTTTACTTATTCAAAAAGGTACGTCAAAGCTGTTGGAAACAGATGGACTATGTTATTAGAGAAACCCACGCTGTTTACTAAGACTAAATGGAATCATGTTATTATTTGATATCACTTGCTATCGATTCCTCCTATGACGGAAGGAATTTACAAGGTCAGTGGGCAGTAATCCCACTTTCAAGACGTACTTGAGGATCCAGGCTGCCTTTCCACCTTCTTGACAGACAGCAAACAATTCCACAGACAGACATTTAAGAATAGAGATGGGGATTTAAGAAGAAGATGGGAAATGTCAGCAGAAGAAAGGTTCAAGAACTCCTCCAAAGACAGGAACGTTATCTCCAGCAGCGCAGAGGGAGACCGGCTGCAGAAAGGCGATATATGTGAAGCCTGCAGAAAAGGTCTGGGACAGAAGCGGTGGGGCAGCGATGGTACCAAGGAAATCCTGCGCTGTCGCTGCCAGCCACCACGCTGCTGTGAGCTGCAGAGTCGCTGCCAGCCGGTAAAGCATCTCCTTGCTGCTCAGTAAAAGCAGAACACAAGCACATTTACAGTTATGTAGACCAAACTTTGTACGTTCAGCGGTTTGTTACTCCCTCAGCCGTAACTTTACATGAAATGGTGTGGTTTCTTTGCTCTGTCCTTTTCTTTGTAAAAGGATAACTACAGTCCGCAGCTGCAGGAAACACTTCTCTGCCTACCTGAGTCGTTGCCTTATTTATGCATCAGCTGTGTCTGCAAACAATATTATAAGCGAAAGTATTCTCAATGTATCACGATCCATGTCAAAGCCACAAATGCCTTATTTGCGCAAGAAGCGCTCCATGAAAAACAGGGATTTCACACAGGAATTCGCTTCTGACATCGATGTTAGTTAAAGGTTATCACATGAAACACTGAATTATCAGCCAAGGCTGTGGAACTGCAGTGAGATAACAGAGAATTCTGAATAATAACTGATACCTCCATGCCGAAATCAATGCTATTAGACTATATTGATGTAGATATTTCTTTTATCTATAAAACACAACTGAAAATTGAACTGAGTGCGACTCTTAAATGTTGGTATCATTAACGGGTTGTGTTTGTCAATGCTTGAACTGAAAATTGTGAACGTGCAAAAGTACCCCCCCAAAAAAATCCCCGGGAATTAATTTCCAAAGTCTATTTTCTATTAGAGAAAACAACACATGGTGTATTAGTTAGATCCCACACCTGTGTCTCCAGGAAGGCTTTTCTCAAAGCAAGGCATGCTCAGACTTCTCCGCGGCCATAGGTAAAGGAGCGATGCCAGTTCCCTACGACCCGTTCAAACAGAGCGGGTTAGCCCGCACTATGTATCCTGCCATTTTCCACGAATTTCCCCTTTCCCCCAGCATCACGAATCTCGGTCACTCTGTCCCTGTGCTACGCTGACTCGGAGCTGGGCAGATATGGATGTTTGGGGCAGGAAGGGGCACAGTGAAAAGACGAAGCTGTGCTGGGATCTCTTCCAGTTCTCAGCACGGAAGCTTTGGTGTCACCCAGTGTCTTCGTTAAACCTATCCACCCGTTATAAGTGTATGTTTAGGAGTATTCTGAAATGAAACTTCATTGCCAACCTTTGGTACCAAGCAACATAAAGCCTTACATTAGTCTAAAAGCAATATTCACACATTAAAAAAGATGTCTTCTATATAACAATAATGTGGTTTGGGGTTTTTTTTTCTATTCCACATCAAAAAATTGGTGAATCAAAGAGACTACGTATTTTCACCACGCTCCAGCTATCACAGAGAGGGCCAGCATATTTTCCAGGAGAAACACTCCTAAAGATCAAAATATAAAACACTGTTATGAAGTTCACAATCATGGGGGGGGTTTGTCAGAATTTTTATAGATATTGTCAAAGCTTAATTTCTAGCCGCAGCGATCAAGGTGCAAAACTGTGTTTAAACATAAAGCACATCTTGTTTTCCTTATGGCCTCTCCTTTACAAAGCACGGTGAAGATCTTTGGGTTTGGGGCTGTTTTGTTACAGCATGCCGTTCTCTTTAAAGCTAGCGCAAGTTTTTAACAGTTACCTGGGAAGGCAGCACTCCTGGTCGGGGTATATTTCATGGTCTGCTCCGGACTTGCAGGGTGCCAGGGCTGGCAGAGCTGAAGGTGGTGTTAGGGATGGAGGAGCGGAGACGCCGTGGCAGCGGGGCTCGTCACCAGCCTCGGGAGCGGGAAGATGCTCACAGTCTCCTCCAACCAAACCAGTTCCCTGCCATCTCATCGCAGCTTCACAGCAGCTTTGTGCAAGCTCTTCTCCTTCCTACCTTAGAGCGAAGGGGGCTCTCGAACAAGTCTGGTTACGGTGCTTCCTCTCAAAGCGTAAGCCCACGACACACACAGAGATCTGCAAACTCGCAGGCTGTTCACAAATCCACTGCAACATTTGAGCCCGAGCGCCTTACTCAACTGCAGTTTACGTTCTGTCATTGGCAACTCATCTTTTTATCAGACAGCTTCTAGTGTGCTTAAAAGTAATTAAAGTCTTGAAGTGCTATCTCATCTTATAAAATACTGTTATGTTGAGGCTCATTATTGTTGCCTCAACGAGGGCAGAGAAGGGTGGCAGACCTGGTGTTGAAATCATCATGGAGAAAGAGCGAGCACCACTCAGAGCTCACTTCCACGTGGTATTCTTTGACCTGGAGACGAGGCAGAAGTGGCACCCCTCTGCTAGAATGGGGAGACAGAGGGAAAACAGTAAAGAATAAAGAAATATTTCCCTGAACCACCTGAGGAAGGAGATTCCTATCGATTTGAGTTATATCTCAGTTCTCATTTCTTAACTACTTACCTAGCTATTAATTCTTATATTGAGAAGCACACAACCCTGCAACATCTACATCAGGTTTCCGACAGAAGGATATTATTTTATGCCAGGTATGATGCTCAGAATACCATATTTCAAGAACAGTAGTACAGTCACAGGATACTGATGTGAGTGTCTCAAGATGAGACACGAAAACCTCTGATGGACAGCTGGAGACAGGACCTGGGAGACATCGACACCCATGGCGCAAATCGGTATCGGTCTGGGCGTGCACCCACTCATACCCATCAGATGTGCTGTGGCAGCACGTGCTATCAACACGGGCAACAAATGTTATTTCCCAATTAGCAGATTCAAAGGCTGATGACCTTCCCAGCCTGTCGAACTGCTGGAAATGTCAGTGTAACTAAAAAACGATGGAACAAATGGCAGAGCCTGGCTGTCAGAACTGCGACTCCAGGAAGACGACTGCAGCTTTGATGAAGTCGGAGGTTCCTCCTCGCCAGCAGATCAGCGTACGGCTGTCTCCAAGCACTTCCCAAGACATGGAATTAATTTTCAAGTTTTGAACTGAAGACAATGAATTGATTTCAGCCATCAGAAATGTGACTTCTGCTCAAATTCAGATCTAATGGAGACCAAATACTCGTTACTTGAATGAATACCGGTTACTTAAAGAGTATTATCTGGTCTGCCTAAGGGTGACAGAAAAGAAGGGTAATAGGACATGTCTGTGCTGCGGGCTGAATGATAGATTGTAACCCTACACTGTTTTTATTTGAACAAATGTTACAACAACCCCCAGTAATTTGATTGTATTTTTTGTGTTCTACAACACAATATTATTTCCCACCATCCTAGAGGAGATGGACAATCATTTATCATACTAAAGTAATTTCCTATTACAGTGTTATGAAAATACCATTTTTTTAATTTGAGAGAGTGACTCCAGTTTAGCATCTTCACAAAGCAGAAAGGTTGATGTATGTTACTCTGTGCTTTCTCGTTTTTCCTATGCTTAGTTGTACCTATTAAATGTACACATACATTTTTTTCAGAACATTACCATTTTGAGGACAGTGGCATACCATGCTGACATATACCAGCCGATTATTTCTCACTAACAGTTCTGTAAAAGGATGAGAATGTATCTCCCCACATAACTACTTCTTTGAATGATTTACCTAAGAGAGTGTACATGTGGATACACAGCCATGCATACAGCCAAAATAAATTCAAAGAAAAAATATCTTTATGATTCAGTGCTTTACAACAAAAGCTAAGTAGAATCCCATGGAACAAAATTGCAAAAATTTGCAAAGCAAAAGATCAGTAATTACATTGTTTAAAAAAGTTTCAAAGAAAACAAACATGAAAGTGTTAAAAGAGCGTGCCAAAGCTTTTAGGAAAAGGAACACAAATGCCCAGCATCAAGGACTTGGCGATTCACGTTATCAGCTGTCAAGCCTGAACCTTCCCCTGGCAAAACTCTATTTATATTATCATTTCCTCTCTGTTCCTCGACTTACCTGTATGGAACCAGAAATGTGGCCCACAGCATTTTAGACTTCCCAGGCAGTTCTGGGAGAATTCCTCAGGCTTTAGGGAAGAATTTTGGGAAGGGTAATGGCGTTGCTGCCCACAGCGAGAGCGAGCAAGGAAGGAGGCTTGCACCACACCGCTGCTGCAGGATCCTACCGTAGATGATAACCAGAGAACACACAGATGCACAGCATTATGTCTAGCAGCCATTTGCAGTATAGGCTGACTCATTAAAAGGGATAATTAAAGACAGCTGCCTACACAGTTAATTACTGTCAACAATTAAACCTAGAGGTACATTGCAACAGATACCCAAAGAAAACTGAACTGAGAAACAGCCTTGCCCAGGCAATGTCTCCTCTCTGGCCTCCTCAGATCCCAGTGACTTTTAAAAGGCTCTGTTTCTTGTCTAGGACATTATTGTCATCCTCTTGCGTAGGAAAGGTGCTGGCTATAAGCCCAGGAAGGCATTTTCTGCCAGGATGCTGGTCCGCCTGCAGTCAAAGGGATGGGCTAACCCTCTGATGGTGCCCATGGGATGGGGTCCTCGCTCTCCCTGCAGATCGGTCCCAAACGTCCCCCTCTGAGCAGGGCACTGCAGTCACCTGGACCCCGGTCCACAGAGAGAATAAACTGTAATAATGCGAAGAAATCTTTGTACAGATGGCAACAAGACAGATTACGTAGCTGTGAGATGAAACACATCCATCACACAGGTTAAAAGTATTTCAGTTTACAATTTTTTGCATGGGAGGAAAACAAGAAGTGTGTTCTCTCTCACTTAGGAGAGAGAAGAAGCAGAATAAGTATAATAGTTTCAATATTAAATTTAATATTATTTGGTGCCAATAATAGCTTGCAAAATACAAAGAGACCTCAGTTGGGCTGAAATGAAATGGTTTACGAATCTGCATCCAGGGTGTAGCTTATGAAAATTTAAAATTACACCACTAAAATTTTCTGATATAAATCCCTTAAAGTCTCATCATAATCAGTGCTTGAAAAGTCAGCTGGGAACATTTGTCATCTTTAAAATGTCTGAGATGATTGTATTTTTTCAAGTCATCTCACCATCCTCGAGATTCCCTTGAGAAAGACAGAGGAGTGACAACGTGCTCAGGGGAAGAGCTCCAGCTTACATCCCCGTCCTAAACCAGCGCCCAGTTCAGCTTCTCAATGGTTCTTTCCCCAGAACAACACGCCAGACCTCACATGCCATCTGGAAAGAACATACTCAGATTGAAAGAGAATATTTGCAATCATTTGCCAGTTCTAACCATTTCCATTAAAAAAACCCAAACCAACACCACCACCACCAAAACCCCACACTTCAGCAGCACGTTGCAGACATCAGAAACAGGTAGAGCAGGGGAGGACCTTTGTTTTGGTGAAATGCAACACTTTTCTCTGCACAGCTGGTGGTGCAGGGGCAAAGAAGAATTTCTTTTTCAATACTTCCAGAAGAAGCTTAAGAAAATTGTCATTGTCACCTAGGATACAAAAAATACCTTTATACTATGGGTCTGGAATTTGCAGTACTTCTGGCGCTGTGTGTTGGCATCTACTGATGGCTCTTGACAACACAGGATAACAGATTTTGATTTTTCCCCAGAACTACTGATGTACACAAAAATTCCTACCTATTTGCTACCACTGACTCCAAACGGTGCCTGTTTTCTGGTCATTACTCATTACTGAAGCTTTCCATATGGAATCTGTTTTGCTTCCTTGCAAAATAAATCTGACTGGTGCTCCAAGCCCATCCGACGCCCCGTTGTAAGCTGTCCGCAGCCGGGATACCCCCATGCACATTTGCCCCACGTCAGCATATCCTGGTCTGGAGGAATAGCAGGAGGCACCATCACAGGAGTTTTAATGGATGATGATCTTTAATCTCTGAGAATATGGCCAGTGCTTATTTTGCTCCATCTCTTCTTCTGCTACACAGATTCTGAGATCAGAGAGCTGCAAAGGCCAGGTCTCCCAAGAATAAAAATTTTAGTACTAGAAATCCTTAATTTCCCAATAGAAAATAAAGGATGTAAATGGGATTTTATTTGAAGGAATCTCAAGAAGTTTATTATGAATTATTATTTTATATGCATGTTCTGATAACATTTTATGATCCCTGAACTATTCCTACAGTCACATTCACCAGAACAGACCCTTTTGCTCGTGCCAGAAACCCCCTGAGACCCCGAAAGGCCAGCTGGATGTATACGAGCACACGCAGCCTGTACGCTTGCCTTGGAACATGACGTTAAATCAGACTCCATTTCGTGAAGGAGCTTTGCATTTTTTAATTTGGTATTTTTGTACACGTTTTCGTTCTGGATTTTGAATTAATGAAATCAGACGTGTATCACCACAAAATAAAAAAAAAAAAAAAAAGAGGAAAAACTTAAAAGGACAAGAGGCACTAGTCAAGAGTTGTAGCAAATTGAATTCCAAGTGGACGTAAGGAAAAAGGACGCGGGAGCAGGTTGCCCAAGGCAGGCTGGGCTGCCAAGGACGGGGCTGGAGGAGCCAGCAAGAAACAGGCAGGTCTCCTTCAGAGCCCTGGCTTATTTTAGGGGGAACTTGGCCAAAATGGAGAGTCTCCCCAAAGCACTTTGGTTTTGTCAGACTGTCAGGATTTGATAAAATGCTGCTCCAGAACACTTGCCCTTTTTTTGCCCTTTTTTTTTTTTTTGCTTAACAGTTATAACTATATTTTGTTAGCATGGTGGTTAGATGACTTTCCAGGTTATTGAGGGACTCGGATATGGGAGTACAACATTATTTCACTTGCTTAGAGATTGCACAAGTCAGACGTACGGGAAGAGGTGATATATTGCTGCGCTGCCGAGAAGCCCCATGGAAGAAGAAGTTGCAGCTACTGGAGCCCCAAATCCCCCCCACTTGTATTGCTTTGGAAACATGGCTTCGCCCAGCACGCTGCTCGCACTGCTAGTCAGCACAAGACCTAATTTTTGAAATAGCAAAAAATTATACTAAACAATGATTTATCTAGGGGTTTTTTTGCTCACCTTGTTGTGTCATACCTAGACCTAACACAGTAGTTCCCAGTGCATTGGGGATATTAGTTATTATTGACATTTTTAATGGCAGTGTTTATCCCCAATATAAAATTTGAAGAAGATTACTTGCTCTGTCATGTACTTTTGAGTCCTCCAAGAATTTCGTTTTTCTTCCTAACACTTTCTAGAGATTCATTTTGTACTGAGAGAGACATTGAAATATAAAACATTTCCTATCAGGATTTTGTCATTATCTTTAAAAACAAAAACGTAATGGCACTTTCAAACAAACAAAATTGTTCCAGATAAGTAGCACTAATTGTTCCCTTTCATAAAGTTTTTCTTTTTATATTTCACAGTCTTCCTAATCCTTTCATAAAAGTACAGAGATATGCCATGATACACGTTTGGCACAAAAATTCTGTTTTTTCCAAGAGAGATTTGAGAGTCAAGCAAGAAACCCACCAAAACCAAAGTCCAAACCAACATCCTCACAAAAAAAAAAAAAAAATCTCTTTAACTAACTTACCTTTAGAGACAGCTCATGCAGCAACCTAAAGCTTTCTGCTAGACATTTCCCAGCTGGGGTTCTGTGAAGTTATTGTACTCCTCACGAGTGAAAGCCACAATCAAGCAGGTATTTATCACCTCAGAGGACATCCTGCAGGAAGACAAACGTGCATCTCAATGCAGCATTTGGTTTCCTCTCAAGTGAAAACAACGCTCGTTCTGGCAGCTCAAAGGCCACCTGTAGGCACATCATACACCTTCCGATTGCAATACCGCCTTTAGAAAAGCTCCAGGATTTTCAAAGAGGAGGCTGCAGGTAACTGAGGAAAGCACTTCAACCTTAGGGCCACCTACAAAACCACGGCGGCTCTGTCTGGAGCACTCAACGTCTCCAGGAAAACCATCCTGGGGGTCCTCCGACAGCATCACGCCGGCGCTACGGCCAGCTCGAGGGAGGACAGGCGCACGGCTACCGCGTCCCTGGTGCTTCCTGCAACCTGGCAGCACCGGCCAGACCTGTCCATCCCCTGCCCAGTGGTAACGGATGTCACAAATAGCCCAGAAATATCATCACGTGTATGCCTGGAAGATGTATACAGTACCTTCCAGATGTTACGTTTATGGAGCTAAAGTCAATAGGAGTTACTACATTCAGCCCAGCATAAGAAATTCTATCTACTGAACTAATTAATCCACTAGTTAGGAGCAAATTAATTGAGGAGGGAATAAAGTCCCCGACCTGTGGCTCAGCTGTGCCGTGAGGTGCTCCCATCGCCCAGCCGGGGAAAGCTCTCACCCTCAGCGACAAGAGCGACTGCCTGATGGCCCCTCGGCACCGCCTGCGCCAGGTTAAGATTTAGAGGGTGGAAACTGGAAATAAAGTCACACTGAGATGGCTTACGAGGCGATATGCAGAAAGGGTTAATTATATATACACGCACCATACATACACGGTTTCTGTGCTTCTATTCTCCACATTCTCTGCTTTTCTTGAATGGAAAAAATCAGTATTTTTAGCCTGATCAGAGACCATTTCTGTGCCTTAGAAATCAGCCACACGTCCTGTGTATACAACGCCGCGAGCAGTGAGACACGTGCGGTGAGACATGACAGAAACCAGCAAACTCTCCAATTAACACGGCTGGAATTTACACTTGATCAGCACTGGGATATGAAGTGTTTCTTTGCCTAATTTCTGAACAATTTCTGCAATGCAAAAGTAATAGGAACTATAGGACATAAAAGCCACGAACACCTAATGAAACGAGGGACATGATCAATGAACACAATTTGATGTCAGGCTTTTACTTCTCCCAGTTTAAGCGTAAGCTGCTTTTTAAAACGAGAGACAGAGAAACCTGGTTACAACTCTCCATTAAGATCTGGCATCGTTACTCTGTGAAGGAGGAAAAATGACACTGTTTTATACAGCCAGCATCCTTAAACCGCTCATTAGTAGTCTGGATAAAACTGAAATATGGTCCTTCAAGTGGACGCAAGACAAACCGTTAGAAATAACAGCAGAGGCAATAGCTGCGGCGGCGGCGGCAAGGTGCTCAGGAACACCGGGACCTCCTCACCGCCCGTGAGACACCAATCCTGCTCTCACATCCCCCGGCATCAGCACCACCCGACCCAGCAGCAGGGAAGCACATCACAAGGGGTTAAACGGGGAAGAGTGGCCCGGGATGCTCTCTGCCAGCGTGCTGGAGCACCCAGGGACCCGCAGCCTTGTAACCGCCCCGCGGGTGGGTGCTCAGTGCCGCGTCTCAGAGGGAGGGAAGGAAAAGAGGGAAAACCCAGCCATCCCCTTGCTTGTGTTTTCCCTTGTGCCACTGGTGAAGCTGCGGCGGTGGGAAGTTTCATGGGAAAAGCTCCAAGTACCTGAGGAATGGATGTTTACCTGCAAACTCTGTTGTCCTGTCCTGGTAATAAAACTGAGGTTATAGAAGCTCCTGGGTTGTCTTTTCAACATACATTTTCATCAGGATACTGTCTTAAAATATATATCTGTATATATGCACACATATATATGTATATAGGAGAAATCTTGCCCCAGTTCACATTTACTTTGGTGACTGATGCCAGGTTTTATTCCCTTTACTGCTTGAAGCAATCAACCAAGGAGGTACTCATGTGCACACATAATATAAAAATGCCAGACTAGAAAAAAAATTATCATACTTATCACATCTGTGATATCACTTTCCTTTATGCATTGCTTTATCTGCTCAAAAAAAAAAAAAGTTGCCTTAAACATACAACACTAATACCAAGTGGATTTTGGTTTATTTCAAACTGCATTATGGATAATTACAGGGTTTATATTCCAGCTTGATCTTTTCTGACCGAGGACGAATTTGTTATGAAAGACAGCAGCAGCGAGAACTTCCCTTTGCACCGCGCTGGCACACGAGCCCGCCATCGTTTCAGTGCAATGTGTTTAGAATTACAACCTAAAACACTGAGTCATACCACCACAGTGTAAGGAGCAGCTGCAGTTAAAATGAATTATCCCTGGCCATCGAGGATGCAGACTGACAGATGAAAACACGAGCTAGGGTGAAGTTGAAATGATAATAAATGAAAATGAAAATAATGTATTTTACCCAGGGGAGAACTGGATGGACAGTATGTAAGCACTGCAGCCTTTTACGTCCTGTCTGCAGGCACAGCAGTTACACCTTCCAAAAGTTATTTTCCCACACGGTCTTTATGCCAAAACAAGCAACATTATCTCCCCCTTAAGAGAACTGAATGGTGAAAACATCAAAGGTTTGGGTACCTGCAAGCTTGCTTTTCTCCCCATCAACATGCATTATTCTAACAACGAACATACCTCCAGCACAGCTTTGAGTCCTTAGACCATTGCAGCTCTAAACATCACTGCTAAAAATACTAAATAATACAAGTTCTGGGGAAAAAAAGAGTTAATTTACCCAAATCTTCCAAAATACAGGTTAATTGCAGGTCATGAAGAATACCTTCCAAACCCAAGGCATGGCATATTATGGGGAGAAAAGCATGCAAGATAGATGCAGAAAGACAACTTTATTGCTATCTCATAGTCATGGCGATTAGGCTGACGATTAAAAGGCAGCGATAGTGGATAACTCTGCAAATACATCAGAGACCACTGCAGAGCAGGAGGAGACATCCCACTCTCCACATCCCCAGTGGCTCACACAAGAAATAACGCCCCGAAACTGCAGCAAGAAAGACTGAGCTTGGTACTAGAAACCCAAATACGTTGCTTGGGACTTTGTAGGATTGCTATCTCTGGTGGTCTTCAGGAGTAGCTTGGATGGCAACAACTCTCATTTGCACAGGCAGACCAACCAGATGCTCAGCTTGTGCCTCGCATCCCATGGCTTTGTGATACTCTCTGGGAGCCTGAATTCCCACGGCTTTTGGTGAGCAACTACTGCCTAAACAGAGCCTGGATGCATCCCCGTTCTTCTGGATCTGGCCCTGAGGGCCAGGACACCCTCCTGCAGCTGATTAATTGACCCCATGGGTTCAACAGGTGATGAGAAGAAAGCTGAGAGTGGAGATAGCTATAAAGACCATTTTGATTTTTTTTCCTAAACAGCGTATAGCCAAGGAAGGTAACCCACCTGCAGTTTCTGAGCTCGTATAACCCAGACGACAATCTGATTTATAAACCCGTTCACTGGCATACGAAATACGGCATCTGGAGAAGCAGAGTCAGACAAGCACGTGCAGAAGGTGCCAAAGTCAGAGCAAGGCATCCAGTTGGCCCATCCCTTGTTCTCAGGTTATGCAGGAGTCCTCTTCTCTGTGGCTTGTTTACAGACCCCACAGCGTCACCGGGCAATTAAAACTCAAAGAGAAAGGTAGCAGTGACGAGAGAGCTGTGAAGACTTGTTATACATTCCAAGTAGTATTGGCCAAGAGAAATGAAAGATTTTTTGGCAGTATAATAAAAAGAGACATATTGAGGCTAAGGAGGTATGTCTCCCTTGCATTTTATTGTGTCCTTGAATATTAAACTTACTTTGATATTATACAATTACTAAGAGATAAGACAACCAGGCAGCGGATTGTGTGTATATATACACTATGTTTTGAGCTTATTTGGGATAACTAAGCAGGGAGCGGATCTTCTCGGATATATATTGACAGTCAGGGACCACCTGACACAGCCCGGGCAGTTCCAGTCCTGAGAAGCCACACAATCCCAGTATGCCCAGGGACAGCAGTGCTCACTTGACACAAATCCAGTGTTTTACCAGTTCATTATTTCACAATGGTTGTGAATACCAAAACTACATTACGATGTTTTGGGTTTTTCTTCTTCTGTTTCATTTTAAAAGTTTCAGCTATGTTTTCCTTAAAAGCAGGTGCTGGGAAATTAAGCGCAGGGGCATGCAAGAGCCACACAGGTTATGCAATGTGTCGGTGAAGTGATTTTAAACTCCATCGCAACTTCTCCATCACCTGAAACGAACCACCTGCTTCAGACTGCAGCTACTCCTCTCCGGAGGACTTGAGCAAATACTCACCCAGATGGTTAAGAATTCAGTTTGAACCTTTACGGACTCCGAGTCAAACCAGCGATGCACAGGCCCGAAAGAGCATTTTGGGTCATGTCCCGGGGTAACTACGCCTCTCACGTCCCTTTGCTTTCCCTGAGGGGGACACAGGCTCCTCTGGGAATCACAACACCCAGAGACCCCCGGCTCGTCCCTTCCTGGCTCCCACTGCAGGGCACTCGCTGTGGCATCTCATTTTCTCCTTGACCAACAAGTTAGCTGCAAGCAGAGGTCACGGGGAGCAGCCTGCAGCTCCCCTGCTGCATCCAGACATCTTGTGAAGAGGCAAGCGAGCCCAGCAGAGACCAGCCAAAGCACGTCCAGACATTACCGGGTTACCACCGATTGCCATCATGCCACAGGCACCCCTTTGTGCTGTCAGTTTATTTAAAAAAAAAAAGTAAACAATAAAGATGAAGCTACTTAAGAAGCAAGATTTTTTTCCCTAAATAATATTCTCTGCCTTCAAAGCAAACATATCTCTTACAACACCTCTAAATCTAAACAAATTTTAAGTCTGTTTGCTGCACACTGAGCACAGTCAACATTGACAATCTGAAGCAGAAATAAATAATTTATTTTTGCCTTTTTCTTGAACACAGATTTCTTCCCTCTGCCCCACCAAGCGCATTGACAGCGCATTTCCTTGTCGAATGTCCCACAAACCGACCTGCAACACTTGGAAGCAAACTCACCCTCTAACTTCAGGCAAAACAACTCCTGGGACAAGCACCACCCACCCTCACTGCACGTCGCACCACGTGAATCTCTCTCCACTCTTTCCCAGTCTTGTTATATAAACAAGGTTAATTAAAACACCATCTATAGTTAAGCAGCCCCAGCCCTGCCTGACAGTCAGCGTTAGCCCTGGCAGCACGCAGGGGATATTTAGCTTACAGAGGGCCGAAGGATTGGCTGATAGGAAAACGCTGGTACCATTAACAGAGTTAATTAGATGATGAAAAGGTGGGGGGAAGAATGCAAAACACTTGCCCTTCTCCCTTCCCGCACACATCCACCCAACACAACCTCACAACAGAAGGAAAATGACCTTTGAGCGACAGGGAACAGACCTACAAGGTCCGACGGTACAAAAGCGAGACAGGAGAATTTGTGCAGAGCTGTTCCCGGCGCTGCGAAAGGGCTGCAGCCCCCGTTGGAACCAACAGCTCCCGGCTCCGCTTCGGCAAAGGCAGACTGACAGTGACTGATGCGAGATGAATCAATAAAGATACTACGTTTATCGTAAATAAATGGGATTCATTAGGCTAAAAGGCATAATTCATGCCAGGTAATTTACGTTGCGCAGGTAATTTAAGTAATTACCTAAACAACTAGGTAATTTATATTACACAGCAAACTTACTAAACTCCCGCCCTTATGGATTTACTATTGTTATCCTTTGTTAAATGACAGCGAACTTCTCATAAAAACCAGTGCACAGGGGTTTACGTGCTTCATGAATTTTCACATGGAAAACAGCTCTTGGGCAGAAATTGTCAGCGATGCACTGGTATTCTACTGGGTCATATTATTTTCAGGATAGGATTTATGGGACCATTTGTAGCAGATTAAAGCTACTCGGATAGAAACATATTCTAGGTTCACTGTAAGAAAAATCAACATATTTTCTGCATTGTCCACAGCTTTCTGATTAGAGACCTCAAGCCCTTTCTCCTTGGGTTAACTTCTCAAAAGTTTGGAGCTTGATCAAGGGTAATATTGGCCAGCAGCAGAGCCAGGCACCTCCTCCCATCCCCAAAAGCGCTTCTCCTCCTCGATGACTCCTTCCGACACGATGCGATGCTTTAGACGACCGGTGCTTTTCTCCAGACTGGCCCTGGTTGCGTGTGCATAGGAAACCTTTGGGACATGGTGGCGGAGAAATGGTTCCACGAAACCTGTTGGCAATTCGATGCTATCAAACAGTTACAGACCTTCATCAGCAGTTGAAGGAAGAGGTCGTACGTCCTGTGAATGATGCTTACGTGCAGATTTAATAAAATAAAAAAGAGTCTTTGACTATCGGGCTATTCCCTTCCCTTAGCGCTTTGTAAATCTCCTGTTGGCCATTAGGAGTGAATAAGCCGGCCCACGGACTGCCGCTGTCCCTCAGCCGTGAAATTCATCCCACGTCAGCAGAGCTGCAGCGCTTCACGCACATCACTCACCCCGTATCCGGCCAACACCAATCACGGACAACATTCAGAGATTTTTACTGCTTTAGTAAACGTATAGTGCCACTGCTGTGAAGGTGCAACGGTATAGTAGATCACAAAAATGCCCTTACTTGGCTCACAACAAATACAGGTAGTTCTGGCACCCCAGCAATAAGCCCGAGGACTGCAAGGAGATCATGCCCGTCCTGTCTCCTGTTGCAGGTTAAGGGAAATAAGCACAGGTTCCTCAAGTGCCATGGCTGCCTAACGTGGTTAAAAATTAGCACTGACAGAATATTTATCAGCACCTACGGGTTTTACCAAAAGTGATCTGTCACAACAATTTTCCCATTAACACTTCTGATTTTTGCTGCAGCTGAAGTGTTTTGGTATCTATCAAACCTTCCCTGCCTGACAAAACAAAGCCAAAAAATCCTCCCAGGCCTCGTTAACAGGTTCAAAAGATTAGCAAAAGAGATGGGAAGAAGCTAAAGCCAAAATATGAATAGATTTGGCTCATTCTGAAGGAAGGGTTTCAAAGCCACTCAGTGGGGTGCTGCTGTGCTGGGTTTTGGCCAGCGTCCATCAAGTGGCACCAGAAAGCCCCAGGACCACCACAGCCACCTTGGTCCCCACTGTCACGTCTGTCCACTGAACCAGGTGGATCGGGGCCAGCCCAGACCTCGAGATGTGCTTGCTTTGGATTCGCCGTTCCATCAAACTCTTTCCCTGAATTGAAACCCCCAGCGAGAAGGGAGTCGTGTCTGCGCGCAGATCAAAAATGGAGACATCTGTCCACACCCGGGATTGCACTTAGGTGGCATTTGTGTAGTGGAGTCTGCGACTTCGCAACCGAAAAAATTAATTTAAAAAGAAATCTGTAACTTCTGACAAGTTGCCAGCTTGTGTGTATGATGAACGCTGAAGAATTGAGCCATATTCCCTGACAGCTTCCAAATTAAACTTTGGGCTGTTTAGGAGGTCGTCAGTCAATAAATTCAAGTGTTTAAAAGGTCCAAGGCTTTTTCTTCTGCCTGTTAGACAGGATGCATGATTTGGAATGTGTGAATGTGGAAGCAACAACCCTTCTCTTTCACCATTTTCTGGATCACATTTACTTGCCTATTAAGGAGAGTTTATCTTTTAAAAAGAACTAAAAAAGAAATGTTTTATTGAGCTGAACAATTCTATTTTCTCCCCACATGCACTGACTAGAGCTGTGCTTGAATTCATAGGCAAGCGACCCATTTACATGGGCGAGCAACACTACAAAGGCTCTGAAACAGAACAAATTCAGAAATGCCTCCACACTGAACACCTTGTAAGGCAGGATTAGCTTAATGTCCATTATAGAAAATCACACTAGCAA
The DNA here is from genome assembly GCF_028858705.1 of Grus americana. NCBI lineage: Eukaryota > Metazoa > Chordata > Aves > Gruiformes > Gruidae > Grus > Grus americana. The sequence continues at coordinate 1,383,203 of NC_072858.1, read as the reverse complement.
TTTGACAATAAATGTTTTATTTTTAACCTTATAATCTCTCCCTCCCCCAGATTTTACCCTGTAAGAATTGCATTTTATCCTAAAACACCTTTGAACCCCCCTACGTTTCAACAGCTTTAAACAACAGACCTGAGTTTGCCAAGTCCGAATCCCTGGAGACTTGAGCTCCTCCTACGAAACACCCTGTCGTTATCCCTGTCATTAAGGGCTCCATGTAATTGCCCCGGGTGAGGCAGGGCAGCTCTCTCGGCAGCCCTTGCTAGCGAGGCTGCAGCTGGGGCTCGGTGCCACGTACCCGTTCACTCGCCAGCTCCCATCCAGCCTCTCCAAAACACAAGCTCTAATTTGCATCTGCATTTAAGAAACTGCGTTACGTCTTGCATCGGTGCTGCGCACCATGTCACGTACGGGGAAACTCGGCGGAGAGTTAAACGTAGCATCAGAAGAGCAAAAACCTAAATTCAGCTATGAAAATCATTGTACCAGACCCATCAACGCGTTTCTGAGAGTTGGTGGCTCTGGGACACCCTGGGAATGTGGGAGATGGTCTAATTAGTCAAAACACAGACCTAAACCTTTGGGTGATGCTCCTGTGATTGAGCTCATCCTGACCCTCTGGGTGCACATGGGGAGCCTCCTTCCTCCTTGGGAACTTCCATGAAATTCAGCACATTTCTGGGGCAGAGCCCAGTCTCGACAAATAATACTGCTGACCGAGAAAACCCCAAAGAGCAAGATGTTTTGCACAGAAGCATTTCTGGACAGCTCTATTAAATACCTCAGGTAGGAGCACAGAGCGGATGATATAGATGTGGAAGGCAGCTCCTCGCTGGCGCATGCTGGCACAGCTCCACGCTCATCTCTCTCATGCATATTTACGTACAAGAGACAGCATCCTAAAACTAAAACTGTCTCAGCAGATGCTACGCTCTAACAGGGAACTTGGCTTCTGCAGTTAGTAGGTGTGAATTGCCCCCAAATAAATCAAAGTATCCCAAATGATCTTTGAAAATGAGATGTACATTCCTAAATCACCAATCACGTTATCTGAAATGGATAGAGACACCAAAGTGAGATTTAGACAAAACTTAAGCACGTCAGAAAACTACTGCCCAGACGTCTTTGGGGATTCAGTTCTTAAATGCTTTTGAAAATGTTATTTTTCATTTCCATACAATTTAAAAGCGTGGAATTATTTTTCAATTCTCCAGCGCACTTGTATTTCACGTGCAGAGGTGGGTTTATATCATACCGTGACAGACCTAAACTCCCTCTATCCTCCTTGTGAGCCAGCACGCAACACTGAGCCTGAGATGCCCTGCAAGATGACGCATGCTGGCTCACGTGCAGCATTAGTTTTGCCCCATAATATGGTTATTTTGTACTCTTCGGAGGAGAGGGAGAATCTGCAAAACATCCTGTATTCAAACCCAAACGTCAGCCAAATATCAATTCATACATTTTGGATGAGAAAGACTTTCCACGTTAAGAACTGGTCATCTCCTGGTTCTCTCTCCAGGGTCTGAGTGGTGCAGCTTTGGCTGGATTATCTACAGGAATATTTTCCTGTATGTTTACAGAAAAACAGCTAACCTGCCTCGTGGATGGAAATCCATGGCTGATACTTTTCATGATGGCTGAAAATCACAATCCTCTACTCGACTAGCAGGTACGTATGATTTAGTGGATTTATTCAATCTCAAGCCAGGGTTCATTATCTGGAAAGGGAGATCACATTTCAGCAATGGTCTTTCATGACACACAAGCAATTCCTACTACAACAGATTAGTGAAGACATTATATAACACAGTCTTAAAACAAATGACACAGAAAAGTCCAAAAATTAGACTCATAAAAAAGTCTGATCCATAACGAGTACATTTGGGGATTACATGTGCCAATTTCATAGCTGTTTCCAAAAAATTATTTTATCAGCCACTTACATCTAGGTATCTAAAGCTTATTCTCACACAAGTTAAGACACTCTTGATTGGAAATGACCTGCGGTTACAATTTGAATAAGGCAATTTAATAAAGGAACTTTAGCACAGCCTCAATAGAGATGGAGCAATAAATCTGAGATTTTTTTTTTTATCAGCACAAAATGGCTACAGAGTGAGATACGAAGGAAAAATCTAAGTTCCCATGCAAAATAATAAATGTCTGGCAAAGAGCTCTAACACATTCCTGACAGTTCTGATGACATTACAGTTCTCCCCTTCCCAAAATAGCTATAACTGTGTATATACATTCATACCGCGGATCCACAACCTAGTTCTGAAACTCTGAAATAGAATAATGATGGCGTATTTTTCTAGAAGTTAGGGGGAAATCCAAGCTATAATAAAATGATGTCATATTTGACATGGTTAATTGAAGTTTAAGAGATGGACCCAATTAATACTGAAGTGCTTTAGGAAATGTTAGAAAATATTAAAAAAGTAACTTTAAAAAAAAAAACCAAACAGTGATATTCCAAAAGCTTCACAGCAAACTGTGGTGTTTGGACCCATTATTTTACACAATGCACGTACAAAACTGGTGGAATGCTATTTTGGAAAATGATTTACCTGTTATCTTGCAGTCTCTAGTGTGCCAGATTCATTATTTTCTTACTGGTATGTCCAGAAACAAGTTGGAATGAGCTCTTTTAACGACAGATTAAGAGACATGGAGGGGAGGCGAAAAATATTTCTTGCTTTATCCCTACGTTCATTTTATGAAATTGTCAGATCTTTTCCTAACCTCTCAAATCTTACAGGTAAAGTCTTAGCCACGTGCGACAGGCAGCGGCTTTTGCTCCGCAGGCTGCAGATTGCCGGGCAGAAGCCTCCACGTTTCCCAGCACAGCTTGTGTGCTTTGTGCGGGAGTCACGCTGCCTTCCCCCCCCTTTTGTAGTAGGTTAAAGTGCCTTTAAAAGTCTTCAGTGAAAAGAGAACTGAATGCGTGGAGAAAAGCTTGGGAAAGAATTGCTGAAAATATTGGTTGTCATCTCAGACAAAAAAAAGGTTCACGATAGTGCCACGCCGCCTCTGCAGACACCAAGCCTGCTATTTAACAGATATGCAGTATTCCCAATAATAAGCAAGAATAATAACCGGTTTTCTTACAAACAACGAATCTTATATTGCAGTGTTTCTTTTTTCCCTCTATACCTCATGCTCTCCAGCTTCACCCTGGTGGGTGGCCCCATCTTAACACCCCTGTTCTGATCCAAAGCCTGTTGAAATCCTCGGAAAACTCCCACAGACGTCACTGGATGAATTTTGAGGTGTACAAAGGCAGAGCTTACCCCTATATATAATGTATAATATCTTCCTGATTATAATATATGTCAGAAGTTTCTACACCACAGAAGATGATTGCCTTAATGAGCAAGGAAAAGAGCAAACACAAAGTCAATGAATAGCCCCAGAAGTTCTTTTTCATCTATAGATAAATAGCACTTTTTAGAATCTTCAGGAGATGAAGCAGTCACTTGAGTTTTTCAATACTTCAGCAACGTTGCCTTTTGCAAACAGAGCATGTCTTTCAGAAAGCAAAATTTCTTTCTCTTTCAAGAACCTGACATCTATAGAAGGCTTCTGGAGCACCACATCAAAAGAAAACCTAGAGAACTGGGGATGAGACATGAAAAACCACAGCGGAGTAGGAACATAGTCATCGAGTAACAAGGAAAAAAAATAAAAAAAAAAGGAAAGGTCTGGAAAAATAAATTAATTAACATTTTATTCCAGGACCAGAGGCATGTAACATTTCATCCATTTCTTGTGATGCCAACTGATTTTTTTCAGCTACCAAAATGCACATTAGATAAATAGAGATCTTCTTTTGCGTTTTGCTGTGTTTAGACCTCCTTATAGCTTCACAGTTTCACAATTTTTGCATGAAGGATTTCAAATAAATAGGCAGACAAACCATATTCTTCTTCATATACCAAGACTCTATTCGAGGTAGCTTTATTTCTTGCAGGGTGATAAAATTTGTTTCTAAGCTAGAGGGGAAACTGCCTTTCACAGTCTGGTTTTGAAACCATGACTTATGCTTAGATGAAATTAGTGCTAATAAGGAAATGAGTTAATAGTTGAAAAATAGCAGGACTAGCTCTCAAGACTGGTGATCTTCCCGATAACCTGCGGTTGCTCTGCAGCCAGCACGGGGATGAACATGAGGGCTTCAGCTGCTGGAAACTCTCCCAGAGGTTAATCCCGCAGTGCAATATACGTCTCTCCTCCCCAGGCATATGTATTTCCTGTTTCGACAGAGATATACAAGCAAAGCGGTGGCTTTCTTTCCTCATCACTGCATTATTTGTCCGGTTTTAGTAAATAAAGCCTTTTGATTTTGTATTCGAACACCAAAGTAAGTCTGTTGTGCACTGCGTTTTTATTTCTGAAGATTAAAAAGAGAGTGTGCATGGAGAAGGTTCTTCTCTCTGAATTTCCAGATCCAGTTAGCGTTCATCTGCTCTGATCTGTGGCACCCTCCTGAGGAATATATTCATTATTATGCAAATCCTGTATATGGCAGTACAACTGTCAGGTGCGAGATATTCTTAGAAAAATATTAATGTAAACAGCCGCCAGCCTGCACCCAACCACATATTTCAGTATAAAGTTCAGATAAAGTATAGCCAAAGGAAAACCACATTCATGATAATTACATTAGAATAAAGAAATAATTTTAAATACATTTTATTGAATTAATTTGCAAGTCACAGTCAAGATAAGTCACACATGTTCAGACTTGTTTGGTGCGACTGCTCTTTAAAAGGCATCTAGCAAAGTCATTCTGCTGCCCTGGGAATGACAACGCTCCTGCACGTCTGTCCTGGGTTTGGCTGGGATAGAGTTAATTTTCTTTCTAGTAGCCGGTACAGTGCTGCGTTTTGGATTGGGGATGCGAATAATGTTGGTAACACACTGATGGGTTAGTCGTTGCTAAGTAGTGCTTACACTAACTCAAGGACTTTTCAGCTTCTCATGCCTGGCCAGTGAGTAGGCTGGGGGTGCACAAGAAGCTGGAAGGGGGCATGGCCAGGACAGCTGACCCCGACTGGCCAAGGGATATTCCATACCATATGACGTCATGCTCTGTATGGAACTGGGGTAGTTGGCCGGACAGTGGATTGCTGCTCAGGGACAGGCAGGGCATCAGTCAGCAGGTGGTGAGCAATTGCATTGTGCATCACCTGTTTTGTGTATTCATTACTACTACTACTACTATATTAATAATAGTAGTAATAATAATTATAATTTTATCATCCTTTGCTGTCCTATTAAGCTGTCTTTATCTCAACCCACGAGTTTTAATTTTTTTTCCCTCGATTCTCTCCCTCATCCCACTGGCAGGGGGAAGGGAGCGAAGGGCTGTGTGGTGGTTTTAGCCTCTGGCCGGGTTAAACCACAACAATGTCCTGCTGCTGGCACGTGCCCTTGAGGACAGAACTGAAGGGAACCAAGAAGGGCCCTCTCCTTTCTGATTTTCCTCTAGGTAACAAATAAAGGACTTACTCTAAAACCTACCACAGCCTGTAGAAAAATCCCATTGATTTCAAAGGGTTTGGATGCCTTTAATGCTGTCAAGTGCTGTGAGATGGTTGGGAAGAAGGAGTTTCCAGAACCCCAAGGAGTTCTTCATCTCCTTAAGGACTTGCATGAGATCACATTGAACTACCAACTGAAGGCAAAAAAGCGCTAAACTGTGAAAGATAACAGTCAGAATAGAAATAATGAGTTTTAAAACCACACGGAGAGAATTTGGTTCATTGTAATTTAATCCCAGGATCAGAGGTACAGTGCTTCCCACGTGTTTGGTCTTGTGGGCTCTCCTGTGACTGCTCCCTTGGGAAACAACATGGACACAGGGGTCTGCCCACACAGGTACAGCGTTGAGATCACGATTTCTGCATGTCATGCTCCTCAAAGCCCCTCTCTGTACGCTGGTGCAGTTTTTGCTGGAGTCTCAGTTTAGTAGCATCTCTGGAAGTGACAAAGATTGCTTGTTAGATGGTGAGCTCACACTTAAATGGCTATTGCTTCCCTGTGAGCACGGTGAGCACCTTGTACCCTGGCAAACTGAAATCATCCATGGTCTGCTTCAGTGAACCTACATTACCTTCAAACGAAGCCATCTGCAGGCCTAGCATCATGGCTCTTCATATAAACCACCACATATTGTGTATTTCAGTGAACAGTGCCATAGGAAACAAAGCTTTGACTCATCACATACCAAGTACTTCATCCCCTTCACCAGTGCTTCACCTCTGCTGCTTGTTGTCACTATTGCTGTATACAATTTTAATCGCTTCATATAAAAAGAAGACTCACATTATGGTGTTACTCTACTATGACTATCGCCGCTTCTCCTGTGCAGCAGAGAGTTTCTGTTTCTCCTCCAAAAACATCAGGGAAGGAATAACTATGCTATGGGGATGTGTCCAATGTAGGAAGGGTGGGTTGTAAATGTGATATGAGGATAATGAATTTGTTAATTTGTGTCAGCTGAAGAACATAACACCATTCTAATAATGTCTGGTATAATGAAAATTACATGCAGAACGGTACAATGATGGAAATGATACATAAAAGTTAGCTTTCCAGTGAAACAGCTTTATTTCACCACACAGCACAGGAGCAGGATTCACTGCTTACACCAGCACAGATGTCCTGCTATCAACTAAGCATCTGGCGCACTCCTCCTCTGAGTTCATTTTCTACAGCAAAACTAAATGTAGTTTCTAGCCTGACAAACAAAACAGCTCCATGATCTGCTCTTATGTTTTGGGCCAAGCCACTAGTAGCACATTGCTCCTCTGCTGCTAATCCCTGCCCGCTCCTGCTGCCTGGCATCTCCCAGGCATTGAACGCCACGGGAAAGCACGCCTCCACCTGAAATCCTCTGCTCAGAGAAGGTCACGGGATAAAGTCCAAGCAGAGGGACCGGAGAACTGACCCAAGTTACGAGCTTAGCATCTCTCGCTGCTGCCTCCTGCACTGGTGGAGCAGAGTCCTCCCTTGCCCCAGGCTTGCAGCAGCCCTGCCCCAGGGTGATGCACCACAGCGGCATGGGAAGGCTGCGAGGCAAGGATGGAGTCAGCTGCAATATGCTGATCTCAGCCCACGGAGGCTGAGGTTCAGGCGGTTCCTAGTTTATTTTCTTAACCAAGACACAAAAATAAGCAAGCTCTTAGCAAGAAAAGAGCAGCACCAGCTCTGCTCTTCAAACTCTGCCTTCCAAGGAACTCCATCAATGCTTGTGTGTCCAGGTGATGTTTCACACCAAACATGTATCTGTGCTCTCATCCTCCCCCTCTTTTTTTTAGCAAGAGCTCTATTCAAGATGTTTGAATGTTCTGAATGAGCTTCAGAGAACACTGGAAGCTTTTATCTCTGCAGACAGACACTTTATTGTTTACCTATATTAAACAAAACAGGAGCAGACAATTTAGAAATGGCAATAAAGTTCTGTTGGGAAAGGTTTAGTGTTATGGACATCTCCATTAAAGATGACTGTGGTTGTTTGCCTGCTGTTCCTTATTCTGCAGTTCGTTATACCAGAACGTGGACCATATTGAATTTGCTGCAGCCGTGGATGGGAAACAGCCCTTACAGAATCTGACTGCAGCACACCTCCATTTTTACTTTCCCACGGAGACTTTGTAAAACAGAGTGCCAAAATGTCTCGGTCATCTTGCATTAACTGCAAGCTTTAACAGACTGTTTTCTGCAGACTGCAGGCTCACACCCCGGGCAGCATCCCCAGGGCAGCAGGCAGGGACGTCCCGCCAGCGAGGACCGGTCAGGGTCACGGTGCGTGGGGAGCAGGCAGGGCTCAGGCTGGGAACAACCCCAAGGGCAGGATGCAGGCAGTGATTTCCTTCTTACCACCAAGTTGCTCATCTTTTGTGAGGACGTGTTTGGAGATCTTCAAATTCACAACACAGTACACTGTGAAACTGATTAATTAGTACTAATGCAATTTGCACTAAGTCTAGTTTTAAAGGCAGCATATAAAAAGTCAGTATTTTTTTTAACAATGTTTTGTATGCCCTTTAGAAAGCCATCAGGACTGAGCTTTGATACACGATAAAGCAGAGCTGTATACTGCTTGTGTGGGAAACAAATGGAGTAATGGGAGTGATTCCCACAAAGGGATAAGAATGATGTTAATTGGAAGTTAAATGGTGCTATCTCAGGCTTACAACAAACACACACCTTGGTCTAGCCTCTGTTTTCTCAGGTAATCAAAAAAAGAGTAGATGAGAGCTGTGGGTAATTCCCTGTTGGAGGTTGCAAGCAATGCAATAGCACCGTCTGGGCGTTAACTGAAAGCACGAGTGTGGCACCATCATGTTAACGCTATCAAAAAGGCCCGTCCCATGCCACCTGCTGTACAAAACCAGAGTTACACAAAGGCAGCAGAAAATCCCCACCTATTTCATGTCTCTTCAGCAGATTCTGAGATAGCATGGCTTCTGGAGAACAGCATCCACAAGTGGCCTCTTCCACAGCAGCAGCAGACTGTAGGAACAGTCTCCAGTACCATTTAGTTATTCCAGGAAACCTGATGAGTCAGTGAATCCAGTAACTGCATCTCCTGATGGTTGTAAATCCCTGACTAGTGGCACGGTGAAATTTCCTGAGCTCCCGGGTTATTTCAGAGCCAGCACTCATTGCTGCCCGGATGGCACATACGCTGGTAATTGCTCTCCTTCATTTCAGAGAGAAACCAGAAACCGTGGCACTCGTTACACAGCAGAACAGACATCACGTAGGAGCAATCCCATCACTGAGGAGGGACATAGTGGCATTCCCTGCACATGCCATCAAACTCCATCCCACGAGCATTTTGTGCCAGGATGCGCTCTGCAGGAAGAGCTGGGCTGGTGGAGATGCTGGGGGCCCCATTTCTGGTGCCAATGCATTGCTCTAATTTCACCTTGCTCCCACGCTGTCTACAAAAGGTACTTGCTTGCAAGAGAAAAGATGATAAAACTTGCCATGTGTCCAGAAAGCATCTCCTGCTATGTCCATCCCCAAGTACTCGTCTGCTCAGAGCGACTGAAAGCCTCAGCCAGGATTGAGCAAAACTGGGCTTATTTACAATTTCTGTCCAGCAGGAGACCTGTTATTTCCTCCGCTGGTACAAATGCGATGAGTACCAAATATCCTTCCCACCTGCCTTTCCACGCGCACCACACCGTGGGAAGTATCTGTAATATATTCAGTTATTAAGGCACAATTTAGCGGGGGTTTTTTGCTTTCTAAGGCTAACAAAACAGTATCAGAGAGCTTTTTTATGATGAATATAAACATGAATTGAAAGTGCTCTTGTAAAGTTTGAATCGAGTTCTCCTGAATAAAAGGGAGAAGGCAAATTGTCACCAGTTGCTTAGTAACCAGCCAGAGCTCATTTCTCTTCAAAGAAAACCAATTAGGCCTTTTAACCCATTTTAATGGAGGAGGGAGGGGGGTGATCTATAAAAATTAAACTTCCTGGCTATCTTTCTGGTCTTGAGGGTACCCTTTTCTAGGGGAAGCTGTACGGTTAATGTCAGGCGCACGCTCCAAAGAAGGTGTTCCCAGACTCTTCTCAAGTTGACTTCTCCAAGGTCCATCCACTTTCCCCTTCAGGACATGAGATCACACTCTTGAAATACTTCCTCATAAAATATTGTATTACTAAAGACAACCACTCCATGTAAAAAGCAACTATTATCAGGTACTGATAGATTAGGAATCAATTAAATCTTTGCAAATAGGTCTCTTAAGTACCTGGGAGATAGCGCCATGGATATGGGGAGAGTTACAAGCACATTTTTGAGGTTTTGGGGCTGTTCTTTTTGGTTTGTGGGTGTGGGTGTGTTTCTACTTGTCTGCCAAGTCATGATTTCCCAAAACGTAAGAAAGATCACTGCATGTTTGTGGGCTAAATTTCTGAACTAAACTTTTTAGGTCAGGCTTGCCGTATCTAAGACGGTAGTAGATGATTTATTAGGTCCTGTCCTGCTACAGCTCAATATAGTGACAAATTTGCAATTCATCTTAATTCTCCCCAAAGTAACTATGCACAATGGTAGCAGGAGACGTTGCTGTAGCTGAGTCCTAATAGATGAGAATTAATATTTATCAGGCTGTCAGAAGCCAGTACCCAACCCTGTGAGGTTTTCCTGCTGCCTCAATCAAATTCAACTGATCTGAGCTTGAGCAGTGTATTTATATAGAACACTTATGGATTTTGAGCCTATTTATTTTCTTGGAGAACCGTGGCTAGTAATCAGATAACTGGTTCTCAGGGTATTTTCTATGTGCTCATGGTACCCACAGCCGTGAGGAGCTCCCAGCGCCGGGGGCCGACTGCATCGTTATCGACAACCCTCAGCGGGGAGAACGGCCAAAAAGCAAATTCTTTGGTACCAAATTGCAATACTAGGAACTCTCAGATGTTTTCCACAAAATACTGAACTGCCTTAAAACACAGTTTGGAGAACTTCATTGGGAAAGGAATTCTGCTCATAAACCTCTAGAATTTGTGTCATTAAACATATCGCTATTAATGCATGTTTCAAGTTGCAGAAGTACGTCATTTTGTGCTCTGTTTGCTGGTCCTGCAGCAGAAGATAAGAGAGAAACTCTCTGCTGCTTGCCCTGATGATGACATTAATCATCCATGTTGGTGTACACACACGCACCTCGCTAAACCCTTCCCTGCGCAGGAAATTACGACGACGATGTAATTAATTGTGTTCATGAGCAGACTAATACATGCCGCTCTCTTTGTTAGAAGACAAAGCCATGGGCTTGTGATGATTAGTAGCTCTTATTATTCATCTCATTGTCACAGATCTGATCAATATTGCTGAACAGCAGCTGCAATATGAATATTTATGATTAACAGTTCTGAAAATTCTTATTTTGGCTGTGTTTTAAAATCAGCTTCAAAATGACACCAAGTTACAACACAACCAGCTAAAACCCACATGTAACGCAGGAATTATTTCAAATCATGTCTTTAATGAACACTGGCCATGATTTTGAACTGAAATTCTGACCTGGGAAGCTTTTTCAAACACATAGAAGATGCCCAGCAAGGACAGATGACACTTGTGGGCATGAAGAAGAAGCTGCAGAAAAATCCTTCCCCACATACATCTCTAGACTTCTACCCCAGGGACTACTTAACCTCTAGCAGAAGCTAAATTAATAGCAAGGGTCAAAACCCACTGATCATTGTCAAAGGATGCAGAAGAGTATTTTTCGTGAATGAACCTTAAATTGAGAGTGAATAGCTTCCTTACAGATAACTAAAACCATAAATATAAAATGCATTAACCAGAAATCCTGAACACTGAAAGAACATAGCACGACATTCTAATGCTGTGTTTCTGTAAGACGCTAGCTGAGTAACTGTAAGAACCCATTCTTACCTTGAATATTAATTAACTGGACCTTGGCAAGAATTTTTCCAAATAATTTTTAATCTGGTCTCCCTCGTCTGCCATGCAGAGTCCATTTTCACATTCATCTCTAAGTACTCACACTCTCTATACTGCTATTTTAAATCAGTTTCACTCATCTGAATTTCATGCCAAGCTCTGAACACATCCTATGACATTTATCTTTCAGTTCCTGGTCTGTACTGATGCTCTTTTTTATTTATTCTTTCTGATATTCTCAAATAAAGCAGTGGATCTTCAAAAGAAATCTTCAATCAAAGTGCAGTTCAAACTAAATCGTGGTTCTGGCCAGGTTAAACATGTGACTTGCCGTCTCTAATGGAAAGATGATGGTGGAATATTTTGCTATTGGCCTCTAAAGGAAATTCTGGTGATTGATAGTTTTCTATTTCATTCCTATTCCCTCTTATCTTCTCGGACTAAAATGTAACATTCTTCTTTTTAATAGAGCATACTTTGATGTTGCTGGGAACTTTGGGTTCAGCTAATTCTGAAAGATTTAATGTTTATTTTTCCTCTTCTTATCATTGGCTTGGAGATACCTATTTCTTCAGCTCTGAAATAATTAGGTGCTAATTCTGTTCCAGGAAAGCAACAAGTATGGGACATTTCGGGGGGGCTGGAAGGAAATGGAAAACAGTCCTTCTAGCTTCAGGAGGTGATGAAACAGGGCAACATGGCCATCTCTAGCATGCCTTTCTCATAAACTGTGGGTTAGCAGAGACAGAGATTTTGGGTAATTTTAGGAAGATCGGTAGCCACAGCCAGGAATCGTTGCCGCACATTAAATTATATATTGTAATAAAGAAAACCTCCAGCAAGACTTCAGCTCTGTGTCCTGGGACAGGAGTTAGTGGCTATGGTGCCTGGAGAAACCACGGAGTGTATTCACATGGGTTTGAACCCCGGATCCGAGCCCAAGGATGCCTCCCTGGGTGCACAGCCAGCCCGTGCACATAGACTGCACCTCTTTCAAAGCCTTGCAGTAGTGCTTTTCTTCAAATGCCAGTTATCTTTCACCACTAACTTCTTCCAAGAGTAACACTGCAAGACAAGCTGGACTCCCTCCACCACCGTACGCCTGCCATCTCAGTTTGAGTGAATAGCTTGAGCCAGTCTCCATTGAAAAGTCTGAGTTCGGTAAAAATCACCCAGGCAGAGGCGGATGATGGGTGGGTGAGGATCTGGTCTGTAGAGCGGGATATAGCTGGAGCGATGGTGGCCTTGGCTTGGGACTGGCAGAGGAAACACTTGGCTCATCATTCACCACAACCTCTCCAGAAGCAAAACAGTTTTTCCGGAGCAGTTCAGTTGTAAAAGTTTAGGCTCAAAAATGTATGAAATAAGTACAGTTTTTGAATCAGGAGAAGTAATTTGATAATCATATAAGCCAAAAGTAGATATCAAATATTTTCAATCTGGAGATTTAAACCCTATGTGGTCCATGACTAAAGCATGGCTTAGTGCAGTTTTGGAGTATGAACATTCTCATGATACAATTACCAGTGAAGGCAGAGAGTCCTTATGTGACCCCAGGGCACTCCGTGGGTCCAGGCACCTTTCTTTGTTGCCATACCCCAAAACCCAAATAATTATTTGTTCTCAGAGATATTGTCACTGGGAGAGGCGTAACCTACCATCTTGCACTACTGGAGCATGTTTAACCTACCGTCATTCACGACGTAGGAAAAAATCAAAGCTGCCAGATTTCTTCATCCTGAACATCGCTCTGAGCTGGAAAATCACTCTGAGACAAACGGAGATGGGAGAAAAGTGTCCCATCCAGCAGAGGATTAAAAAATGGATGCAGCAGTTGGGTAGGAGGTGGTGCTAAAAGAATCACTGGGTGATGGGCCCTACTTGAGAGGAGAAAGCCAGGAAGAGAAGGGTTGTGGAGAGGATCGTCTCCATTAGATGTTCCTACCTTTATTTTTCCTTCTGGCTTTAGCATGGATAAGAGCGTATCTGCCACTGCCACCTGGGAGATGAGCATTGCCATTATTCTGCTATCTCGGGAGGTGCTGATAAGATAATTCTGTTACATTTCTGAATTGCTAAAATATGAGTTTTCTAGTCAAAATAGCCACCGATAACAAGAAGAAAATTGGAATAAGCCAATATATCCGGTTTTGTTACACAGACCTTTCCTGAACTCTCCATATTTCTATCTGCTAAATGTGATGAATTTATTTCCTGAGTTTTTAGGTCATTGAGAATTTTCATGGATTTTTTTATTTTGAGTAATTTATATGGTATAGCGATAGCCTAATAGAAATAGGTGTAAGTGGAATAATGTCAACCATTCCTCCACTGACATTCAAAAAGAGTCCAAAGACCTCATGAGGGCAAATTATGGGCAGTCACCATGTCCTGGTCTCCCCGTGACAGGGGCTTAGGCAGGAACGCCTCTGGGCGTGCACCGACCATTCCCGGGGAGACCTCCCCCACAAGGCTCGGGTCCATCTCCGGTACATATTGAGTCACAGCCTCACTAATCAGTTAAGAAGGAAGAGATCTTTTCATGTGTTTTTCTTGAAGGTTTCCTTTGAAGTGCTGATCCAGTCAGGGTCTGACCTCCCTAAGCTATGCACGTACAAATTGACTTCAATGAAGTCAACTCACTCTTCCACTATTTATCAGATTTAATAAGACTTTTTAACTTAGCGGAGTCATTCAACCTGAATAAAAACTCTTCAAAGCATTGATGCCAATTATCATTCCCTCCTCTCTGCAATTATGTTTGGGTGGATTCAGGTTATGCATCCTCCTCTGCACGTGCAGCTCCCGTACAGCTGTTGGTGCTCTGTGCTGACACCGCTGTCCATTGAAAAGGCAGGACAACTGCATCCAAATGAGAGAGGAACGTGAGATTTTATAAGACAGAAATCTGTGCTGGTTCACATCAGAAAAGGTTTTGTGTTCGTTGCTGTTTCAGTGACGGCTTGGACATTCCCCCAAGAGACTCTGGAGCTACAGTTGCTCCTTCCACAGCATCTTGGTGCAGAGTGTGGTCCCTCCCGAAGCATCCCGGTGCAGAGGCAGAGCACGGTCCCTCCTGCTCTGCCCAGGGCCACCCCAGGGGTGAGTCTTACTCTGGACAGATGAGAGGTGCTCACACTGACGCTCCGCAACTTTCCTCTCTCACTGAAAAGTGGTTTTGAGATTTTTAATTTATAATTCAGATTGTTTGCAGAGATGCCGTAAGGCTGAAGGAAAGCCAACAGCTTAGATTTACATCCAGCTGTTTGTTTTGCCCTGCATCTCAGCACAGCTTTTGACCCTCCTTGTATAAACTCTGACTTCCGTCAGCGGGTTTTAGTCATTCGAGTACTTTGATGGAGCTACTGATGTGCACGAACGCTTGCAAGCCTGAGGCCTCAGCTTGAAATTTCTTTAGTGCAGTTTGGAAGGTCAAGACACTAAAATACTTAGATTGAAAAATGTTAATATTTAGTACTCACATTAACATAGAAGACCTTTGCACTTGTCTGATTTTAAAAATTAATTTCAATAGTTATTTTTCCATATAGTATTTTCTAAAGTATAGACCCCCTGAGAATTACCCAACAAAATTTCCGTGAACCTTTCCTCTCTTCATTTTTAATGCTCTGTTTGCTGTTATAGATGGTGCTTCTTTTAATGTGTTTTAATTAATTCATCAGTGATTTAAAAAAAAAAACAAAACAAACCACAAAATGGAAGATACGGGTTGATAATAGATATAAAGAATGAAAGAGAAAGGTTCAAGTAATGTTTAGTATTTGGTTGAAAAGCTCAAATCCGTTATTCAGAGGACAGACCCACTGTTCTAAAGGCGAGATGAAAACACACGCTACATATATCCCGTCACTTGATGGTTAGAGAACTGGCAGGATATAATGTTGCCATATCAAAAGTGGTAAAAATACTGCTTTTCCCCGTTTATTTTTTAACAGAGCTTGTCTTCTTTCCACTTGTTTCATGTTCTGCTCACAAGCATCCTCTTGCAAAGAGTGCTCTCATGTTGAGAGAAAAGTCTCCTTAAAATACCATATTTTTATGGTTGATGATCGTAATGTCTCAAAACACACTACCATGTGCGTTTGCACAAAAATCATAAAAAAGTGAGGAATAATTGGGATGTTGTAAAAGAAGAATTGAAAACATTTTAGAAAAATGACTTACACAAAGCCAGTAAAGCATCTTTGTACTTCACAGGTGAAGAATCAAAATATTTTATCTAAGCTTTTGTCAACCTCAGGAAAAGCCATTTCCTAGATAACACACATGAGGGGAAGATATGAAAATTGAGAGTGTATTTCGGAGGGCAGCATTCACGGGTTAGATTAAAAGAAGTGCATCAGACAATTTAAAAAAAAAACAAAAATACCTTTTTCCTTAAGTCAGGAGATATTTGTCTCCATTTTGTATCCAGCATAACTCCACAGATGCTGCTGGAGTCCAAGCAAGATCCAGAGCTCGGTCCCAGTTTTGCAGATGACTGTCGTATATGGAAGAGCGAGTGACGAGCAAATCTCACCTCTGAGCTACATCACGGCGAGCCTTGGAAGCAGGATGTGTTTCAGCCAGGGAAACACGTTCCTTTGAAAATTCACAAGGAAAGGAGCAAAAGGGTTTGCAAATACTACTGAAGTGGATGACCACATTCACTTCTAAGCGTATTCCACAAACACGTTGGCTTTAGTCACACATCTCAAAAAATCGCTGACAACACTGTCAACTAAAAACCATATAAAAGTGTAACAGCTACTTACACAGAATTAGGACAAATTCTCCACATTTTTGAAAGTGTGCTGCTATCCTCTTTTGCAGGCTTTTTCTATAGCATGTAGCTCACTTCCTTGTCAGGTTGTCAGCAAGGCTACTACAGGACGTTCTTTATTTATTTTTAAGGCATATAAATTGCTCTACTAGAAATTAGCCTGAGACCAATGTGCATCTCACACATACGCCTCATCATCCTACACCTCTTGAATTATCAGAACTGTTCTCATCATTAAGAACAGAACATAAGCCTTCAGTTATTTTAATTACAAAAAATATTCAGTTATCTACATCGAGCTCCCATTTCCCAACCTTTCAGCAGTAGATGGCTTTAACAATGGGTGGGCACCAGACAGATGTCTGATCTAATGATGATGATGGCACTTTATTCACCTCTGGCTGTTTACACCTTATTTTCCAGCCCAGGACATCAATGGGCTGGTTAGCAGGGATCCAGCTTTGATGAACAAGTTCTACATTTACAATTTCATGGTACTAATCTGCTCAGCTCAACAGAGTAAGATTAAACTCTGTGCTACTTGATTTTGTCTAAGGGAGGATTTCTGCAAAGACAGACTGTGTTTGTACCCAGACATATGAAATACAAGAATTTCAACAATCAATAGAAGGATTTCTCCAAAATTCTCATCAAATAGACAGCTTCAGAGAGCTTTGAGGGGTAAAGAAACAGTTTATATACCTGGTATGTATTGAGAGCCCTTAATTAAGCATCTGAAAACCAGCTGATGACTGTCACAGGCAGCCTGACTGTGCAAGGTTATTTGCAGAGAACGATCACAAGTTTTCCCTCAAACTATGTGAGATGAGATGATGACAGGCGATGGGAATTTCATGCATTACCCACAGAAAACAGAAGTATTTGCCTTCTGAATTAAAAACAAAAACCCCCACAAAACCCTAGGGAGCTATTTTTCAATAACCTTGTCTTCCAGCATCCACCCAGGAGTAACTCGCCAGCAAACACACAAGCCAATTAATTCTGGACACATTGCAAAAAAGAAATATCAGCCAACAACCTTTTTCTGGTGACAGATTTCTGCCATTTCAGTGGTATATAAAAAGGACAGCAATGCATATCTTTGTTTCTCCAAAGCGATAGAAGGGGCCAACTCATTATACATCTTCCCCATCTTCATGCAAAAAGCAGCTGCTTGTCCTGCCCACTCTGCGTTCAGCAGTGGCTAGCCCGTAAGAGGGAGCCAATTTGGAATAAACTCTGCTATTCAGTGCCCAAAGGCACACGTGAAACTTGGACTGCTCTTGCAACAAAAGGGCCTGTTGCAACGGAAAGGATGGAAAGGAAAAAAGCAGCATTTGTTACTTTTGTCTGTTGTATGGAGGGATTCTGAAAACTTATGAGCAACACGGATTAGTCTTAGGAACTTTAAAGTTCAAGTCATTATTCATTTTCTTTTATACATTTTGTTGAGGCTCATACATTTTTTTTTGCAAAGCAGATGAATCTCTGTTCAAGGTTTACCCAGAGGCACAATGATCTCTGCCAGCCAGATACAGATGAGCACTGCGAGCATCAATAACACTTACCACGTCAGTTATGACTACAGAAGACAAAGTACTTATTCTAATATGGATCACAATAAAAATGCATAGATCATAAAACTTGGTCAAGAAATTTGATCGCCGAATAAGGCAATAGCTTTGAAATATATCTGCTCCACACACAATCTTAAAATCACTCCCAAGACAGTTCAGGTTGCTAAACTGAAAGTCTCTGTTGAGTCCATAAAGATTAACGTGGTAAGCTATGTTAAATACCATTACATGCCACCGTGATTGAGCTAAGCACCACAGCTAAGATTTGGTTATGGTAGTGAAGGGAAACTAGACCATGATATAAATGTATGACAATTTTAATTTCAAATTTTGAAAAATAAATTTAAACCAATTTGCTAAAGACCATTTAATGACATGGGAAATCAGTTTCCCTGAATTAACTTATTATTGAATCCTTTTGTTTATGAATACAGGAACCCAACAAAGCACTAGAGCTCATTGCCTGAGCTTTTTGCTACCTTTGTACTGCAAATTATAAAAGGCGGTGTATAAATTCATTTGGTATAAGCAGCTACTCTTTGGCCATCAAAACTGCTCAAAATAGTCATATGGGGGTCTGCGGGTTGGGACGTGCTCCCCCCAGGAGAGCTTCCCAGGTGCTGGGCAGGGACATCCCACCAGTGGGGACAGGTCAAGGTCAGGGCTCAGGCCGGGAACAAGCCCGGTAGGATGCTGGTGGTAACTTCTTTGTAGGCAAAACCGTGAGGTTGCTCATCTTTTGTTTAGTATTTACTTGACAAGATCAGGATTTCCAGGCTGTCTTTTGACATCTCCACCAGTTGCATCGTAGTCAGAGTTGAGCTTCCTGCACCAAAATGTTTTCTACCCTGCCAGAGTGCAAACTCTGAATAAGACTAAACTCAACGAGACAACTGAGAGCGTGTGTCAGTGAATCCAAACCCCACAGAGATCAGCGCAGAGCCCTCCATACAATTACAGGAGCGGTTTCAGCAAAGCCAGCAAGAGTCTGCATCGAACTGGGGGCCCAAGACCCCTCTGAAAGGCCATTGTGGGAAATGTCAGGCAGACCCCTGCTAAGTCCAGTGGTCTCTTGACACGGGGCAGTGTAAGAGCCATCCTTCACTTACACGTTAGTAAAAACCCGAACACAACAACAACGAGGCTGTTGTATGGTAGAAAGGAGCTGAAATGGCAGCGGCATCCCACGCAGCATCTGCGCGCATCGTGGCCCCGACCTGAGATACAGGCGAAGGACGTTGTGTGTGAAGGCTGGGCTTGGTGAGAGATGCAGAACCAGCAGCACGGCAGAGGGAGAAGCAGGCAGGAGACACCAGCCAAGCAACGGGGGCATTGGTAGCATCACCTATGCACCGAAACAGGAAAATAAAAAGGCAGAAAAAGATAGAGACAAGTGGTGGATGAAAAGGGTTTTGAACTATGAGCAAAGAAACTCCAACCACTTGAGCCCGGCTACGTGGAGGGAATCGGCCTCTTGAGCAGCCCCTATAAACAAGGGCTGCATCACAAAGTCTGACTCCATCTCCAAATTTCTCTTCCTCAGAAACCTAATTTCAGCTAAATGCTGGAGTGACAAGTGTAATAAAAATAACACTATAAAATGCATGAAGAATTTCCTTTCCTAAATATCAGATTTTAAAAGCAAAATAAACATTAATTCTCTGCTGTCCTGCCAGTGATACTGATGTGATTCATGGCTATTCAGCTGCACAAGGCTGTGTTCTGTTCTTTGAGAAAAAGAATATAAATCTTCAGATGAGCCATCAAATGGCTTTTTGATTAATTCTGTGTTATCCTTGAATTTAATGCCACTGGGTGGGAGGAAGAGAGGAATATCCCACAAAGGAGGAATGGAGCATCATACAAACTCAGAAGCTCCCCAAGGTTAATCCGAAAGAGTCTCCTTCTCACCCCTCCCATGAAACGTGATGCTTCGGGGATGATGATGCTGGCAGTTCCTCCCAAAGTGCCCCCGGGAACCCGGCCCCACAGAGGAGCTGCTGCAGGCTCTGGAAATCATGGGAAAACGCTGGGCTGGTGGCTGCTCCCTTTTTGCCTACTGTGCCCAAATACGCTCAGCGCAGCTCCCCTTTGAAAGCCAAAGCGCTGCTGCTGCCACGTCCTGCAGGGACGGGTTGTTTTGCAAAGGTTGTGCAAGCTCCGGCTGTGCCTGCCTGGCTCTCAGGAATACCTACAGGTGTCTCACGAAAGCCTGAACCATTCCCTCTTTCATTGCCTGCAGAAATCTACTAGGGTTTTCCTAATTTCAATTTCAATAGGTGTGGAAAATTCTTTTTATTTGAGATGAGTTCAAAACTGAAAAAAAAGAAATGAAGACATGCCTACGTGTCCGATATAAGCAAGGAATTTAACTGAC
Organism: Grus americana; assembly: GCF_028858705.1. Taxonomy (NCBI): domain Eukaryota; kingdom Metazoa; phylum Chordata; class Aves; order Gruiformes; family Gruidae; genus Grus; species Grus americana. Next base: position 1,363,028 of record NC_072858.1, on the reverse strand, counting down.
AGCGGTAAAAGATTTTATATCAGCACAGACCACAAATTAGGCACTGCCTGCTCCGGTCCCAGGAGGTTCACCTTGCTCTGATCACCAGGTTGTACCGTGTTAAGAAGCGCCGTGTCAAGTAAAATGGATCAATAGCACTGACGAGATGTGACTCCCTGGTAAAATTCACCAATAATTCTATTTTTGTAGTTCTTGTTCTTGTAAAAAGGCACTGACCAGTGTGGAAAATTGTTTTTACAGGAACAAGGGGGCAAAGGACCGCCCTGTCCCCCATCCTGTGCTCAGGGGACCTCGGGGTAGGGACCCCCCAGCCTCCAGCCGTGCGTGGGAGATGCCTCTCCACTGAGGGTGCCGGTGTGGGTTACCATTACCGTGAGGATGGGGATTTTGTTTTTCATGTTGTCACCTGTGTGTTAGCAGCTGGATAGAGGCTGCCAACCCCTCCAGCAAGCCAAGAAGCTGTCAGATCATGTTAAAGAGCACTGAATGCTACTGACAGGTTGTGAATGAATATTCATGGCCATTATTCTGCAGTCTGCACCCTATATAGCCATTATCTGTAAAAAAAAAACAAAAAAACCAAAAAAAAACCCAAACTCTGAACTGATCTCTCAAGCTTGAGTCACAAAATTTTGTCAAAATAAGATGTGGTTAAAAATAACTGAGGTGGTAGACTCTGCTGTCCTGGGCACACGTTGCTGCTTCCTCAGCCATCTCTGGTCCCCAGCAGCGTAAAATACCCCAGCTCCCCAGGGAGAAGCTACATATGGGTGTTGCAGACATAGCTGTTGTACTAAAAGAAAGAGTTCCACAATTCTGGGTATTTAGAGAAAAGAGTAGTAGTGCTCGGGGCCCCTTCTGCTGGGTTTCACAGCAGGACGAGCAGCCACCCCCCCGGGAGCTTCTGCTGCAGCTTTCAGACCTATGACCCCAGCGAGCTTTTAAGAAACTTCTGGGAATTTTCTCAGAAAGTTCAAGCTTTTTATTTGTCATGACTCAGAAACCAACAGAAATCAAGGTCAAAGCATGAATGGCCAAGACCTTCTACAGTTTAAATTGGCGTCTTTTGCTGTCTGGGCTCTGGAAAAGAGACCGAGCAATACAACGGCAAAATTGCTGATGCCGCAAATTACTTGAAACCAGTCAAAGGTCAAAAAACCAAACAGACTGTGAGGACATTTAGTGGGTATCAAACAAGTCCAGGTCAATTGGCAGGATGATGGTGGAGGAATCCGCATCTTGCCAAAGACACATTAGTATAAATTTTGGAAGATTTCTTGCCGTCGTGTAGGGATTAGACCTGGGAATCATTTGTAAGAGGAAGCTCACTACGTGGTATTGCTCATTACAAGTAAAGTGCTAGGCAGCATAAAAACAGAATAGAAATCAGACTAGATGAAGGATACTTTGGTATCCTGCCTGTTGTAGAATCTTTGTCCCAACCTAAATTTATGTTTTTCTAAACTAGAGTGGCCTTACTTGGAAAATGCACTCAGTATTTCTCACTACCTCAGAAGAGTCGGGCAGACTTAGAAAGTTATCCGTGTCAATAATCTTTTAACACATGAAACATAGAAAGATGGGATTGTTGAATTCAAGAGGAAATAAATAAGAGTGTGTCCTGTGGAGATTTATGGAGAAGAGCAAAAGACATTAAACCTGACACTTGATCTGTCTTGCTATGTATAAAACACCACCAATTTGTAACACAAAGTTAATTTTACCTTTGACTTATTTTGTTTTGGTGAAGGAAAAGCCTTCCATGAAGTAAAGCATCCTACAATGACAGCATTTGAGACATCCATGGAGAAGGACCTGATAGAAGTCATGACTGCAGGGCTCGTGCCTCCTGCCTCCAGCACACCTCTCGTTTCCTGGGTATGTACGTGGCCTGGTTCCATGGTCAGATGCTTTGGAGCAGGGTACCACTGAGGTCATGGGCTCAACAGGATTAAAAAAAAAAAAAAAATAAAAATCAGCATTCCTCCTAGCAATGGAAATATCCAAATACGCTGTTAGGTTAAAGCAAATAAGGAAGACAGACCCTCATTCACCATGGTACAATTCAATGATTAACTATTGGTATGGAATATCCCTTTGGTCACTGGGGTCAGCTGTCCCGGCTGTGTCCCCTCCAACTCTCTGTGCACCCCCAGTTACTCGCTGGTTGGTGGGGTGAGGAGCAGAACAGCCCTTGGCTCTGTGTGAGCACTGCTCAGCAGGAACGAAAACATCCCTGTGGTATCAGCTCTGTTGCCAGCACAAATCCTAAACATAGCCCCGTGCCAGCTACTGGGAAGAAAATTAACTCTATCCCAGTCAAAACCAGCACAAGAGATTTTTCTCCACAACACCTGAGCTGATGATCAGACGAGATGGACAGAATAACGTACAGCTATGGGCCATCACCCAGAAAAGCAGTGCCTGTATCCCGGGGGTGGCAGGAGCTGGAAACCAAGAGTGGGTTTGGCCCGTGCAGGCAGATCAAGCAATGGCTACGTCTTCATATTGATTAACTCGCTACGGTACAAAGTGTTAATGCTATGGACAATTCCTGGAGAGTTGAAAACATGTCTTACAAGGCTGTGGTCAATGTTCTGGAGCACGAGTACGTTGTGCATGCATATAAACAAACGAGCAGAAAGCAGCTTTAGAATGGGTCAGAACTGAGCTGAAACAGTCAATGCAATTCTACACCCCAGTCAAGAAAACTCACATAGTCTTTGAATGCAAAAGGAAGAGAGCAAAATCCTCATGTTTTTCCAAACAGACCTTGTCCAGGCTGCTGTACAACCTAGAAGATTTAGAAACTCAATGTTTAGCAAAGTCCCAAGAGCACCACAGAACAAGAATAACCAAAACATCTCACTTTCATCACTTTGCAGCTAGGAGGTGTCAGCAGCACATCTGCCATATCTTCCCCATCCATCACAGGGAGAGGAAGCTTTAGGTCCATAAAACACCTGGCTCTTTAAATTCTATTTGTGTTTTTGAAAATCTCTGCTGAAGTTGAAATAAAGAAAGAAAAGGAGAGGAGCTGTGGCTGGTACCCTCAGGAGTGACACATGCAGAGAGAGCCTCACATAAACGATAGCTAAAATTTACCATGAAGGTGGTCAAATGCAACGGTGAAAGTATCAGTGACTGCTCACTTCTACCTGGAAGTTTGGAGGCCAAATCCACCAGGAGGTGAAGACTCACTGGAGAAGCAGAAGTATGGGATAGCTGCTGTCCCTCAGAGTGCCAGACAAAATCCCGACACACTTCTCTATCCACTCCTTTGAAAATTTTTCTCTTTTAGCAAAAGAACGTGAAATAGAAATTAGTGACCACGCTACAAACCACTAATACATGAATTAGAATTACTTAAAACATTGTTAAATTCTGTTGGAATGTTTATTCCATTTCACCTATGATATAACCTTTCTATCACAGTCACAGAAATAAATGATTTAATTTCTGCAGGCTGCACTCCAGATAAAGCATTACACTTGGAAGCTATGGATTATATATGTTAATCAGCACCGCTGCTGCCCATGCCATTACCAGCCCTTTTCGTTTGTTTCCTGTTGTCATTCTTGATTACACATTTTTAGAACAGATTACTGTAGTAACAGGGGGTGGGCAGGCAGTTCCCCTGCTACGAGTGTCCTTGGATTAATCTTCTGATCACAGGTGAAATATATTTTGCTAGTAAATTGCCAGTCTGCTTTATGTTTTCTGTAACTTTTCAGGTTTGGAAATCAATTAATATTAGTGATTCTAAGGAGAGGTAGGTAGAGCTTTGAAAACAACCTAAAAAACCACTATCAAAAGAGTAAATGAAGTACAGTACTCGTATTACTGGAAACAGCAAACTGAGGAATTGTATGGTTTTTCTGCGCCTCCTAATTCAGCGCCCTTTGAAAATAAAACTCTGCTCAACCTCAGAGCCAGACATCTCAAGCGATGTGCTGGTGACACCAGCCTTTTCCTGCTGCTTCGTTCTGGGACGGTTTGTTTGGGTTGGCTGTTTAGTTTGCTATTGATTTCTTCGTGGTTTAAAACCATCCTGAGCAAATTGTCCTCTTGAGTGAGTCTCTTGACAGGGAGCTTCACTGTACTCTGAGCGTGCAGGTCCGGACAGACACACGGACAAGCCAACGTTGTTGCTGGAGTGGCTGTTCCTTTCTGGGGGTTTTTCAGCAAAACTAAAATGACGCCGTATACTGAATGCAATACTGATGAATTACAAATATAGGCTTACAATTTTATGCTCATGTACTGTTCACAGCACAGAGTACGTAGCTGCCTTCCTTGAACCAGAGTAATTTTGGGCGTTTGATCACCTACACCCTGTCAAAGTACCACAGAAGTCTGTACCTCACAAGAAAAGTCAACTAGCAACCCTCCCCATCGGCCATTTGTGAGTGAGTACGGACTCCTACAACTGTTAAATTTTATCAGAAAGCCAGCAGTTAATGACAAAGACCAAGACCAACACACCACTACCCAAAAGGCATCTTTACATCTGGATTTCCCTGTTCCTCTTGACCAGCCTTTGAAGACCATCTCTTTCCACTTCTGCCAATGAGCAAATACCCGACTGCTCCCCATGCGAACAAGGACTTTAGGACCCAAACTGCACAAGAAGTGTCCCCAGAGCCGAGGCGAGCCAGGCTGAGCCAGACACCACTTTGCACAGAGCTCGCCTTGGCTTCAGACCCATCTCGGCCTTTTCAGCTGTGGAGGCTGGAGCAATGAGAGACTTAATAGACATAGGGACAGCTCGATACTTTCCATCAGCTGAAAGAAAATGGGATAGGAGCCAGTCGGAGCTGATAATTACAGTATAAACTCAGACTCAATAACAAAGAACAGCAGCAGAAACCCCTAGATAGATAAAGCTGGAATAAGAGAATAGGTTGTTTCATCTTCTCATTTCTTTTATTCACATAGTAGAAAATTACTCTCTCAAAACACTCCCTCGAATCTCTATTTTTGGAGGTGTGGGTCATGGGGAGAACAGACCCCTTGCATCCTTCTAGGACAAGCAACCACCGGGTTAGGTCAAGACCTTCTCACCACAAGCCACCGCACGGACGCAGGTGGCTGCTGCAGGTGGGAGCGTGGTTTCCCATCTGCCAAGGAGCCGTGGCACCTCTCGGTGACAAAAGCACGGAGCAGCCTCGGCTCCCTTGCCACCGGAGGGGTGTCCTGAGGCACCATCCAGACCTGCTAGGGCTGAGCCAGGGCAAATGCTGGGACTCTGTGTGCTGAAGTGGGAGCTTGTCACCCACTGAACGAGACAGCCTGCTGGATTTGCACAGTATAGTGACCCTTAAGGCATGCTGCAGAGACGTTCTGACTAACCATCAATCCAGTAAAGACCACAGCGGCAGATATGTACCACGCCTTTATACAAAGGTCTCTTCATCTGAAGCTTTCCAGTTCCCTCAGCATTACTGCAAGCTCAGTGGCCAGCTCAGCCGTGTCCTTCATGCGAGCCCAGCCAGCTCGGAGATGCACCCCTGGACACAGCACCTCCCCTCTCCATTTCACCTTTGGAGGCTGCAAGGTGTCTTAAAGGTCTCTCCAGGTGAGATTTGCAGTGAACTCTAGCAGCAGAATACTGAAGTATAAAATATTTTCTACTCAAATATAAGAAATGCATCCCAATTTCAGCTGCACATGGCAGAAGCAACCTGCTGGAAAAGCCCCGTGCTGGAAGAAGGGCACGGCAGGACGCAGCAGTGGAGCAGGCATCTCATCAAGCAGTGCTAAGAGCAATCAGCACCTCCTGCAGCTTCTCCTACAGCTCCACACCAGCCCGTCACCCTTAAATCCACGTGCCCTGTGGTGTGGGGACTGCTCCAGCCCCACGGCTGACACTTTCCAGTGACCTCACAGCAATTTCCTTCATTTTGAACACAATGCAATAAACCTCCAAGTGTCTGCAAGAGCGACTTAGGAGCATATTCAATAAAGAGCTTTACTCCAATTAATGACTTTCTTTCAATAATTACTTCACTTGTTTTGAATTAGGAACTGTGAATCCACTGATAAATTGGCTGATTTGAAAGATTTATTCCCACCGTAGCTTCTGCAATTTGGTTTTTGTGCAGCAGTGCATCTTGGTGATTTACGCCTGGGACTCAGCAGCCCCTGCAGCCAGCGGGGAGGAGAAGCCTGCTCCCCCACTCCCCCACTCCCAGCAACGTGGGGACACGGCAGAGCAAGTGCTGCTCGAGGCACAGGCTGCCAGCCCGCCGTGATGCTCCCCCGCTGCAGCTCCGCTTGTGCTCCCTTCTCCTTTTCCTCACCATCCCCACAAGCACAGCATGGGGAAACTGCAAGTTCTTCGCCCTCAGGTGCCCGAGTGCCCAGTGTTGCATGTGGGTGAAACGCGGTCATGCTCCAAAAATAGTCTCTATGTGGATGAGGTCAAGGCCTCTCACGTTTTCCAAAGACAAGGGTTAATCATTATCTAAGATGTCCCTGGCCATGGCAGGGAGGTTGGACTAGATGACCTTTAAAGGTCCCTTCCAACCCAAACCACCCTATGAATCTATGAGTTTCTCAGCCCATTTCATCCTTGAGGATCATTCTGCCAGATGATCCGGATTTGTCTCATCCTGTGGCAGCTGTTGGGATGGCTGGGCGATGCCTGCCAGTGCTTCCCATTGCAAGACTCCACGAGCGCTAGGTAATTCCCTTTTCAAGGGCAATTATTGGAAACAAACTTTTCTGCGGCCCATATTTACCTCTGCTGCTTCACTATGTTTCACTGTGTGCCTTTTTTTTTTTTAATTCTTTTTGCTTGAAAACGGAAAGCCTTTTAGAGCAGCGGCCGAGCCGCAGTATCTCTGTCCTGGCGCGGGGACGTGAAAGCAGCACGGGGCATCGCCGTGCTGCCAGGGGCTCTGGGGGGTCCGGACGATGGGCACAGGGCTCAGCAGCCTCTGCAATAGCTGCTGCTGCTCGTAGAAAACCATGCATAAAAATAGTATGAGCAGTTAAACACTCAATTTGTCAGCAAGAAGACCTATACTAACTAGATTTAGATTTACATCAATTTAATCATTTAAGATTAGCATGCATTATTACTGGATGCGTGTTAAGTGTGTGTCTACAGAGGCACATTTAATCATCTCACTGCATTTACCAACTGGAAATTTTTAAACAGATCAGACTGCTTTCCACACATTTCCTGGCAATGCCCTACCAGCTTCTGGTAAAGGCACACGGTTAATGGGAAACGCCAGAAAGCGCTGTAAAGTACTGCGGGTAGATTTAAGGACATTGCTACAGGTGTGGTTTACAGTGAATCCTTCTCTGATCGGTTTGGTACAATCCTGCTACATCAGAACAACCTCTTTTGAACTTCTCTGTGGTCCAGATTTATAAAGAAATACAGGGTAAGTTTCTAAGCGTATTTAACCCCTCCTGAGCAGCACTTTCAGCTGGCTGCGACGGTCTCTGCAGCTCCCGACAGCAGCATTGCAAGCGGTAAGTATTTCAGTTCCCCGTGGCTTAGCACGCTGCCTGGCTGTGACTGCACGGCACTCGGCCGAGGTGATGCTCTGCTCGGTGCATCCCCCGGGGACCTGCTTTAACGCCTCTCCAGCCGGTCTCTGCTGTGCCATGCACGTCATCCACCACAGCACAGTGACGTCGCACGAGGATTCACGCACCGCTCCAGATCAGCATCACATCGGCAAGGCTGATCCCTAATCAAACAGCTGTACCCCTTTAGACATTTGTTATTACATGTTATGCCATATAAGTGGCACGCACAGCCACATATGCATGTGCAAAAGAGCTTTTTAAAAATCTCTTTTTAAACTTTTCCCAGTTCTTAAGTCATCCCAACCATTGCCTGATCTGCCTCTCTGCATTTTCCTTCTCCCCCCCACCCCCCCCCCCCCCCCCCGCAGTATTTGCAAGCAATGTTGTTATAAACCAGCTTCCATGATAGGAGAAATAAAATCCTGACGTAGAATATTTTCACAGAGCTTTTTTCAGGTTAAATGTAAGCAGATTTGGTGCAGAGAAGCTCATCCGTTCAAGGCATATTTAACTGTCTCCCCAAGGAGCGGATCAAGTGGTGCGTATATCAGAGCTCACCAATCACATTAAAAAACATTTCATTCTGCTGCGGATATCCCTAATGCCTCCCTGCACGAAACGGGAGCCTGTGCAGGAATTTCGGGCACTTTCCCCCTCCTTACCGGTATCATGGGTGAGCAAAGCCCACGGGAGCTGCCGGACGGGGCGGGGGCACAGCACAGGGTGTCACCACCCGCTGCCTGCGGAGAAATGGGAAGAAAAGGCACAACCCTGCCCTTAGACTGATCGTTCGTGTGATCAATTAAACAATCTGATGAACTATTGAGAGGAAAGACCTTGCAGTCATTCATTTACTGCTCTAAGCTACACCAGTTTATTGCCAAACTGCTTGCAAACTCTCCAGAGACACACAAAGATTTATCATCACCATCTGGGCCTTTTCTGCTGGTTTTGCTAAAGGCAAGGGATGAGCCGCTGTCTGCAAGCTTTGCATCCTTGCAATGCGTTCCTTTGGGATGGACCTGGCTTTGACCCCGCGGGGAAACAGTTCTCTGTCTCCTGGGGGTCCTTCATCACTGCTGCCTTTTCACTGCAGGTGCACTTTGACTTGTGTGGGGAGCTTTTTGTCTAGGGTGTGTTTTAATTTTTCATTTCCCACAGGAACTGGAAGGTGATTGAAGGCTTTTTCTTGAATGTTCACTTTTATTGAACCAAAATGCCTTACACCACGCTCAAACAGGTGAACCTGTGCCTCTTAGCAGGGTCCCGCTGCTGCCCATGCCACCGCTGCGTAGCATCAAGCACCGCTTCCGCGGCAGGAGCTGGAATCCAGCAGAAGAGGGAGTCCTCCGGCACTGCCGGGAACTGAAACTGGGGTTTTTCATCACTAAACGTCCTGGGAAACTGACGGGGCTCCATGGGTGTTAAGGAGAAACAGAGCAGAGTAAGGAACTCATACGCATCTCTCTGCGCTCAGACGATGCTCAAGAGGACTTTGCTGGCCAGCAAAAGGAAAGGACAACCAAATCACTCCCAAATACGCTCCAGTATTCTGACACAAAAAAAGCCCAGTCTTGCTCTCTTTTCTCACTGAACCACATTAAAAGATTAATAAAGAAGATGTGATCTTCAGGAAAAGGGCATACGGGATTTCTGTTAAGTCTATAAGCCTAACCAGATCAGCAATACCAGTGGTAATAAAATATCTTGCTGTGATCCTCACAACTGAGATTAAAGCCTTCAAGCAGCCCACAAGATTAAGGAAATTACTTCCATAAAGCATAATCTGTTACCCTTTCTGGGTTTATCCACACAGTCAATCAGGGAAAAAATATTTTCCTCCTATTAAGAAAAAAATTTTCTGCAGTGACACTTTGCAAAAATGAGAATTTCTAGTGATAATAAAATCCAATTTTCTTTGACCTGGCTTCTGCAGGACAGTGACTACCAGCTGGATGTTGTAAGCCATCTCAAACCTCCCAAGGGCAGGGTTAGCTCCATCCCTGCCTTCTGGTTTCTGTGGCAGGGTAGAGGAGCGAGTCCCTCTCCTGACATCAGGACACCGATGTCCTGCTCATTGCAGTCGCACCGCACCAGACTGCGCTGAGCACGCAGTAAATCACAAACCCAACACTTCCTAACCACCTACAGAGAAAAGCTATTTTTCTAGCATGAAACAAACTCCATTTCGATTTGACTGACAGAGCAAGAAATCTACCCGGAGATGCTTTCAGGCGACCTCAAAACAGATCGCGCTTTCCACCTCCAGCCACGCGTGTGCAAGGTGTTGGGAGCCTTCTCCAAGCCACCGCTTTTCTCCAAGACCTGCCCCTGGGCACCAGCTGCTGCCCGTGAGCTGAGCGGCCACCGCCGCTGCCCTCACGCTTTGGCTTTCGCAGGGCAAGGGCCAGAACCAGAGCAGGAGGGAAAACAAACCAGGAGAGTCTGTTACAATCAAAGATTAAATATCTTCTCTGAAGGTTATTAGAAAGATTAATGCCTGTGCACAAACTTGTTGAATTAGTACCCGCGTTAATTGAGGACTGGATAATTGTACGATTTCTATATACATAGTTATGTATATATATTATGTAAAGGAATAATAATAGAATATTTCTTCTATTCCTAAACAGCAAACTCACTGTTAATGGAGTTTTGATGTAAAATGCCATTTACAGAAGCGTCACCCGATGAAGCTGCCCGCCAGTGCCCAGCAGAAGAGCAGGTACCTGCACCCACCTCGTCCCCGTCACGGCCGCGGCGGGAGAGATGCAGAACAGCGGCAGGAGCGCTCGGGGCAGAGGGGGTCAGGGCTGCCACCGGTCAAAATTTAGATTTTGAACATGCCTTTCCTCCACAGAGATACCCGCTCTCTGGAAACGGCTGACTTTCAGCTTGGATTTGGTGGGGCTCCAAAGCCTGCCATAGATTTTGGTGACCTAGAGGGGGATTTTCAATCGGAGGAGAGCGGAGCACCACAGCTCCAGGTTTTGCAGCCCCACTCTGTCTCATTTCTTGCAGCCCCCTGTTTCAACTGGAACTGCGTAGTTTCAAACACATCTGCTATCAGGTTTTGATGTTTTTAAATTATTGCGGCAAAGTAGACCAAGAAAAAAGAAGGGGGTCGCGCACAAAAGAGAAACATGCATTGCTGAGCAGGAAGGAGCAGCGATGCTGGTGGCCCATCCAGCACAGGGCACACCTCCGGCAGAGACATTGCCGGTGTTAAAGGCAAATTAAAAGCACATTAGGAGGAATCTCGAGATTTTCGACAAAAGGTTACGGAGGAGCGATGCAGGACGAATGGCTTCACTTAATACACGCTTACAAGTATTGCAGAGGAACATAAGCATCAATTTGCCAAAATTATCGCAGGAGTAAAAGACTCCGGGGAGCCAGCTCAGCTGGGAAGGAGCACATTTGATAGGAGCGATGCAGATGGTAATGGAGTTTTTGCTTCGTTAAGTGACACAATGTCAATAAAAGTGGGCATTACAGGAGAGCGATGCAAATTTTAACAACCAAAGTGTTGGAAAACCCTTGCCTGGCCCATGGGGATGCTGCTCCCTCCTGGCACTGCGGGAATTCGTGGTACCAGCCTCCATGGGAAGAATGGGGAGGCCAAGAGATGAACCTGTGCCAAGGAGGCTTTCCATTTATGCTGAGATGGAGTAAAGAAAAAGCAATAATTCAAGCAGATAAGAGGGGATAACAGGCAATGGCTGCGTGCACAGAGAGCAGGGTCTTGGCTCGACACTTCGCTGTGTCAGGAGCAAGGAAACTGAAATTTCCGACTGGAAACCACAGTCGAACCGAAATGAGAAGTAGCATCTTCAAACCAGGGAGTTTTTTCCTGGGAAGCTGGCGCTTTCCCACCCTGAGCGAGTGTGGAGAGAAGCACAGGCAGCAGCTGCGGGAAGCAGCACGTCTCCATCCCTCCTCACTTTACCTCCCTGGTTAATTGGTCATAACGATGGCTATTTCTTGTCTGGAATAAATGAGGTGTCACTTTTCTGGGACAGTGCTGTGGAAGCAGCTTTGTGCTCAGCCTCCAGCATCAGTCATAAAAAAAATAGCTCCAAAAGCGCTACGGGAAAGGACTCTAAAAGCAAAATTCAATTGGCCTTGTACCTCCAGTGTCCTCCTTGAACAGCTGTAAACTTCTCCCCGAGCATCCTTTGATTGGGCATTTAACAGTCTCCAAGCCAGGCAGCCCAAAAGCCCACCAGTCGGTGACTGCAGATGTCCCAGAGGTGTTTTGTGGTGAGTGGAGCTCCTCAGAGCACCCACGTAAGAAAGGGCAGGGGGGATGCCCCAATGCCACCTTCAGTCCATGCCTTCTGAACAAGCAGTTCTCCCTCGCTCGCCAGAGATGCAAAACCTATGCCAGTTGTGTTTGCAAATGTAATTAACAGTTCTCAGCGCACCATTTCCGAGGCTCTCCAAGCATACATTAACACAGCCACGTGAGGGATGTGCCCGGGCAGTAACACGGGAGATGGCGGATCCCTCCCCTGCACGGCAGATCAGGGTAAAACACGCTCAGCACCGCGGCAAAGCGGGTGCTGCCCTGTGGCAGCTCGCCCAGGGCACCGGCACATCACCCAGGGGAGACGGGATGGGTCTGGGTGGCCAAAACCTTGAAAGGGCCCACGAGGTTACCCGGTGTGCACGTGGGGAACACAGACTTCCCCGGTTAACGCGGCGGTGAGCAGTTTTCTGGCAAGAGCTCTCTTTCTCTCAAAGAGCAAAAGTAGCTTAAATGGCAAGTCTAGAAAGACCTTGCTCATTAAATGGGTTTATTAATTCCTGAGCTCTGTTTAATCACCCTTTTAAAGCCTCTGTTTGCTAACTGAATGCTTCCCTTTTCATCGGGAGATAAAAGGAACGAGGAGGTGTTGGAAATGGTTGATTATACATAAGCACACTGGGTTGCTTAATGAATCTGGTAGATGAGCAATTCATATTTACCCTAACCCAATCAGCTGCTTTGCTATCCCTGTTTTCTGGGGACCGTGCACGGTCCCCTCCGCAAGGGCCTTACGTGTGAAGTGGGCTCCTCGTGACCACCGGCGCCTGCGTGGCCGCAGCTCGGGGACGCCCAACACCGTGCAAGCACGGGGCAGGTGCCAGCCGCGTCCCAGCGTGTCTGCGTCCACGCAGGGACGGTGACAACTGCAGCAAGCCACGAGCACAGGGCAGCAGCGGGACAGCCCACACCGATGGGGCTGGGACATTTCTCTGTCTCTGAGGTTTGACGCTTGCAGCCTTATGGTATGTTTAAACCTATGCAACAGGGAGCTCACTTCGTCTCCGTCTCTAACGAGCCGTATGTAGCAAATGTCACTGAAGAAAGCCACAGGCATTTGGCAAATACACCCATAGCGATCAGAAGTAATGTGCTCCGACCATGGCCCTTCCCTGCTTTATTTGCTCCGAGAATGTTTGCCTGAATTTATTTATGTAATTGTTCGCAAAGAACTAAATCCAAAACTGCTGTGTGTGTGTCATAGTTGCTGGAAAAGAGATTTTAAGGTCATTTACACCAGTGCTTCCATCAAAAACACACTCTCTTCTCCAAAGAGCAGCAGCTCCTTAACTCGTGACAACCGCTCAGCTCCCCCTGCAATAGCCAAGAGACGGAAACCAAACCCTGACTGACACGCAACTCTTATTGCCAGAAATATTTTGATTGCAAATGCAATTCACTGCCTATGTTTTTGAAAACTGTTGAGTAGGAGAACCAAAGCAGACATACTGCAACAAAGAGCGATATCTGGGAGGTGGGAATAACTTGGAGGGGCAGGGAAGCGAGCAGGGGAAGCAGCCGCCTTGGGTTAGCATCAGTAATTTGCTGCTGTCAGTAGAGCGCAGCAATGGAGACAGACCTGCAGGCTTGGGCATCCCTTCGCACCACTGTCACCATGGTACGGCTTCTAAATCAAGCCCAGATAAAATTAAAAAAATATTATTCCTTCTATAAGAAAGGATACGCAACGTCTGGGCTGCAGATATCAACCCAGCCGAGGGACGTCTGCAGGATTTGCAGGAGATTTACCAGCGGTGGAGAGCACTTCAATAGGAGCTGGCTTTGCTAAAGACCTTGGCAGTTTTGGAACAAAGTATTCCTTTTTTTTTATCCCCCAAGCATAAATTATCAGTTATAACACATAATTGCAGAGAGAGAGAGAGGAAAACAAAAGTTAAATGAGCTAAACTGTAAACACAGACACTTTTTGAAAAAGATAAGTGTGAAGTAAGTGAACCAAAACTGGCTTAAACACAGGGGAGAGCGGCTGATCGAGTTCAGGAATTAAAGTGAAAAAATAAGAAATGGAGTTTAGAAGGATGTCTGTCAAGCAGAATACCAAAAGATCAGGAAAGTCAAGTCAAGGATAATCTGATCCCGGCAGGATTTGTGCAAAGTGCTGTTCTCTGACTACAAACACTCTACTTGGGCCTATTTAGAATCACAAACTTATTTTGGATGGAAAAGCCCTTTGAGATCCCCAGGTCCAACCGTCACCCCAGCACTGCCCAGCCCCCCACTAACCCCTGTCCCCAAGCACCACATCTACACGGCTGTTAAATCCCCCCAGGGATGGGGACTCCACCACTGCCCTGGGCAGCCTGTTCCAGGGACTGACAGCCCTTTGGGGGAAGACATTTTCCCTCATCTCCAGTCTAAACCTCCCCTGGCACAACCTGAGGCCGTTTCCTCTCGTCCTATGGCTTGTTCCTTGGGAGAAGAGACCGACCCCCACCTGGCTACACCCTCCTGTCAGGGAGCTGTAGAGAGCCACCAGGTCTCCCCTCGGCCTCCTCTTCTCCAGGCTCAACACCCCCAGGTCCCTCAGCCGCTCCCATCAGACTTGTGCTCCAGACCCTGCACCACTTGGTTGCCCTCCTCTGGACACGCTCCAGCACCTCAACGTCCTTCTGGTAGTGAGGGGCCCAACACTGAACACATTATTCAAGTATTTATGACTTTTACTGTTATTTTGGCTTGTTGATAAGTGCTGTCACACTTTCCTGCATGGTGACAGGTTTCAGACGAGCTGTGGAAGAACAAGAACCTGCCCTGAGCATACACAGGTACCCACCAGCTTCCAGCTGCCCACCAACAGCTTGTCCAACACCAATAAAAACATCAGCTCCAGTATTTAAATTGAATTATACACTTACTGAGGGTACTTGTTTTTCCCCAGCCCGTAACTGAGCACCACACAGCCGCTTGCTCACCCCTCTCCCCTCAGGGGGTGGGGAGGAGAATGGGAACAAACTTGTGGGCTGAGATAAAGACAGTTTTATAGGATAACAAAGGAAAGTGATGATGATGATGCTACAAATGCAACTGCTCCCCACACGCAAAAGGAAAATAAACCCACCCGACGCCCAGCCTGTGTCCGAGCAGCGATCCCCCCTCCCGGCCAGCCTCCCCAGCTCTATCCAGAGCACGAGGTGACACGGCAGGGAACATCCCTCTGGCCAGCCTGGGTCAGCTGTCCTGGCTCTGCTCTCCCGGCTTCTTCTGCACCTGGCAGGGCCTGGGGAGCTGACAAGTCCTTGACTTGGTGTAGGCACAACAACTACCCAGCAACAACTGAACCATCAGTGTGGTATCAACAGTATTCTCATCCTCAACCCAAACCACAGCACTACACCAGCTACTAGAAAACAAATTAACTCTATTTTGGCCAAAACCGGGACAGTACTTCAGCTTTGCAGTGTTCAGGGCAGCACGGGCAATGGTGACTGCAAGATACAACCGAAGAGATGTAACTGCACGCCCCATTCCTGCTGTGGGCTCAGAGCAGCAGGGCACACGCTCTTGCTTCCCTGTGTTGGTTCTGCTATTTTTAATGCACTGCTGCAGCTAGTCTAGGAGCTTTCTGAGTGGAGAAGGAAGCGGAGGAGATGGTAGAGGTAATATCAATTTTTCTCTAGTCTCCATAAAGCAGTATGATTTCCAATTTGTTAGCATTCATTTTCAAGTGTATTGCTTTGACAAGGCTGTGCCCACAAGCTAATGCATCGCAGGTGGAGCTCGTGCTGGATTGCAAAATGGTTTTACACCAGTCTGAGCTCAGCAGGGAACTAGGCTGCAAGCTAAATGTCTTTTACAGAGGACGGGAGCTTTGGCATTTGGCCGTACCCGTTTCATCACAGCAGCCGTGCCAGCAAGTGCCCAGAGGAAGGTGCAGAGCCCAGTGTGGGCTTTCTCCAACAGCATGGGCTTGCAGCTCCACAGCTATCTGTTACGGGGAGATGAACCAGCTTAGGGTCTGAGGGCCTGTGGCTGGAGCTCTGCCTGCTGCAGCCCTGCCTGCCAAGACTTCCAGCACCCCAGGTTAATACGGGATGTGCATTTCCATGGGTAGGGCTCAGCCAGCTCATCAGCTGGGGCTGCACCCTGCTAATGCTGCTACCAAATGGCATGCTGGTTCGTGAAATAATTTGCTTAAAGACAAAAAAAAAGTCAGCCCAGAGAAAAATTAGGAAAATTCAGGCACGCCTGGGCGAAACATTGGTGCGCAGCCCAATGGCCACGTTGAAAAAATGGGAGGGTTTCTACATCCGAGGGCTCAAGGGGCAGCACGTCCAGTGACCTTGGTCCCCAGCCCTCCCGCAAACAACCACAGCCTCAGCCTCCGGAGAGGAAAAAGCAGCGGTGTGATTTCTTAAAGGCTTTGGAAATGCATAACTGCCTCCAGCCACTTGCTAAGCCAAGCGGTGGTTCAGGCGGCGGATGCTCGCTGCTCCACGTTTTCATCTGCTGCCCGCTGCAGGGAGCGGCAGAGCCAGGACCAGGGGGAGCTATTCTTGGGTTTTTCCTTGTTTTTCAGGCCCTGCTGATGCAGCACTGCTGAGGCTCTACTGTCAGCAGTGCATCTGCCTGTCCTTCAGGGTTAATGTGCATTCAAGCACTCACTCTCCCTCCCAATCCCTGATTAGCTGATTTTCTGCAGCTAGATGGAAGAGCATCATCTGGTTTTAATTAAAACCTGGAAACATTTCCCTGAATTGCTGGGAAGATGCAGGGGTGTGGTGTGAAGGTATATTTTCTTATTAAAAGTGTCACGTCAGATGTACAAGGAAGAACTTGAGCTATTGCATATTTCATATTAGACTGCCCTTAGCACCATGCAAGACAGCCATGAAGATTGCTTTAGAAATTATTCTGGCTGTGGAACATCAGCTAAAGGTGGCCCAATTTATTTTTTTTTTTAAACTTTGGAGTGATGTCACTATATTCATATATCTATATATCACATATTCATTTGCTGTAAAGTAGGTGTCAGAGTCTAGCTATAAACCCAACACATGGGTTGGGTAATTACCGTTACTCACAGTAGCAGCTAAGACCATTTAATAAAATATATATATTTAGCATAGCAGTCACAATAAATGTTTGTTTATAGAAATGGAAATAAAAACCATGTGCAAAACCATCTGCTTCTGTCGTTACTGTCAGAAGGAGCTGAGTTACTACCAGCCACCGAACCATCAGCTTTACTATGGGTTTGCATCGGTGCGACTGAAATTATCAAGGGCATCAGCCACAACAGGTTCTCCAGTTTGTTTTGCTTTGCCTGCTTCTTTTGCATTTAATTGGGAATCAGATTGGAGCTTGCCGGACTAAAAAATAATGTTTCTGATTCACTTGGACTGAAATCAGCTTTTTGGTGGGTTTCCTGCAGCAGGTTCCTGTGGTAACCCTTGGGGATGCTCATACAGGAGCAAGGACCTCGGTGCCCCGCTGTCTGCCCGCCTGCTCCAGGGCTGATCCCACAACATGCCCCAGTAAAGGAATACACTGAATTTTTTTGCCTCTTCCTTAAGGTACAGGTCCCATCGCTGGGAGACAGTCTACGAAATACACATCAAAGAGCTGCTGTGAGAAAGTAAGTGAGATTTGAAATATAATATCTTGTCTTCCTGAGTACTATGGACAGACCGGTGGACTAAAACTTGTCATCTTGTCTACTGTTTCAAAATAAATATATTAAAGAAAGCACCAAAAAACCCATCTCCTCCTTCTCTCCAACACTACCAAGTACCAGCTGGAAAACACAGTGGTTTTATCACCATGAAGGTTTTATCATGAAAGATAATCACAAGCTACTTACATAGCCCAAGAAGCAGCTGACAACTCCACCGAGGGAAATAAAATTCTTTCTTCCCATATGTAAAGCCTAACAACCAAGGTTAAAGACATCCAGAAACATGGCAAGAAATCTAGAAACACGTTTTTCGTGCAATGAGAATTCCTACCCAAAGCCGCGAGGAACAGAGGTGTGACCGACTGCGGGACGGTCAGGTCCTGCCTCGACAGAACGATCTGGATTTCTCATGGCTGGTGGTGGCAGCAGCCACCAGCGCTGGGAATAAATCAGTGCTGGGATGCAAAACTGATTCCTTCTCCTGAATGCGTTTCAGCTTACTTTTGGCATTCTGCATAATTTGTGTTATAATTCCCAGCATTGAAAGTAAACAATCTTATAGCTTTTTTGTTTTCTTTTTCCCTAGCGTCTCTCCTGCGGCAAAACTTTTCTCCTGCCAGAGGACAAGTGCAGAATACGTAAAGAGACCAACAAAGCAGAGAGGAAAAAGTTGCCTTTTCTCTTCCCAATCTCCACTTTGGAGAACAACCACCACGAATCTCCACACTCGTGGCACAGGTGACCCCCATGACGAGCGCAGTAGGGCACAGCCAAGGCTGCAGCCCCTTGCTGTGAAGAGCAGCTCTTCTTTTAATGGCAATACTCTGCCCTGGACAGGCTAGGGGCAGGCTCTGAAAGCCGCCCGATCAATAGTCATTTCTGGAAAGAGCCGAGGCCACGCTCCTGGATAACGGGGTCTCCAGGAGAGATGCTCTTTCACTGCACGGCTCCGGTGTCACACTGCGAAACCCATGAAGTCTACGTGGTCAAGAGAGTGGCGCAGTTGCTCACTTTTCCTTTTAACATTTTCCTAGCCGCAGAAATTCCCCGTGCAAGCCACCCTTGTTAGCCAGCCAGCTGCTATTGCGTGCCTCTCCTTCCTCCGTCGTTCTGCCCGAGCCCCACGTAGCCACTCCAACATCAGCAACAACTCTCCAGCACAAGGGATGAGGAAGACCCTTTGGGAGGTTATAATTCAATAAATAAATTGTGGTTTATTTATTTCACTGTATTTTGGGGGGTTTGCTTAAGTTTTTTGGAAAAAAAATTACAGAAAAAAATTACTCATGCAGTTCATGGGAACAGTGATCAGAATATTCATGCTCTTAATTTCAGTATCAAAAATTTGTAGTTTGCATTTAAAAAAAATTAAAAGTCAAAATATATTGGGTTTTTAATTGTCTAAAGCAAATACTTTCATTTTAAAGTACACTGATCTGCTTTTTCCAAAGCAACCTAGGGCAATAGAGATTTTGGTGTAACAATTTCAAAAGCTGACGTGCTACAAAACTCTCTTTGCTTATAGCAACTGCAGAGACTTTAGCAACATAAAGTGATGATAGAGATTTGAAAGATTTAATAATTTTTAATTAGCCAATATTTGTGCAAATCGGCACTGACAAAGGTATTATCCGTAGAGTGCATCTGCCACCTGTAATTCTCCCCTGCGAAAAGCCCAAGCCCCTGTCAGCGCTTCATCTGTGCTTGCCTGCTCCAAATGTCAGCAGCACAGGGACGAGCAGTTCTGCTTTACTGAGACCTTCCATTGCTCATCAACAACGGCAATTTATTACTCACCCAACCAACACCCACCTAAGTGATTGCAATACAAAGAAATTAGCTTTACTTTTAGGTCACCAGCATTAAGTTGCTGGAGCAAAGCGACCGAACCCCCGCAGCGGCTGCAGGCAGCAGCAGCCCGACCGCGGCTCTCCCCATGCCGGGGCGAGGGGCTGGAAACGTGATCTCACACACAGGCTGCCGTGAGACCGTGGAGATGTGCACCGCAAACACAGATCCTGCTCCGAAGCCACAGGAGATTCAGCAGAAAGGCTGCACAGGGAATTTAGACATGCTGAGCACCCACGTTGCCTTGCAAAGGAAAATGCAGAGCAGCCCTGAACCACCACCATCCCCAGAGCCTATCGGGACAACTGCACAGATGGAAAGTTATCTTGGGGGAAAAAGTTACAGCATCCCTGGTAAGTGACTGCTCTGAGGCCAGAAAAATACATGGAGATTGCCAGAGCTGAGAACAACATCTGCTTAGAATCACAGAATCATGGAATCATTTAGGTTGGAAAAGCCCTTTGAGATCCCCGGGTCCAACCGTTACCCCAGCACTGCCCAGCCCCCCACTAACCCCTGTCCCCAAGCACCACATCTACACGGCTGTTAAATCCCCCCAGGGACGGGGACTCCACCACTGCCCTGGGCAGCCTGTTCCAGGGACTGACAGCCCTTTGGGGGAAGACATTTTCCCTCATCTCCAGTCTAAACCTCTGCCTTGAAAAGCAGCAGAGGGTGAGGGTTTGCTTTGTACTATTTTTGCAGACACTCAATGACTTGAAGATGCAAATGTGCCAGCCCCACCATCGCCGCAGGCAGTTATGTTGCCCAGATGTCAGATAAGGCTTGCGAGGCTCCTTTTGGGCCGCTCCCCAGCTCAGCATGAAGCATGCAGACTGCCTTGGGGGGCATGTTCTCCAAAAGAGTCTCCAGGACAAATACGGACCAACTACATCATCTGTCTTATCTGCGCTGTATTCAGTCGTGCATGTTTGGAGTTACCAGTTGAATATATTTTGTCTTGAAAAGTGAAGATGTTTCAGACCTGGATATTATTTCATCCTTCCTTTAAGGAGGCCAAACACTCATGAAACCTGTGGCTTTTCCGACAGAGAGGAGAGGAGTTTATAACTTAAACACCATAAGGATCTCTCATAAGACAGGATCCCACCCCAGGAGACTGGTGCTGCAGATGGCAAGCAGTAACTGCCCCCACTACTCACTTCAAGCTATTTAAATAAGAATAAGATCCCACAGAAGCAGTTCAGGCAGCCAGCCTACCTTACGGCTTCTCCCTGGTCCGAGGAGGACAGGAGGGACCTCCCAGAGCAGCTCACCCTGCCCAGAAAAGCTGTTTGCCTTTGACCACCGGCCGTCCCTCCCCTAACACAGTAACACCACTTTGGTGCTGGTCCCCTCCAGCACATCGCGTGCAGTTCAAGAACAGAGATGCCTTCCTCCCAGTCACCGCCCATCATCGCTTCCTGCTGGCTTCGGCCGTGATGCGCGCGTGAGCATCGCACGTCGGGCTGCTCCTTGGGGCTGAGCAGGACCGGGACTGAAATCAAAGAGATAACTCCCCTCTAAAGGTACGACATGAGGAAATGGAAGAGAAGAGAGAGCTCTCCAGTGGTCTGTAAATAATACCTTTTAATAAAGGCCTGAATTTCACTTTAGGCCACTTACAGAAACTGATGAGTGAATTAAACACCTTTAATCTCCTTTAGGATTATAAGTATTAAATGGCAACAGAGCAGAAAGAAGAAACATTGCGCATCGCGCCACCAAAACCACCCTATTATCATTGCTCAAGTTCTTCTAAAGTTTCTATTTTTGCTATTTTATGACCTTCCTAGACAAAACATCCAAACGTATTTCCTTCCCCCACGTTTTGGCATAGTCCCCTGTGCCTTTTTGTGCCTGTCACCCCGCTCCGAGCACAGTCTTCGCTCTGAGCAGCACTATCAGGTGCCGCAGGGAAGAGGATTTCCCCCACTTTGTAACATTACAGCTACTCTGATTATTCTTGAGAAAATGTTAGCAGTTTTTGTTTAAAAATAAAAACATACTGTTGCAATTTGTAAGAAGATCTATGCAGGTTAGACATATCAACCTTCGGTTGACTATGTTTGAATTATTAAATCAATATGTTATTCTTTTAGGAGGAAAAATATCACATCTTATGGAAAATTATTTTTAATACAAGCAAAACACAGGCCTTGAAAGTCTCAGCCTACTGCGCTTACAGTCACAGCCTTTTCAGAGGTAGAAGGTCTTTATTAAAAGTGCTCTTTAAAGCTAAATTTATTCTTGTTTTTCATGCAGTGCTTGTTCCAAGCAGAAACTCTGCTTTCCTGTGATGCCAGGGAAAAGCTTTTTTCTTCAAAGTAGGGAAAGGAGAAATATATATATAAAAAAAGATATTTTGCTTCATCAGGTAAAACCTGATTTAAGAAGATGGCACTGCCATGCTTGCAGCTCGCCTTCCAGACCACCGCGCCCCCACCCAGGATTTCCTAGCACTCACCTCTCCTTCTCCTTTCCTCGTCAAGTCTTTCGGGGCAGTTAAGACGTGATTTAGTATCAGGAGCTATTTACGCTGCCCACAAAGTTGTGAGAAGGTGGTGAAGAACATCGCCTCTAACAAGTGCCCCTTGAAGTTGTCTTATTTTGTTGCATATATTTGAGGAGGAGGCACTGCAGAAGAAGTTTGAGAGGAGCCAGGGGAGGTTCTCATATCAAGAAGGACAACATTGGAATTTAAATTTCACCGCAATCACGCTCTGCCATGAAAGCAACAACAGAGAGGATTTAACAGGAGACCTGCTCTAGCTGAACACCTAATATAAAAACTACTAACAAAAGATGTTGCTAGGTTAACAATAGGTTTGATAAACACTGGGAATTGCATAAAAGAGCTAGTTATATAGAAGGAAAAAACCCCAAATCATTTTGGTTGGTTAATTCCAAAGTGGTTTGGTTGAAGACAATGATGGCTAAAGAAAAATAGATTCCAACAGGCAAATGTGAAAAAATTAATTCAGAAAGATATAGACTGTTGCTTACAGCACAGCAACTCATATGTAGGGTAGAACTGGAGATTCTTCAATTGAAAAGATATCTGAAATTTACATCTCAAGCCAGAATGAGAACTCCCAAGGACAGGTGCTTTTTTCTCTCTAGAGAAATAACAAGCTCACAACGATGGGGGAGTGTTCAGAGCCTGCAAATAGAAAAAGGCTGACTCAGCAAAGAAAGCCCTCCCTTTTTTATCAGAAGCTAACTCAAAAGAAATCAACTACAGAAGACATTGTGATATATATCTTGAAAATCGTTTTCAGAGGTAAATGCTGACAAATTACTCAGTTTTATAAACAGAGGAGAAAAGAAAGATGTGTTGTGATCTTCAGTGAAGATGAGAGGACAGGAACAGCTCTAACTGTAGTTTAAAAAAAAATTCCTTCATTTTTCTCCCACAAGGTAAATGCTGCTGAACACGTGGGATGGAAATAACAATGGATCAGAAATGAGTTGTAAGCAAACCCAAACACAATTGATACGATCACCATCCAAACGTCTTTAATGGAGAGGAACAGCGGGAAACGCATCAGGCACAAGAAGGGTGGAGAATAAACCAAGTGGAGCAGCTCACAGCTCCACGACTGAAGTGGGGCAGAGCACTGATTTTTTTTTTTTTTTTTTTTTTTACACAATTTGTAGGCAAACACAGTTCACGTGATGCGGCTGGGCTTCAAGAAGAGCTTTTGAGAAGGATGCCACACCAGCAGCTGCTGGGAGAGACAGAGGCATTGGGGGTAGTGCATGAATGGGGGAAGGAAAAGGAGGAAGAATTACAGGACAGAAACACCGGGATGTGCTGCAGGAGAAACTCTGGGGCTACACGGCATCGTCTTCAAGGCTTTGCATGACCTCCACCACGTGCTCACCGCTGATGTGCTAACGAACACGACTCAAACTTAGGAGGCTTAAATGGCAGAAACCGATCACCTGGCAGGTAGGATGAATAGCAATGGGCAATGTTTAGCAATAAGGAATGTGAGATCAGGTACCTGGGGATTAATTTATGCTAAAGGAAAGGCAATCATCAAGCAGAAACATGGCAGACTTAGATTTACCTTATACCTGTATGGTAACTGCATCTAATTATCACGTTTTGCTGTGATCACTGAAAAAACCTCCATAGACATGAACTGTGGTGGGTACAAAGAAAAGCTAAGAGGCAACTGCAAAAACAAGTGTCTAACCTGAAAGGCTGGAAGAAACCTGCCTTACTCTGGGTGAGTGACGCAGGGCGGGGGCACCTTCACCAACACACTAGGCAGATGACCACTAAAGGCGGGAAAGAACAAGTGGTACATGTTTCCTATGGTTGCATTTGGACTGGAAATTAGATAAAAAAAATAATATTGTCAACACAAAAGGACTAGAGTCTAGGAAGGCATTCGGCATCTCTGCAGGGATGTAGGAGAAGAGAAGAGACCTGAGAAGTGGACTGAAGTCCCTGCTTTCTTTGCTGTTTTCCAAATTTCAGTATTTATGACCCAAGAGGTGAAGCCTGACTCTGCTGATGTCAGCAGGAACTTCAACAAAACCCTTTATCTTTGCATTAATTTAAGGTTATCAGTTATTAGGAGATCTGGATGCTTAGACAAATTTAAGCCTACTGTTCTCCATGTCATGTACATGCAGCCGAGGCAGCGACTGCAGCGACCAGCGTGCTGACACTCAGAACTTGGGTTCCCAACACGTTTTTCGTACATCCACCCATTTCATTTACACCACTACATATTTTACCTTGTCTCTTGAACAAACTAGGTTAACGCACACCAAAACTACAGGTAGACATCTGCAGCATTTTGCAATAGTGTCTTCCCCGGCCCGGTATAGGATGCTTGAGGAAAAACAGTCAATTTACAGCAATTTTGACAAACGATAAAGCAATCAGTCAAGGGTAGACCGAGTATCCAGTTTAATATTTCAAGGTAACTTTTCACAAGCTCTTCAAAAAACTGAATACTCAACATCAGCTTCAGATCCCTCTCTGCAGAAAGGTGCGCAACTCGGATCCCATTCTGAGAGGAAGCATTTTTTCTGCATTTCTAGTTGCTGCCCTGTTTTCCCTCCCAACATGAAGACATTATTAAATATAACAACCTCAAGACAAGTAAATGGAAGAAAACCATGAAAAACTGTCTGGATACAAAACAGCTCCGATACAAGCGAACTTGCCAGAAGTGTATTCATTATGAAAAGCATGTGGAGAGGCAACAATTCTGGATGTCACAGCCACTGCTGAAGAAATACAATATATAGATATTTCATTGACGGTTGGAAGGATAAATCAAGTTAAATTGCTCACAGAAGCAAACCCAAAGCATCTTGCTGTGAATCTAGAAAAGTAAATTTGTAGTCTCTTGGGAACATTGCCATCATTTGTTTTCATTTCTTTGACTTCTCTTCATTTATGCTAGAGATTAGCTCTCCCAACAATGATCACAGCAATATAAAAACGTGTTCCCAGAGGAATGGGATGAAAGTAATATTTACCAAAGTAAACCCAAGTGAAGAAATCGTAACAGGAAGAACTAAGTTTAAAACAGAGCCACAAACTACTTAGGAAAGTAAAACAAAATTACTAAAAAAACCTATCACTGAACCACTAAACTTCTACCTAAAAACGTGTAGCCTTGTTAGGAGACCAAAAAGCAGAAAAAACCCATCAAGCAAAAACCCATAAAAACCTTCCATCAACAGACTTTTGCATATTTTCACATTGCCTATATTGTTCAGAATTTATTATTTTTCATTTTTCCTAAAGAAAAAAACCCATAAGATAATCATAGTTGCTTTTTTCCTCCTATTTCTCTCTTTTTTATTCAAAAATAATCCTGCTAAGGATGTAAACAAACAAATTACTCTTGAAACAGCATTACTCAAGCTAAGTGATTATCAGTAGTCTACCAGCATGCGAAGCAAATATGCAACAAGCTCGAGCCTTTGGCAGGCCGTTTCACCTCAACTTAGTTTTAAATTACAACTTCCTTAATTTTTAGCATTTTGTTCGTAAGGGAGGCAAAACCAGAGTTCCCTCTGGATATGTTCTCTGTGGCCAGTTCAAATTCATTCTTCTTCCTCAAGTGGTTTCCCAATGACCCAGCCAACTTATAAATATATCTGCTAAACGTGTCCTGTTCTAGGTAATTTTTTTGAGGTTTCAGGGCTGTTCTCTCTACACTGTTGGTTGAACTGGGAACCATTACACACTTTGTAATGGTTTTTATTTTCCCCCAAGTTGAAAATTGAGAAATTTGATATCCAAAACCCCCAAGGCACTTACCTGAGCAGAAGAACACCAAGTCCATCGCAGCTATGAAATCATGGAGCACCTGAAGGAAGACACAGAGCAATTGGAGACTCCAAGGAGATGCAGCAGACCCAGTACCTAGACAGACATCACCGTGCGAGCAGACGGCAGGCACGGCCCGTGT
Source organism: Grus americana (assembly GCF_028858705.1). Classification (NCBI taxonomy): domain Eukaryota; kingdom Metazoa; phylum Chordata; class Aves; order Gruiformes; family Gruidae; genus Grus; species Grus americana. Next base: position 1,337,239 of record NC_072858.1, on the reverse strand, counting down.
CCAACACACGCGGCTGGGCAGGGGCAAGAGCAGCTCCGAGGTGTGACCTAGCCTGTTTCCTTCTCCCGTGCCAAGACTGGGTATTGCTCAGAGAGCCAACTGTTTCAAAGGAAGTTCCCATGGAAAATAAAAAGCGTGTACATTGCTGCGTATGCCCATGAGGGTCCATAATGGACTTAAATTGCAGCAAGAGAAGGACGTGTTGGAAGGGTGTGTTGGGTTTTGTGTGGCAAGGTTTTGGTAGCGGGGGGGCTACAGGGGTGGCTTCTGTGAGAAGCTGCTAGAAGCTCCCCCTGTGTCTGACAGAGCCAATGCCAGCCGGCTCCAAGATGGACCCACCACTGGCCAAGGCCAAGCCAATCAGCGCCTCTGTGATAACATATTTAAGAAGGAAAACAAAAGAGTTAAAAAAAAGCTTTTGCAACCGGAGAGAGGAGCGAGAAGATGTGAGAAACTCTGCAGACACCAAGGTCAGTGCAGATGGAGGGGGAGGAGGAGCTCCAGGCACCAGAGCAAAGATCCCCCCTGCAGCCCGTGGTGAAGGCCATGGTGAAGCAGGCTGTCCCCCTGCAGCCCATGGAGGAAGGATGAGGGGGTGTAGAGATTCCACCTGCAGCCCGTGGAGGACCCCACGCCGGAGCAGGTGGAGGCACCTGAAGGAGGCTGTGGCCCGTGGGAAGCCCACGCTGGAGCAAGTCCAGGCCGGACCAGTAGACCCGTGAAGAGGGGAGCCCACGCCAGGGCAGGTTTGCTGGCAGGACTTGTGACCCTGTGGGAGAGACCCCACGCTGGAGCAGTTTGCTCCTGAAGGTCTGCACCCTGTGGGAGAGACCCCACGCTGGAGCAGTTTGCTCCTGAAGGTCTGCACCCTGTGGGTGAGACCACGCTGGAGCAGTTCGTGAAGGACTGTAGCCCGTGGGAGAGACTCCATGTTGGAGCAGGGGAATGTTGAGAGGAGTCCTCCCCCTGAGGAGGAAGAAGCGGCAGAGACAATGTGTGCTGAACTGACCGTAACCCCCATTCCCTGCCCCCCTGTGCCGCTGAGGGGGAGGAGGCTGAAGCCGGGAGTGAAGTTGAGCCCGGGAAGATGAGAGGGGTGGGGGGAGGTGTTTTAAGACTTGATTGTATTTTCTCATTGCTCTACTCTGTTTTGCCTAGTAATAAATTAGATGAATCTCCTCTCTACATTCAGTCTGTTTTGCTCGTGACGGTAATTAGCGAGTGATCTCTCCCTGCCCTTATCTCGACCCAAGCCTTTTGTTAGACTTCTCCTCTCCCATCCCGCTGGGGGAGGGCTGAGTGAGCGGCCGCGTGGCACCCAGCTACCGGCTGGGCCTAAACCACGACAAAGGGGAAAACTTCTGCTAACAGCAGTCAGGCAGGGGAACGAATTGCCTGGGGATCTCTGAAATCTCTGTTTCTGCAGGTTTTGAGAACCAAAATAGGCAAATGCCTGTCAGGAGGAATTATACACAGCTGAGCTCCTGGGCACAGGGAACGGGTTAGAGGAACAGGGTGTTGGGTTATTTTAACCCTCAAATATTTCAAGCTTAATTTCCATAACTCTTTCAACAAAGCAGACCGGGATCTGGTTTACTGAAATACAGCGACGTTGAACAAATGCTGTAGAATCAAAATCTTTTCATTTTGATAAAAGATTTTCTGGTCCTAAGAAATTCAATATGCTGAAAGTTTCACCAACAATAGCAGCTTCTTTCCGAAGGTGTTTAGCTCGTTCTCACTGCCCGCATTCCCAAACTCATTTTTAGTTCTGTCCCTTGCTACTACAGCAGGCTTTGACTCTGCTGCTGGTTGCATTTCATTTTCCTGGTACTTTCAAACCTAGCAAAGGTTTTCTTCCTCTTATGACAGAGAAAGACCACACTTATTAAAAATCTTGTTGAAGATTCTGTTTTAGTCATTTTTCCTTTCTTTTCCCCTGCAGAAACATCAAGTTCAAGGTTATTACACAGTTTTACTGGCTCCTTTAGGAACACTTAAGGTCATTCTAGACTTTTTGTTTTCTGACTTCACCAAAAAAAAAAAAAAAAGCCTCTCAAACACCCCACCCTTTTTTCTTTTTCATTTTCAGAAATCCAGTATAATTTGACCTTTACCTACTTCCAACGGCCAGACTACCACTGCTCATCACAGGCTCAGGAGAAACAGACACCAGAACCCCCAAGCCATGTCCCCTTGCCCAGGCAGCTCCTGGCTGAGCTGTGACCAGGGCAGGTCAGACTCACCCAAGCCCAGCAGCTGAGAAGTGGCTGCAGGTAGGTGGGTCAGCCTCGGTACTTCCCTCCCGTTGAGCAGATGGATGCAGCTGTAAAAGGCTGGGGGATTAGTTTGAGTTTCTTGCCGCTGGGGTCAAGAATTCCCCCCCCCCCCGTGTGAGATGGAGAGTCCTTGGCACAGGGGCTCAGAGGTGATCAAGTTGGTTGGAAAAATTGCATTGGGTCAGGAGAAGATGAGAGAGACCACAACCCACCCCCCAACAACCTCCCACCCATCACCAGGGCAGTGACTGGGAATAAATAAATTGCCCTCATCAATCCACCCATGTCAGGTGATCCTGGTGAGCCAAGGAATTAAAAGATTGATTTCACTTGTTTTCATATGACAGGGATTAGGAAATGTGGGGATTCCTGGAGAGCTGAAGATGAATAAAATTTCTAACAAAAATAATTTGAACAATCTAGTTGCAATCCACCCAGAGTGCTACAGTCTTGAAACCACTCTAGAAAAAAATTCAATGGGTTATTCAAATCAGGAATAATTAGATTTGCCTCTTGGTTACCCAGATAAAAGGAAGAGTGTCCTCATTTTAGAAGCTAAAAAGAGAGTCCTGGAAATTAACTCCTAACTCATGAAAATCAGTTTATTCTGATTTGTTCTTGTGGAGTTGTTCAGGTTTAGTGAACATCATCTCCTGCTATGCTTACCCCCTCCTAGTGTGATCATGCAGAATAAACATCTCCCTTTCTAGATTTAACTGCCCTGGGCAAACAAAGTCTGAGGCTTTTAGGGCTTTTTTTTTTTTTTGGTAGTCTTTTCTTACATGATCACCTCCTCTTCTCCTTGGTGTCCTCTAGTGATGGGGGCTGTGCCCCCCTGGTCCAGCCACCGCTGCGTCACCTTGCACAGGTGAGCTCCATTCAAATTATTTGCAATGTGGTCTGGCCAATGATGCAATAGCAGTCTGTTTGTCCTCACTGTATCTTGGCTAAGACACTCCAACGTGGGCATCCCAGCACATGAAAATTTAGGTATATTGCAGAAAATAACTAATTCTGCAAACATTGTATTTCCTGACAAAAATAACCAACTCTGACCGTTTGATGGAGCCTAGCGCTTTTCAAAGTTTCCTGAAGAAGCTCAGAGCTGTGGTTGTGGCGAGCAGTGGCCCTGGGGTGTTATGTATGACTCCGCAGGTGATCTCCCCTGGACTTACATCGCTAGAATATCCTGGCACCCACTATATGCCACTAATGTATGATGGTCACGCATTTGTGGCCATTATTCTTGTGCAATTTCCAAACCAGCCATGAAGTTATCCCCAGCGATGGACTGAATCGGTGCGGGGGGCTCCTGCACCTCCCTGGTCCCACCACGCAGGCGTTTCCTGGGGAATCACAACCAAACCAAGCGTCAGCACTTTTTCTCTAAGAGTTGCTGGATTTGGCACCAGGGATAGCCTCATTTTTCACTGCCTGGAAGCCAAACCAACCTCACCTCTAACCTGACAGAAACAGCCTCGCCCAACCGTCTGCAGCACAAATGGACGGACCTGGAGCGGAGCTTTTGGACCCATCAAAGGCACTTGCAACCTTCAAGGCCTTCCTAACTGTAAAGTAGTAACATTTTACTAAAGTAATATGACTATAAACAATAACAATAATTAGAATATTAAGGGCTATTATGTGCTATATACTATACCAATCCAAAGGATAGCGTGGTAAAGCAAAAAGCACCTATATTCATCTCGGACTGTACTAAAAAGTTGTGACAGAAGGTTCTTCTTTGACATGGTAGACATGAATGCTAATCCATTTATATTCATAATGCTAATGCGTATATTTTGATAATACGTGGTGAAAGTGGGACATAAATAAAGGGGATGTAATGGTTCCCCTCAAGTCCTTGGGAGTTTTCTGCATTATACACAGGATACCCAAAAGTTGTTTAATTTTCTATGCCCTGGCTCCGAGAACAGGCGCTCCTGCTTTCGGCAGAAGTGCATCCCCATGAGCACGGGGGTGTCTCGGTCGCACCCTGGGACCGGCTGCGCTGCATCCACCCTCCGTGCTCACGAGGAGTCAAATCCGGACGAGGAGCAGCATCTCCGCTACCACCTCCAGCCAGAAGGAATAAATACGGCATCCCTAACAAGGCGCTCTGTGATTTAAGTTCAAATCTAAAATAGTTTTGTTGTTTCTTAGTGTTATCCACGTTTCTCTTTCAGCTCGGCAAAACTATTTCTATCTAAGAATCAAGAACGCAACGTGGAGGATGGGCTCTGCTATCGCCTGAGACTTCTGATGAACAATGAAAAGCAGTCGCTCCCGACAAAGTCATTTTTCTTACATATTAACAACAAGAGAGGAGAATGTTTTAATTTGAGGCACCTGAAGTGAGATTAGGATTTGTTAAGGGTATTGTGAAGAGAATAGGGCAGCAAAGTATTATTTTGGGATGAGATCATACGCTTCTGCAAATTTGAACCGCTTCTCTGAAGGTATTTTACCTCGGTGACTATCAGTATTTTGCACTATAACGTGCCTTAATATACACCTTTCCTTCTGTTGCGTGATGGGGCCAGCTGCCCATTTCAATATTCCTCCATTTTAAATATAAGAAAACAGCGCCGAACTTGGAGGGTTTCTAACAGATACGGTTCACCACTGGGACCGATCACTTGTGTTTCACAGCACTTCACCAGAAAATCAAACACGTTATCCATTCACTACCATACTCACATCGTGACGAGGATTTCCGACATTGTCAGGAAATGCTAAAATCAAGGAGAATCCCCAAGATAATAATACCCCATTTTATTCATATTTGAAATGGGGGATGGCAGTATAGGGTCTGGATACGCACATACATTTAAACCAGAAAACAACACGAGGGGTACAAGCCACTGAAACAGAAGAGCTTTCGGTCATAAAAGCAAGATCTCACTGGTTTTATGCACCTTACTTTTCCTTTTTTTTAACAGGAAAATTTGCAAAACCTTATGAAACCCCCTGTGAAGCCCGTCGTCAGGTCTCCTGAAAGACCTACACCTCTTCCTGGGCCACAGCTGCCTCGTCCTACCACCCGTACGAGCGACCAGCGTCTGGCTCTCCCTAACCCCCGCAGGACTCCCGACTCACAAACCAAACCAGGCTCTTCCAGCGAGGTAAAAATAACCCTTAAATAAAGTTGTAAGCGAGCGGCTACCACAAGCCTTGCAAGCCACGCAAAATCCAATTGCATCTGCCAGCTCGCACTCCGGCCCCACAGTACAACCCCCACCTGCAGAGGGGAGACGAAGCTGGCAGCATCTCTTTAACCTGGTAATTCCAACACTGCAGCGTGTTTCCTCGCTCATACCAACAGCAACTTTGGGTCAGGTCTTGCTCTGATAGAAATAAATGACCATTTTTTCCGTGTAGAAGTGTGAAATGCTACGTACTTTCTAAAACGCGTCTTACGTTAAGCGCTCTTCTGGGAATTATTCTGAGTTCATTTTTTCCAAAGCACTATAAAATAGCCTTTATTTCCTTGATTATAAAAAATATCCAGCACACGTCTAAAGAAAAATTACCATTGGTTGGGGAAAATATCAAAATCACTCCTACCTAATAGAAATCTACAAATCTAATGAGTAGTAACTTAAAAATTAGGCCAACTGAGAAAATGGTTATGATCACAGACAGAGGAGAGCGTGTCTTTCTTTCAGCATAAAGGAAGGGATATACTGATGTTCAGCAGAGCTGTGCTGATTTTCTCTAGCCGTGATTTCCTACCTTCATAGTCAGAGCGACTATTTTGCTCTCAGTATGCTCAGAACTCCAGCCGCTGTTCGTGGAATTTGCATACAAAGCATGAGCGGCAGGAGCCCTCTCTGGTTTTCTGCCTCTCAAGTAAAAACCATCAGACCTGCACTATTTTACCCAGTATTTCAAAAAGTTTAGAAGCTTAAAACCCCCTGAAAATTGGCTTAAAATATTTATTAATTAAAAAAGTTAAATATTTATTTATACAAAGATGATGAGAAAAATCTCATGCAGACTTTTCACATACAGTAACGTAACTGAAATCATACTGCGATGGTTTTACAAAAGAACTTCTTTCTAGGAACTCTGACGGAGAAGTGCTGCTATCGCCCGTGCCTGACGGCACCATTCACGGCAAGTAGGAAGCAATTTCTGAAACTTGAGAGTTTTCCTATGGAACGTATGCCAAGATTTTCACACTCTTCACTAAGATTAACGATTAATATCTTATTACTACTACTCAGAGAACTGGACAGAGACGTATGAACACCGCGTAATGAATTCCTGCGTACCACCGCGCCTCTAAATACTTTATGTTAATGCATAAAGTTGCCGAAAGATTGCTTTAGATAATTCCCCTAAATGATGAAAATATCTTGAGATTGTTATGGATGGCATCTGCTTCTGCCTAATTACAAATCTGCATTGGATTCATAATTTGTGTATATTACAAGTAATTTGCATAATTAAAACAATTAAGGGATTGACATATCATGACAATTAGAAATGCATCAAACTCTGGATGTTGTACAAAAGAGAGCTTCAATATGAAACATTAATTCTTTGAGAACAAAATATCCTTCTGATTCCTGCTGAACAACCTTCACAAATTCAATATATATTCAATAAACTCCACTTAGAGAAAGTTTTTCTCAGGGCTATCCGATTCCGCGTCAAGTTGTTGGAAGTTTAACCCTGAACGCTTTAGCCTTCATTTGAGTTTCTTACTGCACTCACAACATCGACTTGTCTATTTATTGCCAGTTTCAGGAGGTTTTATCTCATTTTCCGTAGCCGTATCCTGTTTTCTTTGTCCCTCTTTTTAAGAATAAGTATGAACTGATTGAAAAAATGCTCTTGGTCTTTCTTCTTCTGAACAAGGCGAAACCGCTGATCTCTTCCGTATTTTTCTGCAAATTCTTTAAACGTCGTTCTGCAGAAAAGAGAGACATTTTAAAGCTGCGACTTTGTCAGTCCGCGCTCAGACTCTTTGACCTGGATCTCGCTTTACTTTTCACACAGACACTAAACATGGGTGTTCTGGGGAATATTTGAGAGGAACACATCAGTAACCCCCAGACGAGGGAGGTCAGACCGTGCCAGAACTGCCCAGGCTTCAGACTCAGGATCAGCCTGCAAATGTGAACTTCCAATTTTTGATTTGGAAAAACCTGGGTGACAGCTGACAGGACAACTTTGAGTTATTAACACAGTATTTTCTACAGCACAGATTACTGCGGTTTTAATCTACGCCTGCTGGTACTTATGGGCAGTATTTCAATAATTAGCCTGTAATAGAGCGGAGAAACTCACCCGTGTCTAATTGCAAACAAATGCACTTTGACTGTCGGTAGTACAGCACACCTGATGAAATACCACGCTCGTTTGATCTTTTCTAAAATTAGCAATGAATTAATCGTAACTCCGAGTGATGGGCACAGTGCAATTGAAACCCACAGGCAGCTTTGCCTCAGGATTTCATTGTCAGGTCCAGCATTTCCCGACGCAAACGTGGCGTGTGATTGCCCATCGAACTCCAGCCAGACCCTACTGCTGGCAGACGCGTTTCTTTGATGCTGCGGTCTCACTGTCAGCTCAACAAAAACGTTCACTGCTAAAATGCTCTTGGTCCTGTAGCCCAGCACGATTTTGCCCTTGCAGACTGAAAACATCGTTGCTGGAACCAGCGTTTAGAGATTTACCATGCAGGTACTGATTTTGTATAGCTAACATATATGTGTGTGCGCGCTCTGTAATTGTACCATGTATGTGCCTATAAAATAAACATGTTATGTAAAATATTACACAGTCCTAATGACAGCAAGAGAGAGAGAAAGGAACAGGGAGAGAACCGGTACGCTCCCTTTCCCAGTAATATAACAAAATATTGTAGAATATTAGGGAAGAAATGTCAACCCAGCACTGTAACAGTGGATGCACGAGCTTGCTGTAAAGAGTACGTTCGCTGTTACGGCGTCCCGGGGCTGATAAGCGCAGGCTAAATGAGAAAGCTTATCTTAACAAATCTTCATAAGGCAAAGCCATACCTTGGCGATAACTTGGATTCTTCAAGGAGCTTTTTAAATTCTTCTTTAGCTAACAACAATTTATTTTTCTTTTCTTTGTACTCTTCTCTGATCCTGGTCTTGACAAACTGTTCAAATATCTTTCCGAGAAAGGGAAACAAGATACAGCATTTATTAACAAAGCCTTGATGGTATTTATACTTGATCAAAGGGCTGTCAATCTCACGACCTACAGTTCTTATCTGCCCTCAGTATAGGCTGACTTGCGTGCAGCTGAATCTGCTTCATGCAGCACCGATTATGTTCCCGCAAAAGAAGTAGCTGGGAAAAGGTATAATTTGGACAGATAACATCTTAATTCAAACATCAAGTGCAACATAAATCAAAATTTCCTGACTCCAGTGTCTTGCTCGCATTTTCATGCCTATATCTGTACAAACTGACTGTATTTATTTAGTTTGGATCTCGCATCTCTCCCAACTTGCTGGAATCTATGAAAATGTCTATAATGCTAAACATCAATATTCTGCAGGTTACCCCAAAAAAAGCCTGGAGACCCTTCAAATCAGTTGTCAAAACCCATGAGCTGACACACGATCCTCTGAACACATATACACCCAAAAGCTTTAATGTGTTTGGAGGGGTCAACAACCTCCCCCTAACAGTATTTGGCAGCTAAATATGCAGCAGGGCACTCAGCATCAGGATTTTTGGTGTCTTGAAAAGGCTTCAAGGACTTCACTATGTCACAAAATTCTGCCAACTGCTTTAATCGAATTTTTAATATCAAAAATCTGGCCCTGCTGTTTTCACGCTCTAAAAGGTGTGGCACACTTAAGCTGTTGAATAAAAGGAGCTGCTCCTCAAAATGCTATTAGCTTTCCATATTCCCCATCCTTTCCACCACAAATGACATACATTAAATATGATTACTACAGTTACTACCACAGTTGCTTTCTCATCAGTCGCAAGGATGCACAGGTGCAAATCTACATGTCATGAAAGCTAAAGTAACCAAATTACAACTGGTATTTAGTATGGTATGTGGAAAAGGGAAAAAATAGCACTGGAAAAGTGAACATCAAAAAATGGCCATGAAAAAAGTACTACAAAAACCCTAGGAATTCTGAATATATTATACTGTATGCAATTGCATAAGTTGAATATAAGAGGAGACGGAAAAATGAAACAAATAAAGTAGGTGACACTGTTGTTGCTTGCCTTTGTGGTATCAGTGAAGCTATTATGAAGGTAATAAATCAAAATTAACAGATAGCTCATTATCTTAATACAGTTACTCCTTTACCCTTCACTGTTCCTTGCTTAAACATAGTAGCATCTTTCAACTGTTCATAACCCCTTGGAAAATACTGGTAAGTAAGGGGAGCAAACTGCCGATGTTCAATAACAGATCGTTATGCTCCTTGGGCTGTATAAGGACACCCACCGACAGCAGAGCTTGCACTCCTGGAAGTCAAACCCACCTCAACACAAGCTCAAGAGGAAGTTTCCTCAGACGCCTGCAGATCACAGTCAAAACGCCTTCCCCGCCCTTTCCAACCCACCTCCATGACCATGGGGAGAAGACAACTGCAGTACAGCCAGCCATGCTCTGGCACTCATTGCTTCCTGCCTGCCTGCCTTCCTGTGTTCCTTCCTTCCTGTGTTCCATCCTTCACCCATTCCTTCCTTCCTGCCTTCCTTCCTTCCTACGTTCCTTCCTTCCTGTGTTCCATCCTTCCTGTGTTCCATCCTTCCTGCGTTCCATCCTTCATCCATTCCTTCCTTCCTGCCTTCCTTCCTTCCTGCCTTCCTTCCTTCCTGCGTTCTTTCCTACATTCCTTTCTTCCTGCCTTCCTTCCTTCTTACGTTCCTTTCTTCCTGCCTTCCTTCCTTCCTGCGTTCCTTCCTTCATCCATTCCTTCCTCACTTTCATTGTGAGCCACTTTTCACCTCTAACCCCCCTCCAATCCAAATTCATTTGCATAATTTAAAAACTACCCAGACACTCGCTATTCATGTCACAGTCAGCATCCATGAAGGTAAATGCTTCCATAAACCTAAATAATGTCTTCTATTAATTTGAGTTGCACTTCAAGAAGTACTTTTATTAAATCAGGCATCTACTCTTGTCCGAGTCTAATTTTCTTCTTAAACTACTTCTTGGAGGAAAATGGGGTCTAATTAAATGGAACTACTCATAACGAATGGCTAGAAATCTTAACTTCAAGCGTAGTATCTAAAATATATTACACACCTGGCATGTGCTCCCAAGCTTACTTTTTTTAAACCCTGTTTTGCAGAAGAACCACCGACGATGACTCTCCTCCCCCTGAGCTCTGAGCACGCATTACCGTCACCCGCAGAGCCAACCTCTACCTGACCACGGGTTTCAACCTACCGGACTGCCAACTACTCGCTTTTCACAACCCTTTCCTTGAGTATTAAATATACCCTACAAACGAGGTTCCCCTCAGCAGTGCTTCAAGCACATTCTGTTATGTGTATTCATGATGTATTTTTATTCTATCATCTCCAAGGTTGATAAAATGAAAGAAGGAATATATCTTGATTGACTCATTAAGGTCTAGGTTTCGTCCTTGCCAATTCCCTGAAATTCTCGTTTAGCAGTATTTTCCATTCTAGCAGTTTCTCTTACATTTTCATTCCCATATTTCATTATTATTTTATTTCAATTTTTTTTTGTTGGAAATAAAATACTGGAAAGGGAGAAAATGAAGATGTATGTGCCCAGTCCCTCAGTAAATCCCTACAAGCAGCTCTCTGGAGAACCACAAGACAATATGGGCCCCAGTGCAACTGAATAGGAATAAGTACATTTTTCATCATGTTTGTTTAAAAAATGAACAATCCCATATTTGAAATTCTTCCTTCTCCAGGATGACAAAAGACTGACAAGGAAGAGAAATAACTACAGAATAGAAGTGCTCACCTTCTCTGCAACATCCTTGCATCTCTCCTAAATTTTTTAGACCAATCTGCAGCCCTCAGGTCCTTTTAGAACCCTAGTGATAATCAACGCCCAAATAAGCAAGGCAGCAAGAAGCCCACTTCCCTTTGCAGCTTGCCAGAAAACCTAAACCCACTCGAACAGATACCAGCAGAGCCACAGTGCTCTAACCATTTATGTTCAGCAAGTTTTGTTGTTGCAAAATACAGCAGTAAATACCGCCAAACTCCTAGAAAATATTCTAAGTAATTAAAATGATGTAGTCTCTCTACCATATTTAAATAATTTGGAGTGGAAAAATTACCTTATGGCCATTTCCCTTTCTACAGCCCAGTTTCCCAGACTTGGTAGAAATTGTTCCTACCACCCAAGAGACCCTAGCTCGTCTCCATGTGCAAACTCATTTGTCACCACTTGCTTTCCAAAGGCGACTGCACTTTCGTGTGAGCAAGCCTAAATTACAGGTCTTACTGAAAAACTAAAAAAACCCCGAATTTTAATTTGGTGCAATTCTTTTCATCCTACCACGATAATTACTCTGTTATTACGGTTAATTTGGGAGATGTTTGCTGCCAATCAGAAGCTACGCTGGAGGTAATGCTTACCTGTTTACGTTCTTCTGAATTTAGGAGAAGGTAGCGTGGATCAAATACTATTTTGTGTAACTCTTTTTCCCAAGTAGAAAATGCTGAGACCTGTGAAGTACACAAACACAGTTGCATTAAGGAATTTTAATAAGGATGTGAAAGAAGGAAATGTTCCAAGGTGAAGCAAAAGAGTAGTTCAGAAAGCTAATGAACCCTCTAAAGGATGCCTCAGAGCGGTTGGAAGCTGAATTTTAATCTGTTTCTGGCAATGCTCTGGTCGCCCCCACACCATTAGTATTGATTTGCTCTAGGACATCTCAGTGAGGATCTGGGAGACGCTCATTCCACATTTTTTTGATGGAAAGAATCTGCAGCAGAAAGGAAAATGCCATTTTATTATCCCCTTTGTACAACAGAAGCATCAATTTCCATTTAGGCAATTATCTCAGCTTTAACTCTCCTCCTCTCCAAAACTTAAATTACAACCCAAATGAGGCTGTCAACGCATGCACACACTGAAAATCTCCAAAGCACCGTGGTTTCGTGTGAATGTGCCGCTTCCCACCAACGGCACGGCTGTCACGTCTCCTCCACTCCAGGCTTCCACCCTTCCCTGCTGAATCCGGCTCTCTGCCGTGGGACCTGGGCGCCCACCCAAGCCCCGGCCACCACTCGCGTGGCCACGCCAAGTGGAAATGTCACACTCCTGCAGAGGTTCTTCCATCTTCTCCAGAACCTCCTTAGGGGAGGGGGCTGCAAGGACCACCACGAACCTGAGCAGGTCCCTCACTTGCCCAGTCCCCTTTGCCCGGGACTTCTACAACACAAAGAGTCCGGGAGCGTAGGACTGAAACCCCCAGCGTGCTTTTGGTGCCTCGTACAACATCGCTGTTAATTAGTTTGCTACAGAAAAATCTGGAGTAACATAAAATATTCTAACCAATAAATATTCTTACAAAGAAGAGTAAATTCACTAAAAAATTAAAGCACGTGAAATGTAATTGAGTCATTAACACTCAAACAGGAAAGCTCTGACGCAGCGAAGTGGGTTTAGATGGACTGGGTTTCCTTTCGGAGGGGTCAGCGCTGGAAGCTCGGCAACGTGGAGGTTCAGGCTCACCTTCCAGGAGCGCAGATCCAGGGCTGCTTCCTCCCAGCGTTCACCCTCCATGTCTACGCAGGAGGCAAAGTCCTGAGGTTTGGGGGGTTTTCCCCCTTCAGAGGGACCAGCAGCTGGAATCCCTTTTTCAGAATGTCTTTTATAAAAACTCTTTCTTGGACATCAGCTTTGTTCCCAGTACAAAGGCCAGTTTGAACTCAAAGCTAGTTAAGCTCGGGCTAATTTATCACGTCATCATTCCTGTTTATGATTTTTTGTTTAGTAATTACTACATTTCACTTACTGCAGACATATACCTAAAAAAAATGCTGGCTACTGATATTTATAATTTAATTCTAGCACGTTACACGCTGTTCAAGATACTCATTTTGTAAATGCATAAAATATTAATATTCTGACTAATCTCCCAATGAGTATTGCATTGTGGTCTTCTTCCCTACCATGGGACATTCAACCAGGGAACACACGCGCTGGGGATGGTGGGGGTGGCATCTCCTCCCAGAATAACCAATGACTTCCGTGGCCCAGTTATCACCACAGACGAAAGGGAGAAGAGAGATCTGAGCTTGTCATGGGTTTCCAGTTCTCAACTCCTACTCTTAACTGGAGTGCAAAGTGCAGGGGGAAAAAAAACTCACCAAAATTTCAACGTATTGAGGTTGAGCAGTATGTTTAGAAGTGAAAGGACATCTATCTGAATAGCTGATTTGATTTTTAATTCACTCCGGAAGCTCAGCAACGACGGTAGGTTGAGATTTTGGCTTTGAATAAAAAATTTATAAGAACAGAAAGGTGAAGTGCCTGATAATTTTAGCAGATGCATTTATCCTCATCAGCGAAGGATTCCCAGCTTTCAGGAGATGTTCTGGTAGGGAACGGTGTCCACCCCGGACACAGGCTGCCAAAACACGCAAAAACCAGCAAGAAGGATGGAGTGGCGAAGGGCTGAGAGGGGGCACCGGGTGGGCAGCGGCAAGGACCACCCTGTGCCCGGGCTGGGAGCCCCCTCCCCGCGCCATCGCCCGCTGCTGCCCCCGACGCGCTCCCAGCATCCCAAACCCACCGACAGCCCCCATTACAAGGTATTAAAATGGGGGACTCAGTGGCTTGTCCTTCTAGAAAGGGGCTCTTTGGGTCTGTCTGAAAAACAGGCTGGGGGGAAAAAATAAATCAAAAAATCCTGGTTATCTGATTTTTTAAATTTGTTCTTCAGGATAACGCTGAGGTTGCAAGAATTGTTTTGAGACAGGAAGGTGGGGGGGTTAGGATCCCTGAAAGCCCCTTTTACCCCAGTGTTAAGAAGGTAAAATCCTGACACAAAATTCCATTTGGAATCCTTTAAAAAATTCTTGTTTCACTGACAGCGTCCCAGCAAAGAGAAGGCTCTCCTAGAAACGCAGACTGGCTGCGAGGGAGCCAAGAAAAGGCTTGAATTTTCCCCTTCCCCTCAGGATTTTGTGGACACTTTTAAACTTCCAGGAGTATGTCAGAGATTGCATTTTTACATAAGGAAACTTGCCACAGACTTAAGAATAGTGCCATTGACTTGGAGCTACACCAAAAATCACATATATTTTTAAAATGTTACAATAAATATTCTTCTGTTGATATAATTTAAGTAGGAAGATTCAGAACTACGCTGAAGAACTCCATCTAGTTCAAGCTCTTTGTAATGCCAGCAAGTAACTTCTTGAGAAATAACAACATTACAGGGAAAATGGCAGGAGACGTTCATTAAATAATCCGTTTAAAATAACGCTAATGGCCTCACTGCATTTCAAGCAATGCCAACCAGCTGGTGCTAACCAGCGGCCAGGCTGGATGCTTAAAAAGTGCTCAGGGCAAAAGCAAAGTAACCTATTATCTATGCATTTTTAAATAATAGCAAAAGCAAACAGTAAATTTCCTGAATTTCTTATTTTTCTGAGCAAGTCTGACTCTGACACTGGAAACACTTGAGGAATCCTATTATACAACATCCCTAATACTTTCAAATTTTGACTTATTGCCCCCTGACTTAAAATATGCCAGCAGAAGTCTTCAACCAGTCCTCATTTATGACACTTCTGCATTTTTTAAGCATAAATAACAAAATACATTAATAAAGCAGGTCTGGCAGGGAGATAACTTTCTGTTGAGCTTCCGAAGCTGTAACTATCTACCTTTAAAGTCTGCTGATTACTGCTGGCAAATTTTATAGGCTTTACTGCCTAACGACAGACACCTTGGATTTTTTTTCTTTACAGAAATTACGTGACCTTCTATGGAATACATATGTGCAGAGTGTTGGAAGGAGGCATAAAATCTGCATATGCTGCTCCATTATACACCCACTTACATTTGCAGGATTAGGACCTAAACCTAGAACGCTTATTAATTCCACTCACGTTCAAACCAATCAGTTCTCTGGAAGAAGAGACACTGAGAGGTGAACTTTTGTGGAGGTGACTTTATGTTTATAAATAAGGGTATCCAAAATTCCTCATACTGACGGTAATCCTAAGGCGGCCCGTTCAACACCGGTCTGTAAGTGCTACCACAGAAAACAAAAATCAGGCTGGAGCTCTTTACAGAGGCAGTGAGCGGATGCTGCCACGCAACCTGTAATTCATATTTCTCCTTTGGTCAGGAGGCTCATTGCGCTGATGGGTTCTATCTGCAAATTGAATTTATGCTCCATCCATCGACTCATAATCTTGATTAGGTCACGGTAAAATGGCTGCAATAACTCCGAGCCCTCCGGTAACCTGTACCAGCTCCGCCAGTCTGGATGCGGGAGGGAAGGATGCTCCGGGTGCTCTCGCCTGGCTGCCTGCGGAGGGGCCACCTCTTCTCGTCCCCGTTCAGCCCAAAGCCCCGAGCATCCCACGCTCCTGCACCTCAGCCTCGGCTGGAACCACCAGCTCTTCTCTAGGAAGTCCGAGGACAGCTGGGGAGGTCCAGGGAAAAGGGCAGGTCTTCTTCACCCTCCCGAGACGCACTTTCCTAACAGACCGGGCAGATTTTGGACGGCCAGTAACTGAATTTGGCTTCCTGCTGCTGGGATCATTGGAGTCGGAGGTGATGAAACCTCTCCCATGCCAAAACCCAGC
Organism: Grus americana; assembly: GCF_028858705.1. Classification (NCBI taxonomy): domain Eukaryota; kingdom Metazoa; phylum Chordata; class Aves; order Gruiformes; family Gruidae; genus Grus; species Grus americana. Next base: position 1,321,179 of record NC_072858.1, on the reverse strand, counting down.
GAAGAGCTTGCCAGGAATGTTCTGGAGCCTGGTGCTGTCTTTCAGGTGATACGACACATCTTTTGTCCTTTGTCATCAGGCAATGACCACTTCTGGGGTCCGTGCGGGCGCCCGGGACGGCGCGTGGCTACGGTCCCCAGGCCCTGCCGAGCCGCTGGTCTGCGCCGGGGGAGCTACCGCCCCTGGGTATCGGTGGGTCTGTCTATAGGAGCGTACATGGAACCGCACCTGCAAAGTGCTGCGGTTCTGCACGGCCAGAAGAAACGTCACAGTAAAGGAGCACAAAGCCGACAGGGTTAACAGACAGAAAAACCCCTTTCCATACTCCCTCCTTTGATTGCTAAGGCACAGTGATGAAATGATTCCTTGTAGATGATGCCCTATCTTCACAAATGAGATACGCCAAAGGAAGCAAGCGCGTTTCTTACCCCCCTCTCCAGGAGCATATCTCGGAAATGAGTGATGCGCTCTTCTAGGGGAGGCGTGACCTCAGGTGCTGATGTTTCCTCGTTTTTCTCCTCCGTTTCAGCCTTCCCCTGGTCGGCAGCTTGGGAATCTTCTGTTCTTTAACAAGGTAAGATAGAAAATAGTTCAGTAATTGCCAGCTCGGGAGGGGATTTTTAACCCTCTCTAGAAAATCCCCCAGGACGTCTCGGCGTGCACGGAGCAGCCAGGCAGCGGATGCTGAGAGCGGAGAAGTGACCCAAACCTGCGGTTCGTTATTAAACCGCGGGGCTTGCGGGCCCTGCCGGGGACCTCCGGCAGCTCGTGATGTGGAGGGATGGTCTATCGGTGGGATCAGAGAGGAACTCGGCAGCAAAATACTCTGCTATATTTCAAGCAACAGAAAAGTGACAGCTTTATATAAAATTTGTCAAGGAGTGGAGACTTTAAAGGAGTGACTGAAGAGACTATTATTTTCTTTTTCTCTCCTGTTTTTGTTCCCCTCAACTTGGAAGTCAACACTACTCTCTGTTTTACGTCCCCATGCACCCCAGGAGCTCAGTCCTAAGGGAAGCAATCGGGCAGTGCATCGCGTGCACAAACCTGCAACGGAGCATCAGCGAGGAACCTGCCCTTTGTCAGTGCCAGAAGGTCTGCGTTCATCCCAGCAGCCTTTCCAAGGCTGCATCTGATTAGAATAAAGAGGGGTTTCTGAGGAAATACTCCCTACTTATGGGCAGAGTCCCTTTGCCTACAAGACCCCCCCGGGTAAAGGCACGTACGTAGCACCGCTGTGCTCGTTTCAGGAAAGGAGGAGGGCGTACTCCAAGTCGCAACCATAAAGCGGCAGCAGCGTCAGAGCGATGCTCTCCTCAGGTGCAACCCTACGTCATCGGTGTCACCCCTGGCGCGGAACTGTCTCGCACCAGATAAATGCCTACACGATTTCATCAGAGTTAAAGACCGTTCGCACCGCGCTCTCGCGGCGCTGGAAGCGAACACCTATTCCCCCATCGTTCGGAGGCTGGCGATTCGCCCCCGTGCGCCCTCAGCATCTGCGGGGAGAGGTCAGTTAGACGGGAACCTGGAAGGCAGGGAGCACTCGGCTGCAGGAGGCGATGGGATTTGAGACGGGGGTGTGAAACGCCTGACTTCAGAGAAGGTGGTCACCTCGGACCTCAAAATCGGACCTCTGCTCTGGGTCCAGCCGGCTGTTTGGTGATGCTCTGAGCGGTGAATGGGTTCAGGACAAATTAAGGCTCTTTCTGGAAAGATCAGGAGCCTTAAAATGATCCCAAGGTTCACGTGAGGATAATGAAAGTAAGGTGATTTGATTTTTAGCCTCCTACAAGGCATGACTGCGTTTTCCACTGATGCAATTTTCACCACTACGGAATAATACTTAGTTTGAAATTTCAGCAGGAAAACACTTTTTTATTTCCAAGCAAATGAATTAGATCAGTGCGTAACGTGAGCCCTAGCGTATTATCTTCCTTCTACAAATAATTACATTACCCTTGCGTTTATCCGAAAATGATGCTGCATCACTAGCGATTTGAGCGATATCAACTTGGCGTTCTTCACAGAATGACAGTGACTTTCATATCGTAATAACAACTTTTATTCTGTGACATGATGCATGAAAGGCCCAACCCAATTTCTACCACAAAGAGCTTTTTCAAGCTCAAACTGAGAGAAATACAGCGCACTACTCCCTCAGCCAAGCACCAGAATTGCCCCTTTTCCCTTCAGCCCTTCTCACACAATTGAGAACGATGCTGCAAATCACACAGACTTTTTTCCTCATGCCACAAATGATGATAATACAATTTTCTTTAGCAGATAATACAATGATCTGCACAACAAAGTAAGCGACTTCCAGCTCAGAAGGACACACACGAGTAGCCTACGAGCACGACCTTGGAAGCCAGCAGGTGTCATGATGGACAGGGCGGGCAGAGGATTTTGTGTGCCTGCAGCGCCCACGGAAAGGAGAAGAGGGACAATCTGAAATACAGGGAAATCCTTCTAAGCATAAGAAAAAGCTTTTTTACTGCGAGGGTGGTGGGGCACTGGGGCACGCTGCCCAGGGGGATGGGGGGCTCCATCCTTGGGGATGCTCAGCCCCCCCAGACGGGTCCCTGAGCGACCTGCGGGATGCAGGGTGGGACAGAGCCCCCCCAGCCCTTCTGTCATTCTGTGAAGAAACCCCAGAAAACCTCAGTTTCTCTGAAGATGTTTTTTTCTTTTGCAGAGAGTACAATCAGAGCATTGCCCGAGTAAGAATTTGACTTCAGTATTTTTAAGCAGTTTCATTTTACCCCAAGGAAATGCAAATGAAAGTGCAACGGCAGCTTGAGGAGCCCGGAGCTCCTAAACCTGCCCCAGAGCTCCTAAACCTGCCGATGCAGATTCTGCAAACGTCCAGGAAAGAAAGAAGGGAGTCCTGCTGTCTTCTGCAGCCAGCCCTGGGTCAGGTCCTCTGCCAGCTCTGCCACCAAAGCGGACAGCGGGAGAGGCGAAACAGCAGCTCTGTTCTTACACTGGGAACTGGTGATGCGATGTGAACCGCGGTGTGATGGCCCTCTGCTTGAATTGTAAGGAATTGTGCTGGAACTTGGATGCCATTAGATCTTATCATTAGCAAAGCGCTTTCTCTATAGCGGATGATTTACTGTATGGCAAAGGAAGAATATGATTTACTAAGTAACCTTACCTACATTAGATAGAATAGGGAATACGGCCTATTTAAAAACAAACCCTGACAGCATGCGCTATCTCCTGAGTTATATTTAACCAAGAAAAACGTTCATATTGCAAAAATAAGTGGACAATGGCTGCGTGGGGGTAAAAACGGGGCCCAATCTCCCGTTCTGCTGCAGACGGCAGGAGCAGGGCTGTGCACGTCCAGCTGCACCCCGCCTTTCGCCTGCAGCGGAGCTCCGCGCAGGACCGCAGCGTGCCGAGCCAGGCCGGGCTCGGGGGCACTGCCAGCCCGGCGTCACCCTCCAGCCCCAGCACCTGCAGGGGACAGATGCTCAGAGCATCACGGTACGGCAGGATGATAGTGCTGCCTATCTCCCAACGGCACTCTGCGTTAAATGTAGGAAAACGTTCACTGTCTCCACGCGCAATTATTAATGTGGATATGACAGCGATGTAAATATTTTTTCTGTCCGTCTGGAATCAAAATGAAAATTTGTTTAGGTTTCTGTAAAGACCAATCTTTTTTCACCTCTGGATTCAGTCCGGAATGAGCAGCACTGTGTCCGTGCCCAGGTAAAACAAAGCAGAGGAAACAAAGTCAGATCTGGACCTTGTACGTGCAGCTTGGAAGATGGAAAGCTGGTGATGTGTAACCCCTTATCCAAAACTCGGAGCTTAACCAGCATCCTCTACCTCCTGAGAACTCCCCTTCGGCCGTTTATGGCACGGAGTAACTCAGCTGCTTTTCTTACAAGGCATTACAGGCCACAGTTTTAAAATCAGTTCTGCTTTCGGCTAATTCAGACACCCAGAGATGCAGACAATTGAGACAGCACTTAGAAACAATAATACCCATTCCAAAGAGTGAGGCAGCAGTGATTTCAACTGCTCTGCAAACAACCATGAGCAGGTCCCAGCTGCAGACGGGAGGCTGCCCGCTGCCGTGGGCACCCAGCTGGGATGGCACCACGCAATCTCCACTGAGACGTCCCAATCACATTAACGACAAAAATCTTACTATAGCAAAAGAGCTTGTACATGATTTTCCTCCTGAGGATAACTAAATTCTAGTTTGAAATGAAAAACCTACGCTATTTTACTTTGTTATGTCATCTGCTGTTCGCTGTAGTCTAATATTAATACATTTGAACAAGCGCTTAGACCACACTTCTTTAGTAAAAGGTCAGTATTTTAAAGGTCCATCCATGAACCTCTATATTCTGCCATTGTTTCGGGGCACAAAGCAAAATGCCAGGAAATGTTTACATGTTATAAAAAAGAATTTAAAATTCAAAACGGCTGTAGAAATCCTGTAGTCATTTGGGGATGTATGTTCTGCTGACAGAAAAATAAACACTTCACGGTTTTCTGGTGACAGGTCGAACTTCTGGGGAATTGGGATCATCGCAACGAAGTCTGAGAAAATGCTATGTTGTCAACTCAGATCTCACTTGTTCATTATCTGAAAGTTGCCCTTGACTTTCACAGGACTAATTGCCCAAATACAGCAAATGAGAATTGCTTCCTCCTAATCTACAGATTAAAAAAGTGAACGGCAGAACTTACGATAGGGTGCTCAGAGCTTGAAGTACCCTCGCAATGGATGCCTTGCCACAAATTTCCAATACGATAAAAGTTGTATCATTTGCTATAGTGCACAGGAACACAGCGCAATCTGAAGAGCAACGATGACACGAGCAGCAGGTGACACGTTCATTACCACGTGCTATTTAACTTCTGCGGCACGCAGCCGCCGCTGAGCGCAGTTTGCGTTGCGCCCGACTCAAGCGACCTGCTCGAGACCCCCAGGGGGACTGCCCGCCCCACGAATGCGCTTTTCCCTGCGAGATTTATGCTTATACCCGTATACATACATGCCTGTGGATGTACAAATATATCCCACGAGGCAGGTGGTACAAAGCATCAGGGCAGGAGAGTCAGGCAGCAGCTCTGTGACCGGCTGAGATTGCCCAGCTTGTGTATTTACCTTTTGGTTTTGGGGGGGGAAATATTGCATGAAAAAGTATTTCTGCAAGTAATCAAATATAATAAAATATAAATCCTGCAAATATATAAAAGGTTGGTCCATATTTGGGTCTCACAATTTTAACAATGTCCTTCTGAGCGTAAAGAAAATAAGAGACTCAAGAGCCCAAAGTACATCATGGAAACCCAGCGAAGGGAACGCTCCTCATGCAGAAGCAGTCGGCGCAGGAGGCGCTGCCCGACCTTCCCACACGGCGCAGGAAGCCCCAGCCTGCTCCTACAGCAGCTCTTCAACAAGCGCCTTTCTCCGGGGTTCTGCGAAGGAGCTTCTGCAGATTTAGAATTCTGTTTATGTGCATTAATGGAAAGATGTTTTCACATTGTCTCAATCAATCACTGAAAGGAATCACCTTCACGGTATCGGCCCATTCTTGTCAGACCACTGATGTCAATAAAATATTCTTCAATACTTTTACACTAAATATAAACACTTATGCTGTTCATAAATACTAAATACTATGTAAATAGTAAAAGTACATATTTAGCATATATAAAGTGTAAACATACTCTTTGATACCCAGCATCAAATGCTTAAACAGTCTGAGTATCGAACTCAGAGTATCCGATTCTTCCTTCATAATAATACAAAGCCACAGAAAGTCTTAACGAGGTCAGCAGAACCACCCAATGCAGCAGGACAAGAATGGCCAGCGTAAGAGAGAACAGAATTACCTTCAATATATTCACTTGGAAAATCCAGAAATTTGTTGTGCTTACTCATCACAATGCCCTGCAAAAATATAACACGCTATCTATGTAGATTTATTTTAAGGATTTATTTTGTTAGTGGTCCACACCAGTACGTGACTCACAGCCAGCCCATGTTACATGCGGTTACTGGCCAAAGGTTAACAGAATGAAACGTCTTTAAGGTACTTCTTAAACCAGAAGTGTTTACTTCATTTTCTTGCTGTTTTGGCAAAGGGTGAGGGAGTTGCTTATTTGGCACAGGGGGTTTTTGCCTGTTAGTTCACGAGAATTTGAAACACGCATGGTAATAAAGGTCAAACAAAAGCACGATAACAGAAATACCTCCGGATGTTTCTGAGCCGGCAGCCTGGGAACCCTGACACCAGTGAAAAAACCTCTGCTTCACATCAATGAGGAAAAAGCTTTTATCCAACGTCTTTGAAATAACTACTTATCCACACAGTCTTGTTTTAACCAAAGTGTGTAAGAGTTACTCAGGCAAAAATGGATGCTGTTCATGGGAAACAGGTATTTTAGAGAATCGTGGAGTTTGATGAAGATTGGATACCGTAGGAATGACTCTCATAATTTATTGGTGTAGTTATCCATACAGAAGAAAATATTTCTCAGTGCACTTATTTGTACCAGACGTTAGCCTCCCAACATTACATATAGATAAGTAAACTTTAGAACTTACTTATTTCTCTTAGTTTTGATGCTAAGATCATCATTTTCATCCCCTGGACAAGAACTAACACATTTATCTGCTAAAAAGAAATAAATAGTTATTAGATTTGAACTAGATAAATGGGAATACAAATTCCTCAGATTAACCTTTCATTCCTTGTCGTTGGCCGCTGCTCAGGTATTTACTACTTTTCACTCTCCACAGAGTGTGTTAAAAATAACACATGTTTCATCATATCCTCAGAAACACCTTCATCCAAATGAAAGAGATACCAACAAACCCAACGAGTTTCATTCTGAAAAACTGCTCATTGTTCATGTTGTGAACAAAATTGTTCATTGTTCATTTGTGACATGATTTTATTTAAACCTTGTTATTGTTTCGCCTGATACTCCCTCCTCCCTTCCCTTAAAAACTCAACTACAAAGACACTTCTGCAGAATTATTTCAGTCCTGGCAGCCTGAAGGATTCAGCAGTGTTAACTCGCACCAGAACTTCCCTCCTTAGCCCATTTCTCCTTCTTATATGAGCAAATATAATGCTGCTTTTCCAGAAACCCAACCACCAGTATAGCAAAGCTATGGAGATACCAACAGCCTCACACTCCCGGTGCTGCAGAGTAACTCCAAAGCAACGGTACCCTCCTGGTCTGGCCTGGACACTCGTCCTTGAAGGACTCTGAGGTTGCATTAGAACCCCAGCCCGGTTTGGGTGGGCAGGGACCTCCCAGCCCACCCAGTGCCACCCCTGCCATGGGCAGGGACACCCTCCACCAGCCCAGCTTGCCCAAAGCCCCATCCAACCTGGCCTGCTGTCAGTAATAACAAATGTCAAGCGTATGGAACAGATATTTCTTTCTGGAATCTAATTTTTTTTTTTTTTTTTCATGTATACAAACTGCAGTTTTCATCAACATTCAAATGGACAGACCACCAGAAGTTACGTCCATCCAGTGCCTCGTTTGTATCAGGGACTCTTCAGTAGTTTGCCACAAATTAGTTGAGAAATAGGAAAAAAAAAAAAAAATTAAAAAAATCAAACCGTACGTGGTTAGCTTGGGAATATCAGAAACACCAAACCTCAGCCTTTTTGTATGAGATTAGTAATGAAGGCATGTCTTGCTATTTAAGGAACTACGAAAAAATAAATTAAAAATAAATACAAAATTGAACTTAGGTTATGGAGATAAAAGGTTTGAATAACTTGGTGTGGTGAGGTCTGATCTCACTGAAATCAGATGAAACTCCAAGACATCTAGTAGAAAATGACTGAACACAAATAGCGATCAGCAGGTATTTTGAAATTCATAAACTAATTTCAAGTGCCTTTTACTCATTCAGTAATCTGAGTCTTCACATCACTGAAGCTAACAGAAATTTGGCCATTTATTTCAATTTAACAACGTTGTTCTTAGCTCATTTTGTTTCCCCGTTCTAGGGAAAATTACACGTTTATTAGTATGCTTTCAGTAAATGTTACCTTTTATTTATTTTAAGTGCAGGAGCACAGCATACACTAAATCACTGCAAACGGAATGATAAAAAACAAACAGCAGCTGTAGCGTTGCGGCGTGGGAGGACCAGGAACAGAGACCACATGAGGAGGAAATACACAGCAGGTCCAAACGGATGCTTTGCTAACTGCAACTTAAAATGATAATGAGGAGAAACGAATGGCATTCCAAAATAAGGAGACTTTGATCTCAATGTTCCTGACAATATACGTGCATTATGAATACATGAATGAATTTAATAGTGCTTTAAATATACATAAATTCACTGGAACTATTATGTCTTCCTGCTAAGTTCTTCTTTGGGATACTCAATTAAAACCCACAAAGTAATAGGAAAAACACCCTGTAAACTCAGAAGGTGGAGCGTAACTCAACAGAGATACTATAAAGCTGTTAACCAGGAGCTGAACGACCTGCGGAGGCAGCGGTGGTCTTAACTGCAATGGATTCTGAAGGCAAGAATACGGAATGGCAGAGTACTCGATGGTGTTCTCAGAGACGGATGAAGTTAAAGATGTCTCTAGGTTCAGCACCGACCGGGCAAGCACAATCCTGGTCCTACCAAACTTCACCACTATTAAAGAAAATTAAAAAAAAGCCATGCCCGGCGGGCACCTCCCGCCTTTGTCTCACGCCACGGACAGCCCTTCCAGAGCCGGCTCCGGGGCGTGCGCTGCGCTACGCTCACACACCACGAATCCTGATGGGACGTTCTTTTGGTGAAGCAAGCATGCGGGGAGAAGCCTGGCCACACCGTGAGCCTCTCCTGCCCCACATTTCCACGGGACAAGAGCTAACTCACTGGTGACAACAAACGGTTACGTGGAGCTCTCCAGCTACCTGAGGGTGGAATCAAATTTGGAGTCATCTTACGACAAGATCTTTCACAGATTTCTGAAAAGGATACATAATTCTTAACTTCTGCTGTGAAAAACAGGTGAACTGGGCACTTATAAAACCACATCTTAGCTACCATATAGCCTTCAGCTAAAAGAGCAGTGACACCATACACCCTGATTTCAGGGCTCACTTCCACGCGCTGGTTCCCGGCGCGCCCCGGGTTCTCCCAGAGAGCAATGACAGCCTCCCTGAGCGGGGACACCGGGTCCTTCGCTTCGCCTGCGCGAGCGGCCGCTGTGGGTGCACGCTCATGGATAGATGGGACGAGATCAGAGCCAGCACCATCGCTTCAAGTCGCGGTGCCATGGAGACCCCAGTAAAACATGACGAACGGTACCTACGCTCTCACTCAGGAACCCGCTGAATCCCGTCGCACCGCTGGACCTCTGGTGAGGTTATGAACTGACTTTGAAAGGGAAGAGAGGCAGCCGAGCACAAAACCTAATAATTGATTTAAAGCTTTGAGGAAGAATATTACTTGACAGTAATCTTTCCATGAAATCACACAGCAGAGCGCTGCCCCAATCTGATGGTCTATCAAGCTTAGCGCTGATGAATTAAATCATTCAGCTAATCCCAGCCATGTCACGAATTCCGGTTCATTTTCCAGAACAAAGAGAACATTTACCAGGTGGGTTAAAGCGTTGTCAATCCATTGGCCACACACAAAAACCTGATTTGCGATTTTGTAAAGAGACCTGGCACCCACGGATGGCACGTACGCTCACCTGTGCTGCCCTAGGGACCGTGCCCCATATCCTCGTCTGAATGCTAAGGGGTCCGAAATACTTGTGGGGACAGAGTAAACGACATCACAACCGGCTTTGAACAGGGATCATACCACGTGTGAGTCCACACGCCATTTTCTGTAGTCGGAATGGCAGGTTTCTTTCAATCAGCTGAAACAATACCTTCCTCGGCCTAAACACCCAGAGAAACCATTCAGCAGGTGGAGGAACAGGGTGGTCTCCATTGCAGTACGACAGAAACGTTGTGAGGAATCTTTGAGGGGAAATAGGGATATTCCGGTCAGCCTGTGACCGAGACGGAGGAGTAACGACAGCCGGGAGAAGGAGAGGGAGCTGTCACCAGGCGCTGCCCTCCGCAGCGCTGAGCTGGGAACATGGAAGATCGAGGTATGAAAGCCCCAGAAACACCGTCTCTGTCCCGGCCCTGCGTCTGGCCGGCGGTGGGTCCCTGCACCGGGTGACGCCCCCGTTCGAGGGGCCGGGGTGGTGCCGGCCGGAGCTGCGCCTCCTCCCCGATTCCACGGGACGGCCTGACGGGAAGCCGTTAGCAAAGAGCCATGGCACCGCCATAAATCTCCCTAAGAGCTAACACTTTGTGGAGGCGGAGTAATTGGTAAATGAGTAGTTTTTCATTTATGCCTAAATTATAAATGCACTTGATCTTCCAGCGGAGCGATGCGCAGATAACCTATACCACCCCATGAATAACTACGCTTGCCAACTTTTCTTGTGCCTTTGATTTAAAAATTCTAATTAAAACTCAGCAGCAGCAACTAAGCTAAATAAATTTGGCAACCATTGTTGCAAACGCACAGCTCATTTGGGTTATTTATTTACTCGAGATTACAAGCTAAGAGAAATGGTAACAAATAATTCCTTTCACCTCAGCAGCTAATATATACTAATTATAACGTGACTGCCTCAAATACTGAGCAACCGCAAGTCCCAATTATATCAAGGAAGATGAAGACTATTAGCAACAATGAAAACCATGGTCATAAAGAAACCGGTGCATGAATCAAATCTTGGTGGTACTTGCAGATAATAAATAAAAAGGATGGAACACACAGCAAAAAACAGATTTTTGAAGTGGCACATATCAACAATGACTTTAGGCTCTTCTCATTAATTAATTATGGCCATGAACAATGACCCTCAGTTTTGTCTTTGGCCATTGTTCCCCCTTGTCAGTAAATAACTGATCTGTCAATTTATCCTGTAATAAAAAACGTATCCTATATTTTTCTCTGCTACACTAATAGAAAACCACTCTCTGTAGCTTTTCTTCAGTAAATTTCTGCTAATAACGATAACATAAACCCTGATTATCACTCACTCTTATCTACCTGCAGACATAGCGTTACAAGCCCACAAACCGGCCCGTTTTGCGGCAGTTAACTGGGAGCCGTGCCCATGGATCAACGCGAGCACCACGGCCCCCATGGCCTCAGCGTAAAAGGCAGGTCACTTACTGTCACTTGCAAAATACTACGCTTTAAAAGAATGAAAAAAGTCTCTTTTTTTTTTCTTTTTTTTCCCTCCCTCCATTTTCCTAGCCCTCGCCACTAAAGAGGCATCCTCAGCTGAGGGAGGCTCTCCTGTGAAACTGCTGTAAAGCAGAATATTCAGGAATTACAGGCAGCTGACCAGGACAAGCAGCACTACGAGCGACTGCCGCGCGTCTGGGTGTCCTCGCAGTAACGGCAGGTCTCAGGGGCACAGCTCCCACGGGAAAGGTGACGTCAAGCGTCAGGAGATGAAAGCAGCGCTGACAGGACACGGAGCAGCTCCCAGTAACGGAGCAAAGGGAGTCAACCTCAGCTGGCGGGACCAAATCTCTGGAGGGAAATGTGGTGGAACAAACCGTGGAGCCACTACTGCACCGGCAAGCACGGGCTGGCACGCCGGGCTGCTCCCGGACCGGTCACCGCCACGGACAAGACCCGGGCTGAACGTCGAGGCTATGGGCAGCGGACCAAAGCGACGGCATGGCGAGGAGCGTGGGATGGGAAGGCCCGGCTGGGAAAACTGCCTCCGCAAACCGGCTGTCGTGGGAAGGAGCAGACGGCAAACACCGTGGATCAGCGACAAGCCGAGGCATTGCTTTTAAGCTGCACTTTGAACCACTTCACAGGTATTTCTGCACATCGGCAGTTACCCTTCAGCTGTGACTCTCCCCTGCGGCAATCCGCAGTGTTTACAAGGTGACCGGCAGAGCCACGCTTAGATAGAAGCACCCACGTTTCCACCAAACCCTTTAGCACTGGTTGGAGAATTACTACTGGGATTCTTTGCCCCTCTACAACTTGGTTGGATAGTTATTAGCTACGGAGTATCTGCTTTTGTGTAACAGCTGAATAATGCATTGGTAATGCGTTCCTAATGTACATCTCGGAAACAAGCGTAATAAAACATAAAGACAGCGTCTTCCGAGATGTGTTTTATACACCAAAGATCCGTCCAGTGTAAGCAGCCACCTGCTCCGTCATGGCCAATAACGAGACCGCTCTGGCCCCAGTTCAGCGTTTCAGCAAGTGCTTTGCAATAAGCATCAATTTTAACACAATGCTTTAAAGGAAATCTCAAGAGGAAAACCATTCTCATTACGGTTATCAAACTTTCACCGAATGCATTTAGCGACCAAGTTTCATTCGACATTTGAGTTTAAATAGAGGCAAATAATCACAGGGCTTTAGTTACTTGCTGCAGCTTCCAGCTTGCGCTTGTGAGGCGGATCCTCGATGATGCGGTTTATGTCGCCGCGGTGCTTCAGGTCCACCGGCTTCTCCCAGACTGACAGCTGCATTGTAGGGTTGAAGAAGAAGACCCGGTCATCTCCAGTCCAGACTACACACCTATTCCAAGTGATAAACTATGCTTAGATCATGTCAGGTACACCCACGAACAAGAAATCAACCCACAGCCAGCGTATTGCGTCTCCGTTTGCAGCGTGTGGGTGAGAGTCCCCTCGCACTGACAGCCTGCCCCGGGCGCCTTGGGTAGAGTAACCCTCTCCATATCACCAAGATGTCACAGAAATCATCCAAACATCCTAAAAAGCAGTAGGTGAAATATTCCATCACGGAAGGGAAAAAGAACCAGGATGCCACGGCATCCCAGCCGGCTCCCACCGGGCTCTGCGCCAGAGAGGTGCAACCAGCCACCGCAGAAGTCTGCCACGAAGGTTTAGATTGATTTTTATGGGCTCTGTTTCAAATTTGAAAAATGTGGCCAAGTGCTGCTGTGCAAACCGCAGTTTCTTGACTTGGCCAGTTAAAATATGCGTGACAGCGGTTCAACTTTTTGTCCTGACATTCATTTTAAATCAGCTAAAATAATATGAAAGTAAGTATCGCACCATCCTTAATAGACATTCAAAAACCTCGAGTTGCACTTCACTAAATCTGTATGTAAATAAACAAACAGAATATCAATCTCAAGCCTGCACTTTCGGAATCATAATGAAAACCAACAAGCACCATACACACACTGTGACACACACACACGCCCCCACACGCTCTCTCATAACAGGAAAATGTTGGCGTCTCTGAGGCATAAATACCTGGAAGGAACAAATCTTACCATCGGAAGCTCTGCTGCTTGACTGTCATTAAAAGCAGGGAACAAAACCAGTTTAAACAGAAGTCTGGTCTGGGTAACAGGCTGCGAATACGGAAAACGCTCCAGCACTGCAGAGTACTGCAGTAAGATAATCCAACACGCTCTGCGTACCGCTGGTAGGGCATCGCCATTGACCGTGCCCAAACGCGTCCTGAAAAGCACGTCACCCGCGTAAGAAACCGCGGAGGGAGCTGCAGGGTGCCAGGAGCAGCTTGGTGTAAGCGTGTTACTGAGCCCGAGCATCACAGTAATTGCGTTCAGTAGAGCGAAACGTTCTCCCGATGAACAGGAGCACAAAACCGGTTGTACAAACCCAGCCGTGCACTTCAGTCACACTTACACCCCACGGCAGTTTTGGCATCCTGGATTCAGCGACACGGACACGATGCACATTTTAATAACTTTCTGCTTATTTTAATGCACAAATGATTTGGGTCACGAAAGAGCCTCGCAAGACAGATGCTCTAATCCTCTGTTAGGCAATGATTAGGCATCGTTAGGACTTCTTACTTTGTACCCTGGAGCTACGGGAACCTCTGCTCTCCACAAACACCGACCCACCAGCCCCGAGTCTCTTCTGCAGAACACACCAAGAGGCACTTCTACAGGAACACTTCCCAGCCAAGACTCCTGCAAAACCCACAGCTGTCCCAGAAGGAAGGGAAAAAAATCCAGGCATTTCGGTGAAGAGACTTAGCTGATTAACATAAACATCTTATTGTTATCCTTTAATTACATATTCCAATCACAGCCCGGACAGAGGCCCCGCGCTGCTTGGAAATGCCCCGTGCGGTCATTCCTTTCACTGGCAAGTAAGCGTGCTGCAGAACCTGAACCCCTTGGGGAACTGGTGGCAAAGGATGGTGAACCTGAAACCAGCCTCTCGCTTGGGACCTGCGATGCTACCACACGCACGCGGGGCCGTGGCAGCCGTTATGTGACAGAGGTTCTAACCGCTGGGTCTGGAAACGTGTGTTTTGTGTCTGCTGGCACGCCGCTGGGCTCGCTGCCCCTCCGGCCACGCACACCGATGGTGACGGTGCTCATTAATCACCCGGCATCACCAGGTCTCGCGTGCCGTCACCCCAGGTTAGAAACTCCGGGGTCCCTCATGATGCCTCTTCACTTTTCCATGACTAATATAATTTGACATTTAATTTAAAATTAATGTCCCTTTCCCCATGTAACACGTCACCTGTTCCTCTTTGGTATAATAACGGTTTCAATTATCCACAGGGGACGCATGGTATTTTGTTTCAGTCACAGAGTATAAACTGGAAATGCAAATATTGTTATGCTCGTGTTTCCCTTTAGAAAGTTGTAATTTAAGAATGAGTAAGGGCACAAGATGATGGTATTAGTGGGTTTTTTTTTTTATTTCATAAGGTAGGTAAGGTTTGGTAACATTTCTGAAAATTTTTCTGCCATTAAAAATTATGGTCTAGCTATTTCTGACAGGTTCTTGGTGATGCCACATCAACCATGGGTCCCGCAGAAGCAGGGAGCCAACCTATGGGCGGAGAGTGGTTGAAGTAAATTCAGGATTTGTTGAATTTGTATTGCATATCTAGCTCCAACCTACCAGAAAAACTTGTAAAGTGTGACTGAAGCACCCTGCAGGCTCACTCCATGATCCATCATGAGCCATGGGACGGACGAGACATTGTCACCTCAGAACACGGGACAACTGCCAGCACGAGGACCGTGCCCCCTCCCGCCGGTCCCAAGGACCAGATCTGGATGCCTTTTCTTGCACCCGGAGCACTCGCTGGGTCGCTAAACAGTCCCCTGGAAACCCAGAAACGTAAGGTTTCTCCTTGGAGATTGAACTGCCACAAGTTTGGATCCGAGAGCGGGGCACTTTGGCGGAGGTACCGGCTGCCCACCCACCGCTCAGCAGATGCTGCTGGGGAGAGGGGATGCTGTGGGACCCCTCTGCGGGTACCGCTGCCGACGGCTCTTCTCTGCGAGAACGGACCAACGAAACCAAAACCTGCCCATGGCACTGCTGGACTCCTCTGCACTACACCACGGAGCAGCAGCTCTCGAGAAGACACGATAGATGTAAATCACGTATTTATGATGCTGAGATTAAAGTAGGACATCGGACTGCGCTTACAACACTGGTTTGCAAAATGACACAGTATGACAATAACAAATAATGGCTGGTATCTCCATGGAGCGCCTCAGCCAAAGATCCCATAGATATCAGCCACTAAGTATAAACTAATTATTATATGGATAATATAATAATCCTTCTAGTCGACTGTTCAGGACAGAAAGTGAAGAAAGTTTTTATCTCTTTAAAAATGACACAAGAGCTTTAGTTACCCAGCACGCAGTGACCTGAACGGGAACACGGTCAGGGTCACGGGACGCAGCCTGTTTTCACCAATACGACCTGAAATCAACCCCATTCTCGCAAGACACTAAGAGACATCCGCTGCCACGGAGGTAACTAGGAGAGAAAGAGGACCTGGCCCTAAAAAGCAAGAACTTTTCTTACGGACCTCCTGTTTCGCCTCGGATCCACCCAAGCACCGTGCGAGCCCAGAGCCCGAGGCAGAGCCCAAGGAGCACGGCCGAGCGCAGCCCTGCTCACAGCGGGCGAGGGGCCGCGCAGACCACGCACCCAGCAGAGAAACCGTCGGCTGCCTCACACCGTGCCTGCGGCCACCGCCCCGCGTGCTCCCTGCGTACCCCGTCAACGAGGAACAGCTCCGGCGGGAGCTGGGATGGGAACCCAGCACTGCTACTCCACGCCCGGGGAAGCGCGTTTTTCCCCACGCGGCAGACCACCGACGCGCGTTTGGCGAGGGAAACAGCACCGATGAATGAATTCTAGCAGGTCCGACTGCATTTGCTTACCATGGCGATCCTGGCACCGGAGTGGATGCCACGGGCTTGTTGCCGTTTGATGTGCTGTCATCCTCATTTACCAGTTTAAAAGAATGATCCTTGAAAGACAGATAGAGATTAGTCAACAAATAAAGCTGATGCAGAAGACTGTTACTGTTATACAAATCACCCCCTCTGCCTTGAAGTGGATTACCCTTATTGCCACTGCTCCACGAGCGGCTGTGTGACCCACCAGCTACCTTGGGAACAGCCCAGATAAACAGGAAATAATAAAAATGTCGCCCCGCTTACGGCAATACAAATGAAAACCCAGCAGATACGCTTTTGTCCGGGCCAACAGCTCACCTGGGACAGGAGGAATAAATCCGTGCACTGCGGTAACGAGGAGAGCCGCCTCGTCAGAAACGAAGCTCGGGGAGCGACGGGGCAGGGGCAGGCAGGAGGGTCCGTGCACAAAGTGGCAGTGCGTGCGGGGGAGCCGTGGGGAAACGGCCGGGCAGGGGTGCGGGTGGCCAGAAAACGCCGGTACCGGGTCCGGGCAGCGTTCGGCCCAGGGGCACGGCTTGCGGGAGCAGCTCGGTGAGGCCAGGGAGCGCAGAGCTCAGCGCCCTCGCGGCCATCGCTGGCTGCCCACTTCTGAGCAGCTTTTCTGGGACTTCCCAAAGACATCACAACGCCGCAGGAGCGACTCTCCCTGGCTTCAGCCGGCAGCAGCCCCCCCCGAGCCCCCAGGGAGGGACCCGGCGGCACTCCGGTCCCCATCGAAGCCCACTGCGACAGGGCCGGGCCGCTCGGCGTGAGGCTGGCCGTACGGACGGAGCTGCGACGGCGCGGCGGGGCTGCGTGCTACGGCTGACAGGACGGGCAGTGCCGTCCCGGCTGAGGAACGGCTGCTCAGCGCAGCAGCCGACGGAAATGAGCTGCCAGGGGGAGGCATGGGAGGAAGGCGGTGATCTAGCTCAGTGCGGTATCAAGAGAAGCACGTACTTAATTAAAAAATAATAAAGCCTACGTCCAGAGGTCTTCATCTTGAAAGTATTTTACAACTTAAAGCCTTAAGGAACGTGCCCAAGCACCAACGCAGCTGCAAACGTGGGGAACACCTGCAGCGCCGGGCAGCTTTGCTCGCAGAGAGCCAAAAGACAGCAGCGTGACAGGAACGCGCCACGTGAAAATAAAGCGAAGAGCAGCTCAGCCCACAGGTCTTCCTCCTGCAGGACAGCGCTCCTGATGCCAAACCCACGCGTGCGCGGAGCAGAGGCGCAGGGGAACAGACAGGCTGCTCCAGGGCGGCTTCGAGCATCTTCCGCGCTGCTGCTTTCTGAGCCGGAGACGCTCTTCCACACCCCCGCGCTCGGATAAAGGTTTCCCTCTTTTAGCTTTAGCCATTTGCATGAAGTCTGCATGAGCTGTGCAGAAAGCAAAGGCTTCCATTTATTTCACAGAAGCTGGGCGTATGATTCACGCCCCCTTCCTTCATACAATAATTAGGCTTCGTTATGAAAAGCTAATGAAGTTACACGCATATAGTATTACCTGTCTGTAAGCTGCACATACCATTTGCTATCTGTTTACGTTCACCTGTCAGTTTTATTTAAGGACCTTGCAATTATCTGCAAAGGAGGACTACAGAAGTGCCCAGCAGTTAAATCAGTAACACCAGAAAGGTGAGGGCCACGAAGAAATTCCTCCTTGCACCAGGGGCTGGCGTTGCGGTAAGCGAGCTGACCCCTCGCAGCAGGGGCTGACCCCGCTCCGCAGGTCCCTGCCACCACCCCGAGCCTCACAAAATCACAGGCACTCTGTTTCCGCACGTCAGCTTCTCAGCTGAATTTTTTTTCCCCGGGCTGTGTCACACCTCCACATTTGCACAAGCGCACACACCCCATAGACTCGCTTCTCCTCCAGCACGGGGACAAAACCAGCCGCGAGCATCCCTCCTCTGATAGCCCGACACTACAGTGACAGAGCTCCTACAAAGCACCAAGATAAATTAAATAGATAGCTCTTTAAAACCGGCTGCAGGAAACAATCCCGTATCACCAGCACAGCTCCAGCCAGAGGACAGTCCTTTATCCTGACTCTGATTTGTGCAGTTCGATAGTTTAAAGAGGTTTTTAAAAGAAGAAACTCCATCGCAGACCTTATCGCCATCGCTCTCCACAGGGGTGCTCTTCCTCTCCGTATGTAAAATCAAGGTCGGCGGGCAGGAGGATCTGCTCGGTTCTTTGCCAGTATCTGTGAGGGGAAAGGATTTCTTATTAATGTGCAATAAATACGTTCCCAACAAGCTAAAACTGGCGAAGGAAAACCAAACCACTGCCTGTGGCTCCAAGCCTCCTCAACTCCTCCTCGCTCGTTCCTATATTTACACACGTACGTCTGTGCCGAGGGCCATATCACCTTTCTGAGCATCACGCTGTATTTTAATGGGACGCGTCCGTATGCTTTACAGTCGGGTTTTCATTGCACTGAGTTTTTTCTGCTGCTTTCCCTGAACCACAGCGCTTGGATTTTGACCTTAAATCCCACAAAATTTTTAGGCAGAGTTAAACAACAAAAAATGACGACGTTTCAACTCATTCATGACAAAGACTCCACGAGCAATAAATAATCACAACCAAGCGTTCCCGTGCAGACGCGCCTGCAGGGTTCCAGCACGGCAGTACGGTTACCGAAGGAGGCTCAAACCGCTCGGGAATGGCGCCGGCAGTGACCCGTCCCCGCCTGCTCTGCCCGCAGCCCCCTGCCCCTGCCTGCTCTGCCCGCAGCCCCCTGCCCCTGCCTGCTCTGCCCGCAGCCCCCTGCCCCTGCCTGCTCTGCCTGCAGCCCCCTGTCCCTGCCTGCTCTGCCCGCAGCCCCCTGTCCCTGCCTGCTCTGCCCGCAGCCCCCTGTCCCTGCCTGCTCTGCCCGCAGCCCCCTGTCCCTGCCTGCTCTGCCTGCAGCCCCCTGTCCCTGCCTGCTCTGCCCGCAGCCCCCTGTCCCTGCCTGCTCTGCCCGCAGCCCCCTGCCCCTGCCTGCTCTGCCCGCAGCCCCTGCCCCTGCCTGCTCTGCCTGCAGCCCCCTGCCCCTGCCTGCTCTGCCCGCAGCCCCCTGTCCCGCTTCGCGGGGGGACGCCCACCCTGCACCCAGCCACCCCGCGCAGGCTCCTCGGAGAGCCCCAGCACAATGACACGCCGCACACGGAGGGTGCTACCACCCGCGTGAAGGATGCTGAAACAAGGACGAGCCACGACACAGCTCAGCCCTCATCCAGCTCAAGAGCTACGGAGTCAAACTGTTCTGCCCGCCAGACCAAAACTCTGCTGTAGCAGCTTCAGGAAGCTATTTGCCAGCACTGCTTTTTAGGGACTGCCTATTAAAGGGCAGATTCACATCTCGAAATACCGTTTGGTTCATTTTAAAATTACTCAGACTACAGAACAGGCACACGCGTAACTGGAGCTACGCAGAGGACGAGGCTGGAGTCTGAGCTGTTTGACTCTGCTTCACCGTGGAATAGATCACAATCATAAAAATTTAAATATATGTCCTTTTTTCCAGAAGTTGACTGACTTAATTTTCATTGAGTGAAAAAGAAGATTTACAAACGACATCAATTAATTTCCATATTTAAGGAGCTAGGACTAGGGAGCAGATAATACATATCAAAAGGCTCTCTAAATTTGTCTTTCTTCACGAAACATCTGGTAACGGGCAATCAAAGCATTACCGGGCACGGCGGTCTCTGAACGCAGCAAAGTCGCACCCGGGTTCAGCCTGCCCGCCGCTGCCCTCTCTTCTCCGGCCGGGCTCCGGGGAGGGCGCAGGCAATTGCGGCCGAGCGCTCGGAGGCCAGGGATGCCCAGGCAGGAGCCTCTGGGGTTGGGAGGCACAACTAGGGCACCTCGCTTCAACTGAACTCTGCTAACACGTCCTCCAGCTCTAACACGTGGCAGAAGAAAGACAACGTGGCGTTTCCTAACCGTTTCACGGCGGTGTGTCGTTGCCCCTGTCACTCCGACTCTGCTCTGGGGTACCCCTGGGGCTCGCTCTCTGTTCCCACGCCGTGCCACGAGCCAGTCCTCGGGTTTCCCCGCGTGGCACAGCAGGCACAGCGCATCCTGTGCAGCCTCCCGCCCTTCTGACAAGCTTTTTAAACCAAAATATTAGCGTGCCTTCCAGAAATATGTTTGTAGAGGATGAAAGGAACCTTGAGACATCCCCCCCTGCAGCAACCCTTCCCTTGCAAGTCATCGGTTTGGCAGCAATTTAAAGGCAGCCGCAGCAGCCCAAGTTTGGGACGGCATTTGCAGGCGCACAGCTGGCACTGGCCACGTTTTGCTGGCACAAACACACACGCACAGCTGGCGCTGGCCACGTTTTGCTGGCACAAACACACACGCACAGCTGGCGCTGGCCACGTTTTGCTGGCACAAACACACACGCACAGCTGGCGCTGGCCACGTTTTGCTGGCAAACACACACGCACAGCTGGCGCTGGCCACGTTTTGCTGGCACAAACACACACGCACAGCTGGCGCTGGCCACGTTTTGCTGGCACAAACACACACGCACAGCTGGCGCGGGGGTCAGGGCACCACGGCCGCCCACATGCTGGGAGCCTTTGAGGGCAACGCTGCCAAGCGGCATTTCCAGCTCTTGACTCTTCTGCTCTCGCCATGGAGTAGCCCCTGAAGCAGCAGCTCCGGAAGGCCGATGAGCTGCTGCTGAAACAGCCACAAACAAATTGCTGTTCGGATTCTGTCACTTGACCGCGGAGCAGCTGGACATGGAGCAGCACGCTTGGGAAATGATGCTTTACGGACCTGGGATTTATTTTTCCTTCTAATAGGGACATCACATCAACCCTACTTCCAGCTCTGCTTCTTTCTAACTATTTCTCTAATCCTAGGAAAAAAAAAGCTTTTTGTTACTATTAGAATTTTGACTTTTTCTTCATTATCATGTTGGCTTAAGAAGTAGCCAAGATCATTCATTCATGTACATGCATACGCACACGTGCATGAGGAACAAGGAAACACGTTTAGCTAGCTTTACAAACGTTAATACCAACACATAAACATCCGTTGGCAGATTTAAACAAACTGTTGCACAAGTGAAATTCAGCAGAGGAGTTTCCCACAGCTGATGCTGAAGAAATGAAATAGGAAAGAGCGCCTAAACCACACTCGCACAGCTCCAGTGTGATGCGAAGGAAGGTACAACACAAGGCATAACTGCTTTTGTCACGGCTGCTCTTACCCTGCTCGTCAGTAACTGAAGATTGGCTTGGAGCGTGGAGCACGGACGTACCGGGGCAGACCAAGCCGGGAGGCTCTCGTGCACGGGCAGCCATCCCCGCTCCTGTCTGAACCTTACACATCTTCCTCGTGGAGAGACACCGTGCTGCGAGTGCCTGAGGCACCCTCTCTATTTTTCTCCTCCTTTGAAAAGCTCCCCCTCTCTGCACCCAAACGGGAAAGCTGAAGCCCCAGGGAAGGACTCGCGTGCTGTATCTTTTGCTCGAAGTAGAGCATCAATGGCACAGCACACGTAGGTGAACTTCTGCAGCAGGCAGTTCATTAGGCATTCACACGTGAAATATATTTCCACAAAATTTTGGACAGTCAGCACATGTAAAATAAGATGGAAATAAAAAAATTAAAATAAAATAAAAAAGTCCTGAAAGTCACTGTGCACGTCAGGAGTCATTTATTTTTATATCTGTAGTTGAACATTGTGACTGTTTTCCCCAAGAATAAAAAACATCAAGCCTGTGTTTAGCCCCCGAGCCGAGGAGCCCCCAGTGAGGTGGGGCAGGGAGCGCTGCCCGGGCCAGGGCTGGCGGAGCCCAGGAGGGATGCTGAGCTCCCGAAAAGCGAGGGGCGGCAGGGAGGGGGGGCCGCGGGGAGCCCGCGCCGCTGGCCCGCTCTGCCGTCCGAGGAGGATATCGAGCAGAGCAGTGCTGGGGCTTCTCGGATCGGGACACATTTCTCCTCTGCAGAAGCACCGCCAGCAAGGTGCAGGTTTACCCTCCGCTGGCAGCTGGCGCACCGCCGTGCTCGGGTTTACTCCCTTCCCATTAATCAACCACTTTTCACCCCTCTTTAACTTAAGTGCATAAAATAAACTGCAGTCTGACAACTAAGCCACCACGACGTATTTCCAACACGATCACGCAGGTTTTTTTGCCCCTAAACTTAGCAGCGTAATTACCAACGACGTGCTCCCGCACTTGCTGTAACGCTGCCGAAGGATGCGCTGGAGACGGGAGGATAAAGATACCTGATTAGAGACCTCTCAGGCTCCACGCAGGTAGAGAGACATGAATAATTCACAGTGTGAAAAGTAAAGGTGAAGTAGCAAAATTATCTTGGGTATATCGCAGAGGATGTAGGTGTATGATCATAAACATCTTATTAAAAGCAGAATGAGAGGAAGAGGGAAGAACAGGGAGGACTGATTCATTCCAGAAGCAGCTACAGAGAAGAGATAATAATTTGTTTTGCAAAGGTATTTAGAGGCCAAACCTCTGTTAATCTCAAAGGAAGTTTAAAATTTTGATTCTAAATGTTTCAGAGAATTGAATTTACTTCAAGTGCGCCCATCTAAACACTCAGCTTTTATTATCCCTCCACTATCTCTGCCATCAGTTCTGTCTCTCCTCACAATCTTACTGCTTTTGTTGTTTGAGACGAGCCTAAGAACCCTATCTGACTGGCAAGTCCTGCCCTCTCGCTTCGGCTGGAGCCAAGCGTGGGACTGCAGTGCCGGCCACCCCAGCCGGGTCCATGCCCCGCTCCCGCAGAGGGGGATCCCACCTTCAGCCCGTCATCGCTGCTGCAGGGAAACAGATCCTGCTCCTGCCTGCACGCTGTATGTCGCCCTTTAACCGCGCCTACTGTCTGCTTTGACCAGCTTCCCTGTGCCCTGCCAAACGCCCTGCCTCCTCTCCCAGAACAAGTCTCCTTGAGCAGTGGGTTTCTCCTTCTGCAGCAATCTCTTCCCACTCCTTTTTTTTTTTTTTTTTTGAGATTTGTAATGGGAACAGTAGAATAACAAGGACAAATCAAATTCTTCGTCTCCTGTACCATACCATGGGCTATATCCCTGGTGCAGAGTTCAAGGACAAAATCATTTCAGTGCTGGACTTCTCAGGCACACAGCCAACTACCCAGCAGACGCTATTTGCCACTACCCTGAGAACAGTTCCTTTGTTAAAGGAGGAAAACGTGAAAACCCCCTGCCTGCACCTTCCCTCGGACTCCGTGCAGGGCGCACCATCCCCACCTCCGCGGCTGGCTCCGTCTCTGCATTTCCCATAGCGCTGCACAGGCAGGAGCATCGCCCCCCGCATCGCCCCCCCCCCAGCATCACCCCCCCCCGAGCAGCACCAGCTCCCACCGCACCGCGCGCAGCACGGGGCCCCGCTCCTTCGCCTCCTCCCTCCCTGAGCACGAGGCAGCTGCTGCCGCCCGCTCATCGGCGTGGACTTTCCACCTGGCTTTGTGTTTCCCCTCGTTTAAGTCTCCATACCGTTGCTCAGCCTCCCTCTCCAGGTGTTTCTGCACCTCTGCAAGGCTGGCCCAGGCTAAGCCAGGCTCTGAGCCAAAGACCTTCGCTAATTCGTGCTGACCTTCCTTCCCCCGCTCTTTACATGCGATTCTTTCTAAATATCAAGTTCAAGATCTCGGCCCCGAACTTCCAGGCACTTCATGGTCTGAGCTCTGCGTCTCTGTGAACGGATGCAGAGCTCTGGGAGGGTGGTAGTGACAGCTCCACCTCTCCAGAACCTCCCGTAATGCAGAAAAGTCAGATTTGTACTTGAGACTGGGCTTTTCCAGCTTCCAATACAAACATAAATGCTTTCTAGAAGCCCGCAGCATTGCAAAGTTTACTCCTCCTGCTCCAGAAATACAGCAAGTTTTATTAATTTTGTCTTCAGAGAAAGAGGGATTTGGTGTTGTCATGAGCAAAATCCAACTGTGCCAAGCCTCGCTGAACACTCCATTTTCTCTTTAGCAACAGAGTCAAAGAAAGGCTTACCTATATTGCAAAGCGAGAGCGTGGCTGTAGTGCCGTACAAAACCTGTACGTTGGCTTAACGCCGCCAGCGTAGGCACTGGCACCGAAACCTGCTGGGGCAGGCCTGCGTACGTACGTTAAACACACCAGATGTAAGATTCACGGCTTAATGCGTTGGTATTCCAATCGTCTGTCCAAGTCCTCTCTCGGAAACAACCACCCCTGTGTTTCAGTGCTCCTGGGCTGGAAACCCTCAATGAATACATTCCTCAAGGTGCAGAGCTTTCAAATTTAACAAAAAAAACCCCAAAACCACAAAAAAACCCCAACCAAACAACAAAACAACCAACCAACCTCAAAGTTGGAGGATGGTATCTTCTCAAACCATCTCTCCACCGTAACTCTCCGGAGCAGGCTGCGTGCTGCAGTTTCCCACCCCGGCACTGGAAGGTCCCACAGCTTTGCCAGGCGCCCAGCGTCTCCTGACAGCTTCCCCAAGTGCACCTCTGCTTTTCTGTAGCACTCTGAGGCTGATGTGTGAAAACACCTTTACTGCTGCCATTTGCTCTTAATTATGATGCCTACTTTGATTGTTTTTCCCCTGAAGATCAGGAGTTTGTAGCAACCTATATAAAAGAGTGGGATCTCCTCAAAAACCTTAAATAAAAATCCATACTATACTTGAGTGAAATTACCATTTTTCTCTTAAATGGAGTTGGCAGCAAATCCAAGATGACGAAAAGAGAAAGATGAAGGTATTTTGTATTTTCAAGAGAAAGCTGGAAACAGAAATATAACGTTCATCTTATTTACATTATTTGTATGCATATAAAAAAATGTAAGGATTGCTCTTCCAAAATGATGGACTCCTAACAGTATAGCCACTTGATTTAGGCAATCTATTGACCAAATGTCACGCTGGCCTCATCATCAGAAGTCATCTAGACATCCGAAAGCTTTATACAGTTAAATCCTTCTTCAGCATGAGGGATAACATCAGGAGCGTTTGTGTTTTGAAGTCTGCCAAGAAGAAGATTATGAAGTATACTTGATATGAAATATATTAGAAACCACGATTTCAGTTTTCCAACAAGGAACAAGCTGCAGATCAGCATGACCCTTGCACAAATCTTCATCTTTCTGTCCCTGCATTCCTTGAACTATTTTAACATTCCTCCATCTCACCTGCTTCTGACAAGAAAGCAAGTCACTACAATTCTTGGTGACTTTAATGAGGAGAGGTCTTCAAGCACAGTAACTGTACAGATGATAAAAGAAGTAGGTATTCACCAAAAGCAAACCAAACCAGACAAGAAACTTTAACTGAAGTATGTCAAAAGAGACATGTATGAACTTTCCTTCAGTCTTAAGGTGTCTGAATCATAAAATTTTCGGCAATTTCCAGACAAGCTGCAATACTCAGCAACCTGAATTCCATCAGAGGATCCTGTTCAGGACAGGTAGAGCAGCAAGCAGACCTCCTTCAAAGGGAGCCTCCTGCTCCACTTCGGATTTGCCTAGCACAGCTGACCACAAAGTATTTCATGAAACTTTTATCTCAGCCGTGGGTAGAGCCGGTGAGCCTGAGGTGCCCACGAAGGAGACGGCTTAGCTGGACCAGTGATAGCTTTGGTACCAAACATCCGTACAGGAACAAACACAGTACAGCTACATCCATTTCTGACTCTTCAACACCTCCACAACCGTGCTAATCCCTAGGTGTGAAGGATCACATAAATCACACCTTGTAATTCCTGATAAATGCCAGTTTTTTCCACGAAACACGGCTGGGAAGGTGCGTTCAGGACCCCGTGGTGCCACGCAGCCGGCCGGTACCCCCTGTCCATGGCTGTGCGCGCCCCGGTCAGCAGAGGAACACCCTGTCCAGCCCCACCACAGCTTCTCATCTCCATTAACAGAGCTCCCGACTTCGTGACGACAGCATCCTAAGAGGGATTTCACGTTATTAGGAAAGATGTTCCAAATTTCCTATCAAAACCTGATCTCTTTTTGATCGTGATTTGCAACGCGTATACGTGAACAGGAACAAAGCCACAAGGCTTCCTCCAGGCTTTCGGTACAGCACGGCCCCACCTCACACGACAACGCGCACATTTACATGACAGAAAATAAACCAGTTTTATCGCACAGTACAGCATCAAGCATCCTCGGAGGCTTCAGCCAACGAGGCTTCACGGAGCAACTATCCAAAAGATAACCACATTATCGCTGTAATGCTTCTGAATACCACGCCACGGGACAGGAAAAGCCCGAGGACCTCTCAGAAACTTGCCTTTCGTACCATCAAATGCAAAGCTACTGCCAATTGCCAGACGCAGCAAACAGGATCTGAAACACTCTGAATGTGCTCGTAATTAGCTAAAGCAAACGTCATAAAATTTGAGCCGATTTTTTTCAGGGTTCCCCATTTCTAGGCAGTGTGGCAAGCACGGCTTGGTTGGAAGTGCACAAATATACAACATATGCTTCAGTAATATAATCAGTGTATAGAAACATAAACACACCTGTTAACGTCTGATCCACCAAATTGGTTGCCATGAACGTCACGGCCGGTGCAGACACAGCAGTTACCCGGGTGACTTGCGTCGGCATCAAAGGACCCACGTGAGCATCCATTCTGGAGGCAGAACCTGCATCCAAACCATAAGGAAACGTTTTTTGTTTTCCGGTAAACAAAAATGCCTTTAAAAAACCTCATGTTTTTCCCAGCCGTATTTCACAGAACGCTCTTTTAACCTCCTGCGAAACGTTTCTCTCTCTACCTGTCTGCATGGTCAAAACAAGAGGCTTTGTGTTTAGTTGGATCTGGCCACAATGTCCACTGATTCTCAGTGGAATTTTGGTGGAAATTTTAAATTAAAAAAAAATGTGGCCCTTAAAACAAGAATTTCAAAGATACATTAATGCTTTCAGATTGCAGAAAGATCAGTTTTCTTATTTAAGACTAAACAGCACACCTCCAGTTTCTACTGTTACCCATCACAAACTCTGCGTCTCGCTCCATCCATGGGAAATTATTTTGCCAATAATTTAAAACAGCAGCTTTATCCAAGAGAATCACAGTCTGCTCAGGCAATTCACAAAGCTCGCTAAATCACTAAATTGCACTAAACACGTTACTCATGATAAAGTAGCAATCCAGGTCTGCTGCTGACCTATGCTAATTAAATCAGACCACTTAATCCTCGAGGATTCCTGGCTATGGCTGAATTTAAGGGCAGACCTTGAGCATTAGTTCTCCATTAGCTGTGCAGAAAACCACTTTTCAGAAACTGAGACCCCCCATACCGCATCGTCTCATTCCAGACGTGAATCCCGGTGTCCCATCAGCAGTCTCCACATCCCGCTTAGAAGCCACAATTTCAAACGGAGCCGGCAGTGGGGACACATCCCTAGGTTACGGCAGGCTCTGGGAATAACATCTTATTTCCCAAGCACGATCCGCGCTGCAGAATTCACTGCCCTTTCCTTTCACTAGCTGCTTTGTGCTGTCAAACACTTCTCGTCCCAACTTCTCTGCATCTCGCAGTAGTAGGGATCATTTCTGGAACCTTCACTCGTTTCGGAAAAACGCACTCGCACGCTATAAACCTCTTCATTGAATTTTGTTCCTCCGATTCCAGGTGCCAAAGCAGATCATTAAACCTAACTCTCACCGACACGGGGACACCACTCATCTTTTTAAACAAGTTCCTGTTGGTCCAAGCGATGTTAAACATCTGCTTTTGCCCAGCTGGAAGTACAAAGTCCACAATTACTACTGAAACAAGGAAAGCCCATGTCTTCTGCCCAGACCTGGTGACATTCTCTATGGAAATATAATTCCAGCAACTGCAGGGCTGCTTTCCTTCCCAGCCAGCATGTTTTCAAAGCTGCCGTTTGAATGTACTTGCTAATATTATCAATTACGTGTTCCTGAGGGCAGACTGGAATTCAGGCTATCACTGGACTTTGTGGGATTCACCCTCCCAACAGGTGAAAAAGAATTTAAAACATAATACATAATATTAATCAAATTCAATTTTTGGAGAATCTTTTACAACAACAGAAATGGACATAGAATAATAAATCTTATGAAAGAAATAACATTTTACAAAATTAGAAAGTCATATTCTTATAAAGGGTTAACATGGCTAAAGAACCATCCAGGGAATAGTAAAGCTTTGCCAAAAAATTATCCTAGGAAAGAGTAGGAGGTTCACGAAGCTTTAGGAGTCGGAGCCAGAACACCAAGTTCAGTGAATGTCCAATAACGCATCTGCATGGTACCCACCTGCTGTTAGCGAGGGTTATCTTACAGACGTTACTCGGTCAAGGATGATGTATTAATTTTAAATGCAAACCAAACACCTCAGAAAACCATAACCCCCATCCGGCAAGGAAAAAAAAGAAACGAGTTTCCAAATGTGCCGAACGGAACAACTGGGAGGACAACGGCAACGTTTCTGTATGAACGGGTGGAAAAGGATGATTAGTCCCAATCAGCTGGGGGGATCCCCCCAATATCCTCCTCTTCACCTCCAAACCCTCACGACTCAGAGCGATGCATGAACATCCCTACATTTTTATTTTGTGAAAGTCGCAAGAACATAAGAAGCACATTTAAGGTTTTTCCGGGCTTCCTCCCACGCCGCAGCCTTCCCGTGTGCCTGCAGGGCAGCCCTGCCAGGCCAAGGATTAATTAGCAAGCCGCCCTCGCGCCAGCCCAGCTCGTGGAAGGGGCAGAAAAGAGGGAACGGGAGGAACGTGCCAACGCCATCGTAACCCCCAGGCCCAGCAGCGATTCGTACGGGACAGACAACGGAGAAGACTACACGTCTCGAGGCACACGTGAAAATATATACGCACAGCACAGACTTTCTTAAGCCGTAAGATGTACGTATACGCCCAGGCACGATGCCTCGTCTGACCCGGCGAGTGAGAGCCCTTCACGGACCTGCGGCGGTCTAGAACAAAGCAAAACGGGTACCCAGTGACGCTGCGAGATCGTTAACATCCACGGAGCCAGGGAGAGGGGAGACGGCAGCAAGACCTCTGCGATCCACCAACCGTCCCGGCAAAGCAGCCCCGTGCCGTTCTCCTGGCGGTCCTTCCCCGGGACAGCAGCACAGGCTACCTGCGGGCACCGGGAAGATGATTTGCAAGCAGCTGAAAGAAGGAAAAACACCAGAAAAGGAAAATTTTTTTTTTTTTTTTTTGCCATTAAGCCAGGATAAGAGAAATTCCTGCAAGACATGATCAGTAGCACGATAAAGAAATTACCCTGCAAGGTACTATGATAAATTTAATCCGTATTTCCTTTGAAGGCAGAATGATAAATAAAGCATTTACAGAAGAGGAACAGGTCAGTGCGATGCTTGTTGTGCTACCTACAGCACAATAATGTTACTGGAGGCACTTGTAACGTGGCCATCTCTAACAAGACAGCGAAACATTTTCCAGCTCGAGACGATGTTTGGACCTCAGGCAACGACAGTTTCTTTTTTCTGCTGCTGTCAAAGCCCCTGGCAAAACTATTAACTTTGATGAGCTCTCTGGATATAAAGAAATGCTGGGGAAGCATCAATCCCAACACTGAAGTCTAAGGCGTCTCCAATTATACGGAGCAATCCACGGAACAGCAGCCTCACAACAGCCCCTCCAGTTTCCCGGGGATGCCCAGCAGGACACGCACGGGAACGGACTGAAACTCTGGTTTCCGTACCCCTGGACACCATTTCTTAAGCCAGGACTTCCACCTGTAACTTAGATCCACATTACTACACAATTAATTCCATGAGTAATGTTTTATAAAGCAAGAGTTGTTTGGTTTTCTTTGACTTTTCAAATTAATGTTGATGACAGCAAAAAGGACACTTTCATCCTATCGCTTGCAGAGTTATCAGAGACAGATTAAAATGGTATTTCATCACCTGGTCTCTTCTGATTCTGGTGAGCTACATGCACATGACTGCCTTGCTATGTACAACAATATACTCGGAAAAGGCTACGCAGATATTCTGAATTTATCCAAAATTACCACCTTTAAAGATAAAACCAAATAAAAAATACTGGAGATGAGCATGGCTGGGCATCTCTGGCTTGTCCTTTTCCACCTTTAAATTGGCAAGGGAAACGGGAGAGGTTCACACCCACAGATGGGGATCTGTGCCTCCGAAGGGGCTCAGCCCCCGTCCCCTCCTGCTGTACACGAGCAATTCTCCACACCCAAAATTGGAGTAATTTTCCTAACGTGCCTAATCATCTCCCTCTAGTTAGATACGTAGCGCTTGTGTGCTGCTCACTGGCTGACCACAGCGTGTGCTGCACGTGACTTTCCATTTTCTAATTTCGACTGCTTCTTCATGTTGATTTATTATCACATCCAGCAACAATAAAATTATCAGTGCCTCTTTTGATGCAATGGAAGCAATTAGCTCACAGCTTCCATCCATACTGGCATCATGCATATATATATATTTATATACACATACATATATATATTATGTCA
This sequence comes from Grus americana, assembly GCF_028858705.1. Taxonomy (NCBI): domain Eukaryota; kingdom Metazoa; phylum Chordata; class Aves; order Gruiformes; family Gruidae; genus Grus; species Grus americana. The sequence goes on along the minus strand of NC_072858.1, from coordinate 1,290,444 downwards.
TACATGCAGATCAAGTTCAACTGCTTAGTTTAATTATATCTGATGCTCACCAAATAAGCTTGAATGATTTAAGGCAATCATAACCTTTAAGGAATAAATATTTATGCTTTCTTCATGCTCATAAAAAGCAGTCTTTGCAATAGATGGATCTGGAATACAAATAAAGCCTGTGGATTGAGCTTAATGTCATGATGCAGTAGGAGCTTTCAGTCTGAGCCGAACACAACCTGGGCTGGAATAAGACCTAAACATGAACCATAAAGAACCTCACAGCCACCCACACGTACTTTGGGCATTTCATGATTACGTTTAGGCAAATTTTACTACAAAACATTACTGAGGAGGGGGGAGTGATCTTTTGTGTGAAGTTTCTGATTACTGCTAGAGCCAAGGAGCCCTGACTAGCAAGCCGTGCGTTTTGAGAACATCTGTCCATTTTTAAGACTATTTCAGTGCAGATGCATTTTACTGCCGCTCGCAAATACAAGCGACCTACGCCTCAATTTAACTGCAGCGAGGACATTGCAAGGACAAAGGAGGACAACAGCAGGTGAGCAGAAGGTTCAGAAGTCTGGAGATGCGCTTGCGAGTGATACAGCCGTCCTGATCTGCACCCCTGACGAGCAGACGCTGATTTGCACGCCCGATGGTGGAACCCCGAGGGGAGAGCTGGGGTGCGCGAGGCTCTGCTGCCGGGGTCCCCTGCCCTCCGTGCGTGGCCGGGGCTCTGGGGGCTCCAGGTACCCACCCCCAGCTCACTGGTCCCACGGGCGCACGGCCAAGCCCCGTGGCTGTGCGGCACCAGGAGCAGAGCAGAGGGACCGCGCCGGGCACAGCTCCCACGCTGGGGTGGGTCCCCCAGCTCAGCAAAGCCTCCCCCAGCAAAACCCTTCCCACCGCGAGCTGCGGGCCACCAGCCCGGCACCAGGGCTGGCAGGGCACGGCCCCCCCCTCCCCAGCTTCGGCCCCCGGGAACGTTTGCTCTCCTCTGCTCTCGGGCAAGGGCGGCTCAGGGAGACCAAGCCCCGTAGCTGCTCTGGCCCAGCTGGGAATGGTTGCGATGGACAACCCCGTCACGTCTCAGCTGGCATTTTTACACTGTTGCTTAAGCACCTGCAGAATGGGAAATTCCCCATCACGTCACAGACCCGCTGTGCCTCACCTCCAGCAGAAACCACCGTCCCCAGGCGTGCACCAGGAGTCAAACTGAATTAGATAGTAGATTTTTCCCAGAACAGACAACTAACTTTTCCACCTTTGTTATTTCTAGCAAACAGTATTTAAAGGCTATTTCGTTTTTACCCCGTACCATACAGATGCTCGCTCCCTCCTCTACTCGCTTGTGGCCAAAACAGACCTCAGGAGAGGGAGCGGACACATTCCTGACACTCGTGACCCGGCTGAAAGGCACAGGACAGATTTTCAGGGCAAAACTGTTCTGTATAAACGTTTGCTCTGCGCCTCAGCAGACCCACCGTCTCTCATCATTCCATCACGCAGCGCGGGGATGCTAACGGCCGCGTTAAGGGGAGTCACGCTGCCCGTGGCAAAACAACGCGACGCCTGTCCCGGATCACAGCTCGGCTGGCTACGGCCATGGAGGTTTCCTGCTCCTGCTGTTAAGTTGTAATTCTTACCTTTCCCAATTAAATCACGGCGCTTCCAACATTATCTTAAAGTTAGGTTAGCAGTTCAGCAAGGGTTTAAGCCTAATTTTCCTTGGTGTGATTCAAGGAGCCTTTAACAGCACCGCACCCAAAAGAACAGGGGCCACATAATTTAACACGTTTGTACTGAAAATATCCAGAGCATGGGCCTAATCTCTTCCCCGGTGAAGTCAGCACGAGTCTCTCTGTTGAGCTTTGTGGGCACTGAATCACGCTCCTAAACCCAAAGCTTTTCTTCCTGCAACGCGTTCATCTCTTGCAAAACTTCTCCTTATGCCACAGGACAAAAGCTCTTAATGCGTTACTGAACGGCGCAGTTTGTCCTTCATGTTTATTTTTGCTAAATATATCTCAGAACTTGTTTTCACTGACGGCTTTGTAAGACTGCCTCACAAACAGCACCAACCGTAAGAGCACAACGTGCCCGGGCGATGGCAGCGGCACCGGGCGCATCGCGGGCAAAGCCAACGCTGCCTTGGTGAGAAACCCAGGATGCCGCAGGGACTGGTGTTTCCTGCGCAGAAGGGTTGGGGGGGTGGAGGGTCACTGCCCGGCTGCGGGCTGGGCGCTGCGGGGTGGCACAGCCCACCCAGTCCCGCTTTCGTGTGCCCGGGGTGCTTGCAAAGCTCTCCGGCTGCTTCCGAAGGGATCGGCTCCCGTGGCGCTGGGCTTTATGGACCCAGCTGCGGGGCAGGCGATGGAACAACCCCGTTTGTTCGCCTGCCCAAAGTGCAGCCGCTGGTTGCCCCCAGATCCTTCAACCAAACCGCAGCCACGGCCGCGGTGCTCCACGCGGACACCAGCCACCGGACCTGGTGCAGAACAGGATGCTCAGCGATGGCCCAGCCTGCCCCGCCGTCCCGTTCAGCCCTGAGAAAAATGCTGAGGCTCTCGTTTAAAAAAACTGAATGTTTGTCATATACCTAAACCCATCCCTACTCCAGTCATCTTTTTTATCTTTTCTCACCTTTTATGGTGTACTTCATATTTGCCTGTAGTTACATATTTGTTTCAAAAATATGAAAAACACATTTAACTGAAGCACTCTTTCTGTACCGTGGGGACTAGATGGTTACAGAGGAATATAAACCGCAGGCGTTTTTGAGAACATTAAACCTGTTTTGCCTGAAATAATCCAGCCACGAACAGTTTTTTAAGAAAACCCACAAACTCAACCTTTGCCTATCCATCCACTGGTTTTCAGGAGGAAAATGCCACGGAGCTGGTAGTCGGAGGATGGCACCAGCCTGCCAGAGCTGCCCTTCAAATGACTTAGTAACCCTGGTGGCAACCTTCGGAAACAGTGAAGCATGTTTCTTCAAAAACACACTTCGGCGTATTTTAAGTCTGTAACAAACTCTTTACAGCGAGCCCTCTTAGCCTCCTGCATTCTGCTCATTTCAGAAGATTCTCCCCCATTTTTAAAGCCACACAGTGCCCACAGTGGGTGAATTGTCTCGTTTCTTGCCTGGGGAGATGAGCCCTGTTCTGGTCCCTGCTCCCACCCGGGTGGGCACAGCGGCTTTGCCTTCCTCCACCTGCGCTCATCCTCACCCTGCCAGCCTCGGCAGCTGGACAAACCCGGCCCGCTCAAACCCGGCCCGCTCAAACCCAGCCGCTCTTCATGGCCAATCCTAAATCACGCCAAAGCCCAACGGAGGATTTACAAGAGCTGCTTTGCACTTGAAACCTCTGCGCGACCTTCAGCCACAGGACCAGACGTGCTCAGGTACGGAGGTGCCGGCACTCAGCACCGGCCCCGGTGCCACCGATGCATCCGAACGCGCCCAGCCCGACGTGGGGGGAGGCAGCCGGGAGGGACCTGGGAACCTCCCAGCCGTGGGTGCTGCTCCCCTTGGCCCCGCTACCAAGCGAGCAGCCGAAGCGCGGACGTCCGGAAGCTCGCGGGCGCAGCACTTGCTGGAGAGCAGCACTGGGCTGGAGCAGAAGGCAAGCGAGCCGTCCTGTCCCGGGAGACCTCGCCGCAGGAAGCCGCAGCAAAGCGGGGATGCGCAACGCCCACGGGCTTATCACAAAACGGTTTTAAACACAAAAGCTTCATTGCCTTGGTGCGTTCCACATTAATTCGATGCTATTTTAATAAAACCAAGACACACCATTAATGTATATGTTATTTAAATACCATCTTTAAATCAGGTAAGTTATTTTTCGACTGGAGACTCCCGTCCAAATGGCACCATCATAAAGTCCCCTGCATTAAAGGTAAATCAAGAAAAACCACCCTGCCTCTGCTGCTGAGAGATGGAGATTGCAGTCGGGTGTGACTTGTAACTGGAAAGCTCGTCAGAGCCACTGGAGGCGATGGGAAAACACCAACCGCCTCGGAAAGAGGCCAGAAACACCTGGATGCTCATTCACACCTGCGATAGCTCAGAAACAGAACACCGCTAACGGCAAATCCATTTTGGCACCCTTGGCTAGAGGTAACGGGGGTTATCCCGTTGGGTCCGCAGGGCCCGGGAGGTCGGCGCTTCCCACTCCCGCCAGACTCCAGGGTCCCCGCTCCTGCTGCTTTCCCGGCTTAATCTTTTGACCGAGGCAAAGGCCCAGAAGATTCACATTGCTTATCCGGATAACGCACAGCGCTGCCGGGCTCACTGCACCGGAGAGCCTGAAATCCGCACAACCCCAAGCTTCCTCGGCGATGGCGGTTTCCTGCCACTGCAACTGGCCTCAGGCGTGGGAAAAGGGCACGTTCGCTTCCTTTCCCGTAATATTTTAATTTATTCTAGCACCTTGTTTTGTTCCTGGAACACTGGTGTGTTAATTCCTGTGCTCTGTCAGAAGTTTTAGTCTTTCCTGTTTGCATGTATATTCATTACATTCTGCTGTGTACAGGCAGGATCACCTTTGGTTTCTAAAGGCAGAGAAAATTTTCAGTGGTATAAAGCCCAAGAATGTAATTTCCAAAAGTGTACCCATGACCAAGGAGTAGAAAACCTATTAACAGTATAATTTTGTTGACTTTCAAGTCACTGATGCAACGCTGAAAATCCCACACTCAATAAGCAGCCCAGCAGGCAATCCAAGATATGCTTATTTCTAAGTCAAATGTGAGCCGCGATGATTCTTTTTTACATTCAAATTGAAATGTAATGAGAATGTATTAACAAAGAGCATTAAATATTCAGTGGTGTGGCTCTGTTCGGGAAAGGCTTTACCTTAACGCTTCCAGAGGGACCCGCAGAGCGATGCCGATGTAAGGCAGGCTTCGGGCTTTGCCCCGTGATCCCGTGGAGAGGAATTCCCCTTCCGCAGGGAGAAATCAAACAAAACCCAGCTAACCAACACCAGAAAAGCCTAAAGCAGGAGACAACCTATACATGTGAAATAAAACGCAAATATTGAATCTAAACACTCAAAAGAGCTTTCTTCACAGCGGCAGATATAGCTGCTGTTCCCTTTTGCGGTGAGTACCTACAGAAAGCAACTGTGTGGGGAGCAGAGCACATTTCTCACAAACCTGCCGTCAATTCCTTCTTTCTTACTGCTAATGACCCTGAATGCGTACAAACTCCCGGGGCGGATGAACACAGTGCTGTAAAACCTGTTTCAGAGATGAGAGGGGAAATCCTGGCACTGAGCTCATCAAACCCTCCCTTGTCTTCCAAGGGTCACAATTTGACTCAAAAGTTTCCTGGGTTCCGTGGATTTTTCAAACTAAAATCCGCGCTCAGCAAAGGATGGAGCACCTATTAATAATCTAATGGGATATAACATCAAATTAACAGAAAACATAACAAACCGAAGAAACAACCCTTGCCCATACCTAAGAAATAGCTGCAAGTGCAGCGGGCGTGCTGGAACGGGATAGCTCCCGCTGGCTGCGGGGAGAGCCCTGGTTTGAAACGTGCTCCGGATTCCCGCACGTGAAAACACGCGCTACGGCACGGCGTCCGTGAGAACCTGAAGCGTAAGAGGGACACGCTGCATCGGAGCCGAGGTCCTTCCCGACCAGCACCCTGCTCCCAGCCACAGCTAATTGCAAAGCCTGCGGGAAGAGTGTAGGAACGGAGCAAGGATGTAGTGACAGACAGGGAAAAAGCGTCAGAAAAAACCATGGAGATAGCGTAATATTTCAATAGGATACTCTTCCAACCCTTCAAATACCCATGGCTCAAGTAATTTAATAAACCTTTATGGGCTTTCCTTGTCCACAAATGTCTCTAGCAACTCTTTTGCACCCATCAAGATAAAACCACACAGAGGCTTTTGCATTGACAAAACTCTTTGGGAAGGAGTTCCAAATATTCTATGTCCGGTTTGTTTAACATCTGAGACCTCTGCGCCTTCGTGAGAGGCTGATACTCGCTTGCACTCCCCACACCGCCCATGACCTTACAGACCTCTGTCACCTCCTCGCCCCCCCCGCCATTTGTCCTGTTCCAGCTGAAGGGCACAAGGTTGCTCGTGCGTTCTTCTGGTGCTGCCCCACACGCCGTGCAGCTAAAGGGTCACCAACAAACAGGAATCAAGATTGTATTTAGATAGAGAGATATATACATTTATACATCTGGCTCAATCCAAAATAATCAAACTATTGTAACACTGCCAAATTACAAAACTGGTCTAAAGAAAAGCATTGAACTGTGAAGACATCTCACCCAAATTCCTGCTGGAAGGAACAGAAAATCGAAGAGCAGATGAGTGAAGCCACGCGGCGATCGGTTCCTCGGCAGCAGCTAACGAGCAGGTCTGCGTTGCAGGGCAGGCACGTGCCGGCCTCATCCCTCCCGCGCCTGAAGATGCTGCCCTCCCACGCAGACGCAGCATCCCAACACGGACACCGGGACAGGCGCCTGAGCGATTTTACAAAACAGTCCCGGCTGTCTGAGCTGGAGGCATTGTGAAGGATTTGAGAAATGCACGTAACACCCCGCTGCTGCTGCTGCTGCCACGGGCAGCTCGGTAGTTCGGAGCTAACTACTGGGAATGAAAATCCAATGCACGATGCAGCAGGGAAGCCACTGCTTGCTTATAAAAATCATTGACAACATTTCACATCAAACTCCTTTCTGTTGTCTCTCTAAGGTCTCCTGTGGGATTTGGGCTTGAATTGAGAGAAAGAAAGAGGGGTAAAGTTCAAAATCTTGAAAAAGAAGATAATAACCTAAAGAACTGTGTAACTAGGATGGAGCAGGTTGGGCAAGAAGCACCAGAAGGAACCCACTACCCAATGCAAACCAAACCCAGCAGAGAAACGCAGCCTTTCTGCTGGCGAGGAAGGTCGCAGGCAGAAGAGCCGCTGCAGGATGGTTCGGTAATAAGGAAACGGAATAAATCCCTATATGGTCCAACTCTTTCATTACTGACATATTGCTCTGGAGGAATTTGCCAGTTCCCAGCCCCAAGGACAACGACATTGCCACCCGCCGCACCAGGACAAGGCAATGTGGACACTCGCCATGCTGCTTTCCCCATGAGGACCCCCCCTTCGTTCATCTTGGTCCGGCCAAACTGTTGTCCGCAGGGGTTTTTCCCCTCCTCCCCATGCAACGCAAGTGTCAGGCGGCCATCTGCAAGCAGGTCTTGCTCGTTCCAGTGAATGGCACTGAACTGGAAGGCCAAGCAAAGCCAAACATCTACTGGTTCATAACTCACCCAGAAAGGGAAGTGGGTGGTGAGGAGAAACCCCTGGAAAGCTGGGCAGCACAGCAAGGACCTTCTGAGCTCGGACCGTAAAACCGTCTCAGTACGGTCTGGGTTTCAGCAGCAAACGTATGCGGATCTGCCGTTAAAAGGGATTTTCCATGACACTCTTGAGAGGAGACAAGCCGTACCGGGAGTCCACCCCGTGGAGAGCCGCTCGAGTCCCGGCCGAGGGCACTGCACCTTCTCCATGGGCATCAGGATCACACCAGCCACGCTCGTGCTCCTTCACATGGATGTCTGAGGAAGCCTTTACGTAAAACACCCCCCGAAGCATCGGCAGACCTCGAGTCAGGGGCTGCTCCACCCCCCGGGTGGGAAGCTGAAGGAGAACATCCCCGGGGGCACCCGACCCCCAGCGCCGGCCGTGCCCCCACCTGATGCACGGCCCCGACCGGACCGACTGCGCAGGCAGGGAGGAAAAAGGAGAAGGATTTTACAGATCAAGACTTTTAGAGTTTCCTATCCCAATACAACACTTTAAGTTTTGGCAGTATCATTGCTTTTGGCAGAATTACCCTGATTGCTTTGCTGTTCTTTGTCCAGGTTTCTCGTGGTTTTATTTTTTTTTTTGAGTTTTCCTATTTTTAAATTAAAAAGAAAAAAAATTTAAAAATAAAATAAAAGGAAATTGCTACTGAAAATCTATTTTGCTACTGTACTGGAAAGTAACAAAAATAATGTATTCAATGACCTGGGATGGAAAATAGAAGAATGGCAATGAGATGGAAGGGTGAAGGGTGATACCGAGATGACTGGATGTTTCTGGAGAGGAAGAGCTCTCAGCAGGTTACGGTACCGCCTGGCACAGCCACGAGGGACTCGAGGGCATCACAGCAAACTGGAAAAAGCATTGGCTGGATCATCAGTTCTGACACAGGAATTTGGGGGGGTTTTTTAGTTAAAAATGGATACTGTAGAAGCTTAGTCATCTCACTGCTATTCCAGCAGATTAATAAATCGCCCAATAAGGAGGTCAGAAAATGAGTGTAAGACTTTCACTCTTTGGTTATATGAAAAACAGTAGCATGACACACGCGCCTCGAGACAGACAGATGTACACACATGCATGCACACATATGCACACGTACGCACACAACCGTACAGCAGAAAGGCAATATGAAGAACCATCCCCCATCTTTTCTAAAGGATACACCCCCTTTTTTTCCTCACCTTTACACCAGAATTCAGTTAAATGGTACAAGAATAATCATTTAATTAATATGAAATAAACAAATTCCTACTTCTTAACAACAAGCGTGTGACCCGGAGCAGCTTTACACGGTAAGCGTGACAGGCAGCTCTGCCCGGCGAAGCACCGGCAGCACCCCCGCACGCTCACACTGCACCCCTCGCACCCCCCGGCCGGGAGGGAGGTGACACCCAGAGCCCTCCTCGAGCCCGACGGACGGCTCTTTATCGACCAGCACGTACGGCTCTGGACAGAAACCCGGACTGAAGACGCCTGCTACAAAGCAGGCGCAGAAACACGACAGCCGCGCTGAGGACGCAGCCGCCAACAGCCTCAGCCCGCAGCCCTTCATCCCTCGCTCCTCACTAACGAGCTGTTCAGCGACGAGCTCTCACCCCCTGGACCTGCCCCAGCACGGCTCCAGGCTCCTTGACCTGGCTCCTACAGAAGCAAAGTTTTGTCATCATACCTTCACTTTTAGGGGCTATTTGCCCAAACATACCCGCGTTCCTCCACAAATACCTCTGAAACCGCTAGTAGCTTTTGTGCAACTCTGAAAAGAAAGGTGCATCGTTCAAAGACTGAAGGAACGCCTCCGTACTCACGGCCAGCGGGGCAGGGAGGAGGACCGAGATGCTGGAAGTGCTCGGACTGAAAGAAGGCGACAGGTAAAAGCTCATCTTCTCCTAAGCACCCGAGCATCCGCGAGAAAGGAAAGTGCTCTGACTGTCAAAAAAGCTTCACCTGAAGTTTGCACTTATTTAAATACCAGGAGGCATAAATCCGCAGGAAACCAGCCCTCATTAGGTCAGAGAATTACTCGAGGAGGTAATTGCCCATCTCCTTGCACGCCTACCAGCCAGAGACAGCCGTCTCAGCAATCAAGCGCAAGCCATCTCCTCCCACCACCGCTGAATTACCTGGCTTTCGGAAAGGCTTGCTTTATCGTCCCGTACCGCTGAGGAATTAAGGGCTGTTTGGTTTCAGGACTCCACCCGGCTTTAATTCCCGGGGATTTGCTGCAGCGAGCGATGCTCCCCTGCACGTCCCCGCCGGCCATCAGGGCGCAGACCCCGGAGCGGCAGGACCGGCCGTTTGAGCAGCCTATGGGTACGGCTCACAGGCGGCATCGGGCTCGCGACGGAAAAGGCCCTGTGTTTGGGAAATATTTACATTTCCTTACAACGGCCCTCTGTTACACTTCTGAATGCCAGGCTGGCAAGCGAATTCTTGCCATAAAAACCAGATTATTGGAAAAATGTTTTCCTCTACGTTATTAGTAGCCCTGTGGTAACGAGCGGGTTTCGGGGCTCAGGCACGCGGCAGCGGTGCCCTGGGAGGCACTCGCTGAGGGAGGGGAAGCGGCAGCGCAGGCACCACGGTCCGGGGCTCCTTCTGCTTAAATGCTCACGTGGGGAATTTTCAGGATAATCTGCACAGGAACCGGCTGTGATGCCTGAGCAAGGTGCTTGAGAAAGATGGATTCAGCGCTGAAAGTACAGCCAAAGTAGAGAAAATAACTGTTTGCTTTGAACGAGAATATCCTTACTCAGCAGGAGTAGAAAAGTGTACATTTACTGCGGCGGCTCACAAAACAAGCTGTTTCCTTTCGCTTAGTTCTCACAATTCAGTCCTCTGCCTGTGGCAGCATCTCAACTCGGGAATCTGCCAAAGCCCGCCGCTGCCTTCCACTGCCCAGACAGCAACGCACGCTGTGACTCCTCCCTGCACCCCCAGGAACGTTCGACAGTATTTTTCACCTTTGGATTTGCAAGGCAAAACAGGTTTGGTTCGGGGGCGGTTGGTTGGCGAGTCCCAGGACTCAGCCAGAGGAGACCCGGCCATCCGCAGAGCGGATCCCTCGACGGGACGGTGACCTGTCAGGGGCTCTGGGTAAGTCCTCAGGCTTCCTAAGATCGGAAAATAACCTGACACCAGTTCCCCTCTCAGTACTTCTGTGGAGACGAAGTACTTTGGCACCGTACAAAAGCGACCTGCCCTTGTCTTACCTTGGCAGACAGAACTGACAGATCCACGGCACCTCTGTGGTTAAAATTAAGATTGCCTCTCCAGCTCTTACATCCTCCGACACGCTAATTCAAATTTCCTTGAAAAACTTAATTTCTCAGGGGATATTTGAGACGGGACTATCATTTCAGATTTCATCTCACTTGTGGAGAAGCTTCTCATGATACAATCTCCCTTAGACATAAATCTTCTACATGGACCAAGGTTTATGGGCACACCTAGAAAAGACAACGACTTTGATCTTCCCTTTCCTCTAGCTCTTTCTATCCTTTGGGAAAGGGATATTTTAAAAAATGGGAAAACGTTGGCTCATAATATGGCTCAACACCTGTTTCAGCAACAGAAAACAAATGAAACAGGGCACTTCCTAAGGTGCCAAAAAGGATTAAAAAAAGGGGGGGGGGGGGGCGGAATCCTTCTTGAGCCAAACCAAACCACAGTAATGCAAAGCTACTGCAGCATTACGCTTCTCATTCTCTGCCAGCTGCACAAACAATGGCTGTTCTGGGCTAGGAACATTTTTTATCATGAATTTTTAAAGGAACCAGAACATTGCACCAGATCTAGATCAGCTGGGAGGTATGGGCAACAGCTACAGTTTTCTTCTGCAAAAGTGCATTTTAAAAATATGCAAAACATGTGCTTAAAATTATGTATGACATTATAGTTCATTAAAGAGAAATTAGGGATCCTAAGAAAACAAATTTGTTTGGCACCTTTTTTTTCTCACCAGCTTCCTTTGTTTTCAGTGATTCTCAGGTCTGGCTGCGCACAGGAAGGAGAACGTGGGCTAGCCCCAACCGCAAAGAGAAATTAAACCAGAGCATGTTTCACCTGATACCAAAAGGGAAGCGTGGGATCGCCGCTGATGACTGTCCTCTCCCCAAAGCAGGGAGGCTTACAAGTGGCGAAAAACTCCCTTTCCCCTACGTAAAGGCACAGCTCATGCCGTGTTCCCAGGCCACAGTTTTACTGCGTAAGGTGTCCTCTCTCTGGAAATCTTCCCCAGCGAACATCAGAGCGGTCTCCAGAAGCGCCCAGGTTCAGCGTCTCTGATCTGGTAACAGTGCCACCAGCGCTCAACCCAACCAGCTCGGACTTACAGACAGATTTGGGAACTTGAATATATAATTGCCACTAAGCATAACTTCTAAGGCCAAAAGTGGAAGCAACGCTGGTTTTCTGGGGTTTTTTTTCAAAAGCAGAGAGAGAAATAAAATGCAAAGATGTCTTCAGGGGAAAGGCAGGACTGTACCCTCAGCAGTGCTCCATCCATCCGGAACGGGCACAATTGAAACTGAAATTTTTTTGGGTGCAGAATCATACACTGTGCTGGTACAGCTGGCACTGCCCGCCCGTACGCATAGCGGAGGTTGAGTAGCTACCACGGCCGAACCACGAGACAGACGGTTACCCAGAGCTCGGGACGCAGGAAGCGCAGGCGTGCACCACGACGGCGCTGCAGCATCAACTCCGGCCGTGCCGTGCACACCGCAGCAACTCGTCAAACCATCCCGATCCCAACCTCCTTCCCCAGCCTCGCGTAAAGCTGGAGAAAGGAAACTGCTCCTTTCTGTCGAGAGTCCGACGCAGGCAGCGCTGTCCCGGGGAACAAACCCCTCTGAGCGAGGCTGGCAGGACCAGACCTTGCAGCCAGCGACGCCGTCCGAGGCAGCCCTAAATTCTCACCACTAACTTAGGAAGCAACTTGGCGCTTCTGCTGCTGGAGGAGTTTGAAGGAAAATCCTGGGAGCATTTTAGTATTTTCATTGTCCAGGAAGCGCTGGGTTACATGGAATCTGAATCAGCGTTGGTTTTCTTCAGGAAAGCAATACACAGAATTTAACAGAAAAACAATATGATGAGGTGCTAAGATATAATTCTTTAAAAAACCCCAACATTTGTGAGTTTATGGGGGTTATATTTTTATGTGCAATGATCCTTCATTCCCTTAAAGATACAGCAAAAAATAAATTATCATGTCAAATAACTGGCAAGCTGTGTGTCACTATCAGTTTCAGATAATTGAGACGTATTCTGGAGCAGAGCCAAATCCCGCTAAGACGGCAATTACTTCTATAGAGCCCAGTCAAGACCATATAGCACTCTCCTCCTGCACCTTAATTACTGTCTTGTTTTAAACTTGGGTCTTAAACTATCGAAAAAGCTTTAGGAAAAACCAACCCACTGCTTTCACATCGCTGCGTAGTGACGGCAGGCCGGGTGTCATCCCCCCGCAGCCAGACCTGCCCGGCATTTCGGGATGACTGGCCTGCCTGCAAGGGGCCAGCGTGGACCAAGGCGCCCAGCCCGCGGAGCTGGGCGGACGGACCCGGGGCCCTCCGGTGCAGAAGGCTCCCAGAGAAACCCTTCCACCTCGGGATGCTCTTCGGCCTCAGGCGTTGATGCGCGGATGGGTTTGGTACCATCCATTCCTCCTACGCCGCCGCTTTTTAAATCGTTTGCTAGTTCTGCACAGCCAGGTCAGGGTTCAGGAGACCAGGAGAAGTTCAAGAATCTCAGTTTGGGTTCCCTTTTCCAAAGTTCCGGCATTGCACCTCTTCCCGTACTCCAGAAGCCAGCTTTGTACAAGCTAATTCCACAAATACCGTGGAACCGCGTTTTGAATAGCAGAAAGCTCAACGTTTGTTTCTGAAGACTTATTCTGGCTCCGGCGTGTCCTGCGGGACCAAGCGCCGGGTCCCTGCTCCCCCGGCGCGGGTGGCTGGAGACGTGCCGTGCTGGGGTGCGTGTCCCCAAAAAGCCATGCACAAAACCGTGCCCACCCATCCTTAACCACAGCACACGTCCCCTGTGCTTTACAAAGGGACGATGGAGACAACGGTCTTCATATCCACAACAGCCTAGGCAGATGGTCAGACTGCCCGAGATGATTGCCAACGATGATACTGCTCTGCAATGTATAATGTTCATTCACTTCGATTTTAACAGGACAATTGATTTTTAGGGACGAAGAGAAAATACGATTTCATCTCATTTCATGCAAGCGGATATTTACAAGATACAAATCATAAAGATGACATGGCTACAAAAATTAGATTACAATCTGTGCTAGACTCGCACGGTTTTAAATTACTTCGTTTCTACTAAAGCTTACCCAGGAAAATTTTTCCTTCGAAATGATCTGTATTGATATCAAGTATATATTGCAGACACACACACAAAAACAGTAATTGGAGGGAAGCAGAGCAAAATCAGCCACTTCACTTTTGTGCTGAGACATTAGCAAATTATTGGTGTTCTCCAGCTTGGATTCCCCGTCACCCTGAGCCTTGCAGGACGACCACCCAGTGCGCGGACAGACGGGCAGTGACAGCATTTAGGGTAACCGGGCACTCATCTGACACATACACCGGCACCTTCCGTACTGTGCTGCCGTGACTGTCCTTAAAAAAAAAATAAGGGAAAAAAATTCTTTCAAAATAAATCCTATAAAAGCATTATTGACAGAGTTTCCAGGAAATGCAACCTCAAACTTAGTGGGACATAAACAGCTGCTTAAGCAGAGATAAAATTTGTCACCTTTAATAAAAAGAAACCGGGCAGACGGGTTCACGCCTGCAAAGTAAGGCGGCGTGGGGCGGAAATGCTCCTGGGACCGCCGAGGGATGCCTGCTGCCCGGCTCGGTGCGGCGGAGCTCCCTTCCGTCCCTTCCCATCCCGTCCCCTCCGCCGCCCCGGGGAGACGCGGGCAGCAGCGCGGCCGGGCAGCAGCTCCCAGGCGCACCCAGCACAGGCTGTGCCATGGAAGGCTTTCGCCGGAGCCCTCCCAAAGAACCGTCTCCCCAGGCTGCAGCCGCTCGACACCGCGCCGGCTCCGTGGGCATCTCCGTGGCTTTGTCTCAGCAGACGCCAAGCGCTCTCGGCATCGCCGCAGGCTGTTCTGAACCGTACTTGGAGCACTACGCGGTCCCCAGCTCAAACGCGGCCGGTGCAGGGAACAATCAGCAGTGCAAACACACCCGATGTCGACTTAAAAACCCTGAAAAAGAGCAGGGACTACACGTGCACCGCTCCGTGACCCGCGCGCGATCCACACGCCCACAGCCCGCTCCAGACTCCTAACCAGGGCTCACCGCGACACCCGCACCCTTGTGCTTCACACCTGACTAATGCCGCAGCGATGCCAGCTCAGCCAAATGCCCAAATTCCCACAGAAATCCCAGGGCAGTAACTGGACATCTCCAGGCAGAATCTGGCTTTTCAGGAAAGCTGAATCCGGAAGTTTTCTGAACTTTCCAACTACCCATTTATGTCAATTTATCCAACTAAAAGGAATTTGCCAGAAAAGGCCAGAGGTATCAAAGGTTCGAAGGTTCCACAGCCACCTAAGCAGCCCACCAAGCAGCAGAGCTGGATGCCCTGGGCACCTTTACCTCCAGCCAGGGTTTAATTTCCATTACTTTACTTGTAGTAGAACACAGAAACTGGCTAAAGACCAAGATCAAACAGAAAACAGAGACATTTTGTTTCTTCTTCTCAAAAATTTGTTGGCAAACAGAAGCCATGACCTGAGGAAAGACAGCAAATTCTCCTTGGTAGGACCGGTTTGGGTGGCAGAAGTGACCAGATGGACAGAGATGGAGGCACAGCAGCCTGGCAGAAAAGCTGCTCTGGAAAACAAGGTGAGGATGGAACCTCATGAGACATGGGACTGCTGCAATCGGAAGCCGGCTATGCCATGCTCTTGGGGAACTGCAAGCACACGTGCTCACTAAGTAGCTGGAGAAAACTGTCTAGAAGCGAAGACGGCCAACCACCGGCAGAAGGCATCAGGAATGTCTGTGGGAGTGCCATGGGCACCCTGCCCCGTGTTTTAAAATAATTAAACAGAGCCCCAAACACTTCCGCAAAACTCTGAAAGTAAATTTGGACATCTCTGGGTCAAGAGAGGAAGCTCCTACAGCCCGTTCCTGTTGCCAGGCTGGAAGGAAGGAGTGTTTCAGCCCTTTCCTTCAGAGCTCCCCATGATGCTGCTCCTCACGTGAAACGGTTTCCCTCTGTCCTCCACCACCGCCTGCTGCACCCTGGTCCTGTCCCACCACCTCCCGTGCCTCTGGTGCGTGTCTTCCTGCAGGTAAGCCACCAACAGCAGTCCTCCTCCCTAGGCACATCCATACAGCAAGTCCTACAGTCTTTCTCAACATTTTCCTTCCTTTCCCCGAGCTCCAACAGCCTCACTCCACACTTGTTCCTGCTACAAGGACCCCGCAGCTTCGCCCTCCACCCAAGGTGGGCAATGCCGAAGTCGCCACGTACCGCCAACGGCAAGTGCAAAACCCCCGCTGCAGCACCCACGCTGCCTGCGCTTTTCTTCCTGCAGGATAATTTCAAGCTTTCACCTCAATGTGGCTTGGCATAGCCACTTTAGGAACGAGTAAATGCCGAAGTAAATTGCTCACTGGAGTGAGAACTGAAGATGTGCAGATAGCAAGTCAGCAAATATTTCTGCAGATCTGCAGAGTAGGTACCAACTGTCAATGAGTATCTTCTGCCAACGAGCCGAGCTGGGGTAAGATTTTTCTATCCATTTCTCTTCTTTCAACAACCTGGTTTTTGCAATTTCCAACAGATGGGCAGAGAAACAAGTAAAGTCAAAGTGGCTTCAAAACCAAAGCGAAGTCAAAACTAGTGAGACCCCTCAGAAGCGCACAGCTGAAGTGCCGTGTTTAGGCTTTTTTAAACACTGTGCACTGTGTTACTGATGCTTGTAAACACCATCGGCTAAAAAACAGCCAAAAACCCCCGTCGGAGCTGAGCGAGGGGGAAAGGCACGACACCACCAGCAACCCGCCGCCCTCCCCACCGCCGCCCCGTCTCAGCCGGGGAGCGACGATGGACCGGAGGGGAGCAGCCCCCCTCCACCCATCCCAGATACCCAAAAAAAAGACCCTGTAGAAACGTCCCCGCCATCCCAGTAATCACAGACTGTACAACAGCTCCAGCTCTCCCCCTTCCCAGGGGGTCACTCTTCCTCCTCCTCCTCCTCCCAGCGAGGAGACTGTCCTTACCGACAAACCCCTCCAAACCCCGACCACCACCCAGCCTACCCCGGTGCTGACTTCTTTTTCGTGTTAAACCAAAGGTGTGTTTCTTCTTTCAAAAGCAGTAGCATTACAAGTGAGCATGCTTTCCCACCTAATTCTGCCTACTTTGATAGGGGAAAAGGGAAGGGAAGGGGGGAAAAAGGGAAGGGGGGAAAAAGGGAAGGGGGGAAAAAGGGAAGGGGGGAAAAAGGGAAGGGGGGGAAAAGGCAAGCGGGCAACAAGGGAAGGGGGGAAAAAGGGAAGGGGGGAAAAAGGGAAGGGGGGAAAAAGGGAAGGGGGGAAAAGGGAAGGGGGGAAAAAGGGAAGGGGGGAAAAAGGGAAGGGGGGAAAAAGGGAAGGGGGGAAAAAGGGAAGGGGGGAAAAAGGGAAGGGGGGAAAAAGGGAAGGGGGGAAAAAGGGAAGGGGGGAAAAAGGGAAGGGGGGAAAAAGGGAAGGGGGGAAAAAGGGAAGGGGGGAAAAAGGGAAGGGGGGAAAAAGGGAAGGGGGGAAAAAGGGAAGGGGGGGAAAAGGGAAGGGGGGGAAAAGGGAAGGGGGGGAAAAGGGAAGGGGGGGAAAAGGGAAGGGGGGAAAAAGGGAAGGGGGGGAAAAAGGGAAGGGGGGGAAAAGGGAAGGGGGGGGAAAGGGAAGGGGGGGGGAAAAGGGAAGGGGGGGCAAGGGGAGGGGGGGGAAAAGGGAAGGGGGGGAAAAGGGAAGGGGGGGAAAAGGGAAGGGGGGGAAAAGGGAAGGGGGGGAAAAGGGAAGGGGGGGAAAAGGGAAGGGGGGGAAAAGGGAAGGGGGGGAAAAGGGAAGGGGGGGAAAAGGGAAGGGGGGGAAAAGGGAAGGGGGGAAAAGGGAAGGGGGGAAAAGGGAAGGGGGGAAAAGGGAAGGGGGGAAAAGGGAAGGGGGGGAAAAGGGAAGGGGGGAAAAGGGAAGGGGGGAAAAGGGAAGGGGGGAAAAGGGAAGGGGGGAAAAGGGAAGGGGGGAAAAAGGGAAGGGGGAAAAAGGGAAGGGGGGAAAAAGGGAAGGGGGGAAAAAGGGAAGGGGGGAAAAAGGGAAGGGGGGAAAAAGGGAAGGGGGGAAAAAGGGAAGGGGGGAAAAAGGGAAGGGGGGAAAAAGGGAAGGGGGAAAAAGGGAAGGGGGAAAAAGGGAAGGGGGAAAAAGGGAAGGGGGAAAAAGGGAAGGGGGAAAAAGGGAAGGGGGAAAAAGGGAAGGGGGAAAAAGGGAAGGGGGAAAAAGGGAAGGGGGAAAAAGGGAAGGGGGAAAAAGGGAAGGGGGAAAAAGGGAAGGGGGAAAAAGGGAAGGGGGAAAAAGGGAAGGGGGAAAAAGGGAAGGGGGAAAAAGGGAAGGGGGAAAAAGGGAAGGGGGAAAAAGGGAAGGGGGAAAAAGGGAAGGGGGAAAAAGGGAAGGGGGAAAAAGGGAAGGGGGAAAAAGGGAAGGGGGAAAAAGGGAAGGGGGAAAAAGGGAAGGGGGAAAAAGGGAAGGGGGAAAAAGGGAAGGGGGAAAAAGGGAAGGGGGAAAAAGGGAAGGGGGAAAAAGGGAAGGGGGAAAAAGGGAAGGGGGAAAAAGGGAAGGGGGAAAAAGGGAAGGGGGAAAAAGGGAAGGGGGAAAAAGGGAAGGGGGAAAAAGGGAAGGGGGAAAAAGGGAAGGGGGAAAAAGGGAAGGGGGAAAAGGGGAAGGGGGAAAAAGGGAAGGGGGAAAAAGGGAAGGGGGAAAAAGGGAAGGGGGAAAAAGGGAAGGGGGAAAAAGGGAAGGGGGAAAAAGGGAAGGGGGAAAAAGGGAAGGGGGAAAAAGGGAAGGGGGAAAAAGGGAAGGGGGAAAAAGGGAAGGGGGAAAAAGGGAAGGGGGAAAAAGGGAAGGGGGAAAAAGGGAAGGGGGAAAAAGGGAAGGGGGAAAAGGGAAGGGGGAAAAAGGGAAGGGGGAAAAAGGGAAGGGGGAAAAAGGGAAGGGGGAAAAAGGGAAGGGGGAAAAAGGGAAGGGGGAAAAAGGGAAGGGGGAAAAAGGGAAGGGGGAAAAAGGGAAGGGGGAAAAAGGGAAGGGGGAAAAAGGGAAGGGGGAAAAAGGGAAGGGGGAAAAAGGGAAGGGGGAAAAAGGGAAGGGGGAAAAAGGGAAGGGGAAAAAGGGAAGGGGGAAAAAGGGAAGGGGGAAAAAGGGAAGGGGGAAAAAGGGAAGGGGGAAAAAGGGAAGGGGAAAGAAGACGGCCTAGAGAAATCTCTCTTTATATCCAGGACTAGAGAAATCTCACATATTTTATGCCAGTAACCCGAGCAGACTTCTCCACCAAAAAGCACTCCTCAGGTCTCTCAGTTTCCGTGCCACCGTTTTCAGACCAGACGGAGCCTCTGCAGTGCCGGTGGTGAGGAGGGGGCAGCCCCGCGACTTTCCTCCCGGGAGCCTGCCCAGGAAAATTCACGCGACAGCGCCGCTGCTCGCAGATTAACTATGAAAAGGGAGAACAAATATTTGCCGCAATTCTAGTCAACAAAGAAAATTAGGTCCAAGTTTTCGCTCTCTGCCTCACACCGTGCGGTTCCTGCTCCCAGCACCAGCCGTGGCCGGGAAAGGTGCCGGTGCCAGAGCGAGCTGCCACTGCCGAACCCAGCACCAAACCCAGCACCGAACCCAGCACCTCCCGCCCGCCCGGCTGCGGGCATTTCTATAGGTATGCACATACGCACACTGTCGACACAGCGAGGCACAGCTGTCGACACAGCACCTTCACTTTTTCACTTTTTCCCCTCACCGATATTTAGCCGAACCGGGAGACCCTCCCCTCGGCTGGGCACCCAGGGAAAACCAGGCTGTCCCAGAGACCGCTTGTCCTCCAGCTTGTTTTGTGGGCAGGGGGACCAGACAGCGACACCAAAATATATACCGGAAACCCCAAAAACCCAAACAATTCCCTAAGGCATGCTCCTTGGGATTATTCTGGCTTATGACAAGTTTCTCTGAGGGTCTGAACCATTCTGGCGGCGTGGGAAACGGCGTTCCTTCGCTGGCACCCCACGCCTCCCGGGGTGAACCCCTGCCAGCTCTCACCACGGAGACCCTGCATCACATCTGCCCTTCTTCATGCGTCGGTACCTGCCTGGTAGAACGTTCTCCGGGTTTTCAAAACACTACACCGATAACTACACTGAGGAAAAGGTATTGAGGTGGTATTAGAAGTTAAAAAGAAATTTTGCCAGAATTGTGCCAAAAAAGTGAGGCACCAAAGAGCTAGATCCCATTATCGGATGATAACGACGGTGATGGCTGAGGTTGTATGAAAACAGAAACTACTGAAAACTTTTCTAGCTGGCCTGGGCTGCGAGGCGGGAGAGGGAAAAGGCACAGGAAAAGACAGAAGGGAAGGAGGGAAATATTAAAAAGGGAAATAAATGCTCTACCCACCAGGGACAAAAACTCCTCAGCAGGAGGGAGCCCACCGTGCGGGCTGCTACAGCGAGCAGCCAAAGGACAGTTATCTTCATCCTTTCCAAAGCAGCTACAGTCTTCTAAACCCAAGCAGCCCAGTGAATATGATCCTCTGGAAAGCAAACAATATGCTAATTCAGAAAAAAAATTCAAACAGTACCATTCCCCCAGCAAAATCATCTTCGCCTACAGTAAACAGAGCGCACCTGCCAGGCATAACAAACGCCGGAGCTGGATTTGCGCAGTACTGCACAGAAAGTCAAACCGTGCGCTTGGTAGAAGCAAATGAAATCTGGATGCTTAGTTTGTGGGATTTACAAAGCCCATGGAATTAAATCATTCTCCAGATTTACCATCCAAATAAGCCACGTGTGAAGCGAAGCCAAGCTCTTCTGCTTACTTAAAAAGAAAAGCAAAAAAATTGTTTACTCTTATCTGAAAAGACTGTTTCTCTTCCGTGCTTCATTTTAATAGCTAGGAAACCCACCGCCATCCAACAAGAGACGGCACCACGTCGGTTGTCGCTGCTGAAGTGACTTACCGAAGCTACGCAGCAGCCCCAGCAGCCGGCCGCACCGGGGGCTCTGGGTCCAGGGTCCGTCTCCAGCCCGAGCCCCCCAGCTGCCGCAGACGGATGGGTGGCCGGGGGCGCGTCCCTCTCCGGCCACGGGGCGCAGGCAGCTGCCTGTGGGTGCAGGCAGCTGCCCGTGGGTGCAGGGCTCCTGCTCGCACCCTCCGTCCCGGGAGAGCTGCTCCAGGCAGAGCAGGCGACGGGTCCGGGGAATCACCCCGCGCCTTCCCCGCTGGAGGATACTGGGCAAAGGATCCCAGATCTCATCTGCGCGACGCCAGAGGAACCGATACGGATTGCTGGGACGCAAAGAGCCGATGCCGCCGCTGCACGGGGGAAGCGCCATCCTTCCTCCCCGCTAGGAAGGCTCTGCTGCGGGGCTGGGCTGCACGGAGGTGGCACCTGGCACCATGTCCCCACACCGGGACCCGGCTGTAGAAAGGCAGCACGCTAAACCCTTCCATTGCATCTTATAGATCCACAACCAACCCGGCATGTTCTCGACATTTGAATTATTTATTGGTCTTTAAAATAATGTCATTATTAACATTGGTTTTAAAGTATCAATAATTCAAATTTTTCTGGATTCTCATTTTAAAGATGACTTCCTCCTAATTCCCTTTTATAAAGGGCATGATCGTGGCATTACTATTCTACTCTTCAGTAAAACACAAATGAGATGTAGCTGATGGCTCAGAAGTGGCATTTGAGGCACGCTGATTTTCTAGCCGCGGTTCCTACGTGTTTCTAGGGACGCACATCTAAAACCCCGCCGAGATCACTTCAGGCACCGCTGGCTCCAGTTGCGTTACAGAGCGCAACGCAGTCCCCTCACACAGAAAGAAAAGCGACTGTCAGATTTGCGGGAAGTTTCTCAGTCAGTAGCACCTAGTCCGGGTGACCTCCCCGCGCAGGGCTCCTCCCGAACCCAGGAACGTGACAGCCGGTATCGGATGAAAGGTGCCTTCTCAATTATTCACGGCACCCATCATACAAAACTGGAAAACAAGGACGTAGGTCCCTGCACCCGAGCGCAGTGACGTATGCCGAGCGCGGCTCGGCACATTTCGCAGGTAACAGAGTCTCCGAGGCTGGAGCGTGGCGGTTCCCCAGGCAGAGGGGGCACGGGAGATGCACCAGCAAACACAGAGGAGGGCTGCGGTGTGCCCGTCCTGCACCCGTCCTGCACCCGTCCTGCACCCGTCGGAGCCGCGGGGCTGGGAAGCACCTGCCCACACCGGGGATGGGACGGGGACGATGATGATCACCCCACACCGTTTGTCTCCTGTAACGCTTCTCGCTGCTCCGTAATATAGTCCGATTTGCAAAACTTGTATGATTTATTTCCAGCCTTATGAAAACTAACTCCAGCATAAAATTTCAATTTCTTCCTTTAATAGGATGTAATTCTGAAAGAATACACTAAATTATGCAGTATCAAACCTTCGGAACTCCCACTTTCCGTCCATCATAGCAGAGTAATTATTTCTGCATGAACTAATCCTTTGTATTTCAGAGTAAAATCTTCAAATACTTATTTCTAGGAGGATTTGAGTTCTAAATTAGGTTTGGAATTTTAAAACCAGTAAAGTAGAAACCAGAAATGCCGTTCTTTTTTTTTTTCAATTCTTGCACAATTCTTATGATGGGATCCGAGCCGAGATTTAAAAAAAACGACTGATTCTTGGAATCACGGTGGGAAGTCGACAGGAGGGGTTTTCTCTCCTGGAACCGCGGGGTCCGGTCGGACTTTTCTCTGCAGCTTTATCCGTTCTCCGAAACAAACCCGAGACAGACGGACTCCGCTTTGGGCTCCCTGCTGCCAGCTCCTCCAACCAAACAGCCCGGCTCCCTTGGCAAACCTTTCGCTCCGTAGTTCTCACCCCTGAATCTTACTCCAGGGTTTTGCGAGATGACGTCACCTGCCTTCACCTTACATCACTGCTGCCGGGCTGGTATCCAGAGGAGCTTCGGGCACGGGCGCTGGGGCTCGCCGTTCAGAGAAGGTCCTGTACCTGAACGGTGACGCGCGGTGCCAGCACCAGCCCATCGCGCCTCCCGCCCGCGGCGGAAACATCGTTAGCGCGCTGCGCGTGCGGTAAACAGCACTACATTTGCAATGAAATCAATGAAATTCTGTTTAGGTACTCTAGGGAAGCAGCTATGGCACACTTAAAATTGTAGAATTTAATTAATTTTCCTTATTTATATCCTGGCCAACGAGCTAATATTCACGTTACTTCGTTAAATTTATTCACACTTGGAGAGTGGGGCTTGATTAAGAAACACACGACGTCAACCAGAACCCAAGCGCTGACTCCCGACCGTAACTGGTTAAAAATGCCACGACAATTGCTACAAGTCTGTTTCCCACCATCTAAGAGCTTGAACAGGCATAGCTGTTTTACTGGATTAATAACAATAACAACCACCCCAGTAATGATGCTGCACACCCTCCCATGCCCTGTGCGGCCCCTCGGGGCGTGCCACCCCCCCGCGTGTCCCGGGGCTGGGGACCGAAGCCACCAGCAGCAGGGCCAGCAGGTCCCTGCCAGGGAACCCCCACCTGCCCGTGGACAGCAGCACGTAACGGCCACGGTTCCCTGAAACTTCTATTTACATTCCGGTTTCTTTAGAATTAACTACCAAACAGGTATGTCTGTATTATTTTTATTTTCCAAGATTAAGTGCAGTAGCATTTTTTTCAATTATCTGGGGGACGCTTTTGTGGCACGGAGTTTACTCAGTTCACAATTGCCTTAGACAAACAGTTTAGGAGAAAATTAACACACTATTAGCCGTTTGAGAACCCACTCCATTTCAGGGAATGCTGCGAAATTATTTCTTCATCTAACACATCATTCTGACCATTTTCTACCAGAAGGTAGAAGATTCTGCGGATGCAAATTCTGCCAATCCACCGGGACCACAGAATTCCTTCCTCCATCGGGCGCTGGGTTTGCTCTACGTTTACACAACGTACAGGCCTGATTCAGTCCCGCAAATTCAGAGCAAACATTGAGAACGTGTTGGTTCAAATCCACGCTACGGCTTCATTTTACAACATCAAAATAAACTGAAAAAATAAACCGAAAAAATAGAGCAAAGTTGTCTGAATATATTATGGCAAATAACTAAATAACTAAGGAAAAAGCATTCATTCATTTCTCTCCTCACGGATAACACACCTACAATTTTCTCTAGTGCAAAAGACAGACATAAAAGTTAGCGCCACTCCTGTTGCACCTTTCCACCTTTCACATGGACCTCTGCAAAACCTGCTCCTTCGTACCGCTCCCCAAGCCCTGCAACACTGCTGGTGGGTACCGATACGCAGCTCAGAAAAGATGGCTTTGCGTCACCATACCTTGAATTATTTTGCATTACCTCGCAACTGTATTAAGCCTCGGCGACGCGCGCGAAGTTCCTAATGGTTTAATTGTGTAAATAAATTTAAGGAAACAACAGCAGCAGCCACCAAAGCAATGTGTTCCTTCAGCCCTGATTTAAAACTCACGCTCGCAAACAGCAATTCCCGTCCGTACATCTTTTCCCGGAGGGGAGCAATCTAACGACTCTCTTCTTCAAACTATTACGTTATCCTTGCAAGACCTATTTCTTCATTTCAGTCAATTTGGGTTTTTCCTTCTAAGACTAATGCTCCACTTACAACACGTGAAGGTTAGCTAAGGCTCTGCTTTAAGCTACAGAAATCTCAACTAAATTTGAGTCTGCAACGGGACAAACACGAAGCAGGGGAATCCCTTACTGAAAAGGCTTCGGCGGGGGAATGGTGTCTCGTGTAGCTAACGAGGAGCAGCTGAACTGGTTTGAAATGAAATGTTTGAGCGAGGGTGTGAAACACACGGGACCGCCCAGGGAGCACGCTGTCGGTGGGCAGGAACGTATGGAAGAGGAGACCTTTCCCTATGGATCCCCGGGGGTCCTGTCCGCCCTTGAGGCGGGGAGCAAGCCCCGAGAGATCCCCCGGCCCCCGGTACAGCCCCGCTCTTAGGCGGGAGATGAAGAGAGGCAGGGCGTCCACGTCCCGCAGCGGGACTGCGAAACTCCCGAGACGGACACGACGCTGTTCGGAGGCTAGCCGAACGAGCGCAAAGCTGCAAAGACAAGCGGTAAACGGCGTGCTTTTAGCTCGCTCTCCGCGTGACGCAGCAAGGGGGGCTGGCGGCACTGTGACCCGTCCGGCTGGGGAAAGAGCACCACGTCACCGATTCAGACAAAATTCCTCAAAGTGCCTGTGCTTTCCGCAGGGAAAAATCGCTAACCGCCGTATCGGTATTAATCCTGCACGTATCGCAGCGATCACCGCCTCGGTCTGCACCGCTTGCCTGTCTCCTGAATGGGGAAAAACCACCCTGCAGGTATTTTAACAGTGTAAATGCTATTACTAATGCGTGAAATCCGATTTAAACTCTCTCTACAGCAGCGCGCTGGCGTTTTTCAAAGGAAAAAACCTACTACTTGTTTTAACAAGCCATTAAACTTATAGTAAATTAAGTCTGACTTTCATGACATTTACCAAGCAAACAGTTGGGCATGAATGAAAGGATTTGGGTTGTTTGTCTTTTCTAACTACTACGTGAAATATTTAATTAAGTTTTCGCTATTGTCAGTATTTGATACCACCTTCAAGACACTGAACCAGTTTCTTCTGTTTCCCACCAGAGAAAACAGCTGTTTATCCAAGAACACAGCGTAAGCGAGGCAGCACCAATTTGTAACTGGTACCAGCTCGGCCGTACGATTCTTGCAAGAGAAGATGAAGCACCCCAGCAGCACGTTCCCCCTGCAAGGGTATCTTTATCCTGCCAGAAGATCTTGCCTTCTACTTCTAGTTAGTCGTATCAACGATATTCCAGGAAAAGGAGGATTAGAGACGTATTTTCGTATCGATACATGAGATGGGCTCCGGCAGACATCATCTTAATGCCTTGGAAATCGCTGTCTCTGTATAGACTGACTGCGTCGTGAACCGTAAAGCCAGTTCAGTCCGTCCACATAACCGCATCAGTAAATGCTCCGTGATTTACTTCATTTTTCAATGGGGAATGGTGTGAAAAATCTGCAATATCAAGAAGTTCTGCGTGCCCTGCATCTCCTGCTCATGCAATCTGTTTGCCTCGGTAAGCCCTTCTCCCTAGGAGCACCATGCTGGGCCAGCCAGCTCTGGAAGGACGACAGAAAAAGGGCTGAGTTCTCACACAAACAACAGGAATCACCTTAGGAACGACCATCCCATTTCGTAGCGAGTCTTCGTCGGGCAGCTGAGCGCTTGCGGTTTCCAGCAGAGATTTACTGTCCAACAGCAGAAGAAAACTGATGCTCGTTTAAATGGGATCGCTGGCATCATTTTAGCTTAGAAACCCAGTGTGCACGCATGCCTTCCTCGCACGTGCCAACACAGATATGAAACCGAAATGTAATTTTATGCTGAATATTAGCTCGAGTAGGAAGTTATCACTTTAATAACTATAAACATTCATTTGCTTGCTTCGTTACACAGCATTAAAGCCGGGCAGATCATTTACAAGCAGCTTGTTAGAACTACTCGGTATTCAAAGTCTGTTTTCCTGCGAGACACGTAGGACGCCCAGGAAGGGAAAGAAAAGCTTCCTGAGCAGATTAACATCAAATTTCTGGCCTGAATAGTTGGAATTGCTCATTTGATTTTCCAAAATCGTTATTTCTTGCTCACCTAAAACCCAGGAATTTTGGTACACGTAACGGCTAGGCTGTCTTAAATAACGAACGCACAAGGAAAATTACCACTGAGAGAATCGTCTTAACGATGGGAACGAGTTCCTGGGGAAAGAGCCCTGCGGAGCGCTCCCACGCCGGCAGAGAGGGAGCAGCGCGCCCGGCACTGCACGAGCTCCCCGAGTATTTACCCACCGGGTCACTTTTGGGGTTTTTTTAATTAGCCTTGCTAAGAAAGGAAAGAAAAGCATTTGCAGTTTCTGCAGAGGCTGGCCAAACGCACCTTGGTGTGAAACACCAGTGCCACTACTGTCAAACCGCCGCGCAGCTTTCCCCAGCCCTCCAGCAGAACAAACTGGAAAGCTCTAGAGATGTCTAACCTCACTCCTTAATAATTTCTTAACACCCTTTTCCCAGAAAAAAAAAACAAAAACCAAAAAACACAACAGTTCTTGCAGACAAATTTCACCTCGCCTCACTCAATCTCGCCTACGATGGCAGTAAGAAACCAGGGAGGGACGATGTTAGGCTGAGCTTAAGGGTTTCACAGGAGTAACTCTGCTGTCGCAGATGCTCGCGGAACCCAAGTGCTGTGACCGCTTCGAAACGGCCATCGCTCCTGACTGCTGCAGGAGAGAGGCTGCTGCTTCCAAAAAACCACCATAAAAATAACTGAGTAATTGTTGTCATGAAAACGTGTTGTATATCAGCAGAATTTGCTAATGGAGCAAGCTGACAGACACATGAAAGAGCATGTAGAAAAACGCTGGCATTAAGAGCTGTTTTTAACATATAACGTTGCTTGGCCGTTAAGGTACCGATAGGAAAAATACTTAGTCACTTCCCAGCTGTTCTGTGGCAGGCTAAAACATTACATTTAAACCATTAAATAATTCTGAAAGCAAGGGAACAGGTGGCAAATGGTTTATATGGCAGATGGTGCCTTTTTTAATATTTGTACTCGCTGCTAATTTACAGAGTCCATAACCACAGACTCATATCTCACCTTTTTCACTCGAATAATTAAGAAGTCGTATGGGAGAGTAAGAAAATAAATATCTCAATTCTTAATACAGCAGCCATAAAAGTGGTATTAGAGGTTGCTAGATAAACCATACCTGACTTACTCCCCATAGCTGTTTACATTCCCACAGGTTACTGTATTTTTATTTTTTTTTAAAGATAGAGCCCTCTTCAAAGACGTGCCTTGATAGTGCTGGAAAATTACGTTTTCTCTTTACCAGCAGAGCAAATAAGCGTGACGATGCAGCCCAGATCACTGAGTGCCTGACTCTCCACAAGCTCCTATTTAGTCTTTATGTTAAACCTGGCACAAAACCCAAGTTAACAGCAAGGCTGACATTAAATATTTAAGGGAACATTTTGCCTGGTACACGTATGAGCTGAACCACCAGTGGATGAAAACAGAAGAAGGGAAAAAAGGAACGAATAACCCAAAATGGAGCTCCAACCGCACTGCTGGAACCTCCTCCGCTTTAGCTCAGGGATGTGGAAACGGTTGTCCCCGAGCCCAGCAGACGGCACAGAAACGTTGTGCTAAGACCCTTCTCACTGCACCGTGCTTCTGAACGGCTCCATCCCCGGGCACCTCAGCTTCATCCCAGTGACTGCTCCCACGCACCATCCCCCAGCACGGACCATCTCCGCATTGGAACAAAACCCATTTGGAGGGAGAACTGATCAGCGAGTGATGCTTCCCCGGGCTGGGGGAGGGACGGGGCGATGCTCCAGGTGTGACCACGGCCAGGCCCATCCCTGCATCACCAACGACCTCCAGGCTCACTCCGCTTTGCATCTCTTCCTACTGCTCTTGCTTAATCCCAGCTGATGGAGACTAGAGTTATTCAAAGCAGCATGGGGTTTTTAAAGAAGCATGGCTTATAACACACTTGCTGCTTGCAAACAATTTAACTTAAATCATAGAATTGGTTGGAAAAGCCCTTTGAGATCCCCAGGTCCAACCGTCACCCCAGCACCGCCCAGCCCCCCACTCACCCCTGTCCCCAAGCACCACATCTACACGGCTGTTAAATCCCCCCAGGGACGGGGACTCCACCACTGCCCTGGGCAGCCTGTTCCAGGGACTGACAGCCCTTTGGGGGAAGACATTTTCCCTCATCTCCAGTCTAAACCTCCCCTGGCACAACCTGAGGCCGTTTCCTCTCGTCCTATGGCTTGTTCCTTGGGAGAAGAGACCGACCCCCACCTGGCTACACCCTCCTGTCAGGGAGCTGTAGAGAGCCACCAGGTCTGTCCTCAGCCTCCTCTTCTCCAGGCTCAACACCCCCAGGTCCCTGGGGTTCCCATGAGGCTCCCTAGAAAATGGATGACCAAAAGGATCATTTGATAAAAGAGTTAGAAAAGGTCTGACACCTTTTGGGATGTCAAACGTTCAGAAAGCAGAAGTTGCATCCCAAGGTCACAGTGCCATCTACCAAGTCCATATATCAGATTCACCCAACTGCTTAAGGGTGATTTTTTTTTTCCAGGGATAAGGGTATTTGCTAGTATTGAAAATTTGGTATTTTTTTCCCACCAGACACTAACAATTGAAGCTATTAAAGACAGCATTCACATGGCTACATTGGATACACAAGGATGTTTCAGTGAACAGCTGATGAATGACTCAGCTGCCAACATTTTCACATTTGTTTAGCCAACAGGATTGATATTGCATCTCCAGCTTGGTTGAGGCTTATCTCAAGACATCACAGATAAAATTTAACATAAAATAACTACATCTTACTCTCCAGAAGCTTGCAGATGATAACTGCAGCATAAGCATTTTAGGTGACACACTATCGTTGAGAACATCCCTCCCTCCAAGAGCAAATGCTGGCCGACCACAATACAGTCCTCCCCCAAACCAACCACTTGAGGCTCAACAGCATCTAGAAGAAAGTGAAAATAGTGCCAAAGAATTAATTTTATCATCGCAGGAGTCCCTAACAATTACAGAAGGAAGTCTAGTTATAATATTCAGGATATTCGGCATTAGAAGATCATAGAATGGTTTGGGTTGGAAGGGACCTTAAAGATCATCTAGTTCCAACCCCCCTGCTACAGGCAGGGACACCCTCCACTAGACCACGTTGCCCAAAGCCTCATTTAGCCTCAAGATGGCTAAATCAGCATTTTACCTGGCATTGCTTTTTATACTGTATGGAAGACACCACATGGTTCTTCTTTCTTATCAGCTTAAAACTCAAAAAACTGCTCTAGCCAAGTTCCCCGAGGGACTGCCACCGCCGCTCCACATTTTAGCGTGTTAGAAGCGGACCTCACTGTAAGGGAATGATAATAAACACCGTGTTAAACCCAAAGAAACCTCCGTAATAGAAAACAAGCACATCAAAGACCCTGTCCGCAACAGAAAATTGAAATGTTTAACTTTCTTTAAAAAATACCAGGGAAAAAAGTGACTTTTGTAAACAACAATGGCATCAATGCAGCATGCTAGCAGTTTGTTGGAAAATGCTACAACGAATTAAGACAGAATTCTACATTCTGGTGGACAGAAAACAGAATAACGTATCTGGCAATTGTACAAATACCTCAGAACTATATTAGAAAACCGATTGCCACAGGACTGGTCTTGAATGGTTTAAGATCAGCAGTTTTGAGGCAGGAATGGCTGAAGAGCAGAAATCTGGAAGTCAAGTCTAAGGGGCATCACTTTTCATCTGCAAAAACTTCAAATATCACATTCCTACAAAAACTATTGAGCTGCTCTCCAGAACAGAATTCTGTGATTTTCCCCAGGTATTTCCACACCATTTGCCTTTTTTTTTTTTTTTTAAAGGAAACAACCAAATGAGAAGTGACTAACCCAACCAGTCTAGAAAAGCAGAGAGCAGAAGGAGAACACTTTCTCCCAGCTGTTGGAAGCAGCAGCCCAGACCCCCGAGACCTCCCATTACATCTCCCTGGGGTGCAGCTAGAGGAGCCAGCACCATCGGCTGCCACAGTTCAGACTTTTGACTTTACATTGTATTTTAATTTTTATTTCCTTTTTCATATTTATTTCTTTTTATTTCAACTTTTTCTGGAATATCCTGGAGCCTCACTGTTTCCAGGCACCACTGGCTTTACACATCACATGTGGTCTGCATTTAGCTTTATCCTTCTGCAACAACACATACAAGGATGTTGAGACTTTTCAGACTTATCAAACACCTACTCCCTATTTGTAGATGTGACCCTACGGCCATTCAAATCATCAGCAAAGCCCCCAGAGCTTTTACTGAGCTGGAGTCAGGGCACCTGGTGCTCGGTGGCCTTCTCACACCCCTGTCCATGAGGAACCTCCCTGAAGGGTAGGTAGGAATAACGTGCCTTTCAGGTGGCTAAGAAAAACAGATTTGCTCCATCTGAAATTATTACCAAATAAAAATAATAATAATTTAAAAAAAAGAACTTCAATACAGATGTTCTGCATGCACATCCATCGAAGTCGAGGGTTTTCAGAGTGCAGGTAGGACGGGGCAAGGAGGGACACAACCCTCTGCTCCCTCCTTTTCTGCTTACAGAATTGCTCTGACTCCTCACTCCCAGCAAGTTACTTCAGCAGCGACTTAACTCTGCCATGAACTGCACAACGCGTTCACACAGCTCCAGACCAGGGCAATGGCAGAAAACACCTTTTACAGACCAGAAACAATCATCATCAATCCTATGAGCAGTAAACAAACCCAAACACAAACCGAGAACGACTCTGGTATTTAATTTCAACCCCTATAGCACCAAGACAAGGTTTTGTTATATCAATTTATTCAAACGACCACATCATACCAAAATTCAATTGGGTTTCTGATTTTAAAGGATATTAACACTGATTACAGAAGCTTCTCCCATCACAGAGCCAAGGGCACGGACCCGCACCCTCCTCTCCGGGTGGGATCCTCAGCGCATCCCACCCTCCCTGCTTGTCCCAGGGCCAAAGACCCAGCAGGATCCTTCACAGCATCCCGCACAGGGAAAGGCGACAAAAGGTTTTAAATTCCCCAGATATCCTGTACTCCATTCTAACTCTGACTGTCTTTTACAAAATGTAAAAAAAAATTTATTAAAATGAACTTGTAAGAATCACCACTGTAGTCTGCACATTTCAAGTTCTCCTTAGTTCATGGGACCTGGCGACGAGCTCCGAGGAAGCTCCAAGAAATTCCCTCTGCAAGGCTGGAAAAATGCTGGAGCCTGGATCCTGTCCCGGCCAGCACCCACTGCCATCCCTCCCCGACGTTCCACCTTGTTTCATTAACCTGCTATTTTGTACTAACTCAACGAGTTTACTAATTAGGCTGGCAGAAAGTAACACAGCTGAACTGTAAGGACGCAAAACTAATCATGTTAAAAGGCCTCCTTAAAAGTAAATATTCAATTATAAGATTATTGATTGAACAAACTGCCGTGATTAGAAATACCGTACTGCACAAGGTGGTACCAGAACACCCATCTCCTGTAGAATCAATTAACGGCGCATAACGAAGCATGCCACGTGCAGTCTTACAGGCACCAATACACAGGCAGATTTAAGACGGAAATAACGTCATCTTTTGTTTGCTAAGTTCATTCCTATTACGTGAGCAGTGCCTGCATAAACTTTAGACAAGGACAACACGGAAAGTTCATTAATTACGACGTTTACTTTATAAATCACACACGGATCAAGAAAAACGCAGCTGCCCCCAGGGAGCACGGAGTATGCTCTCTCCAAGATGTATTTCTCTTTGGGAACAATAAGTCATCTTTCATAAACGCCAACGCCCCGATGTTTTGAGCCGACAGGGCTATAAAGCACGCTCCACGCTCGGGATTATCTGTACATTAGATTACGCTTTCTTGATGCTTCCCCAGCCATTAACTTACGTGGCAACAGAGACATTTCTTTGGGACAGCAGAGAGCTGCCTTTGGCCAGCCGAGCATTTCTCCCGTAAATTAAGCTGAATCCAGCCTCAGCACCTCGCCGCCGAGAGCAGGGGCAGCCCCGGGGGAGCACACGCTGACCTTTGGGCTTCCCCACGGGCTTCTCCCCCCTCTTTATTTGCACTTATCAAAAGCCTGGCTCCTTCGTTACCACCACCTTCCACCCCTCCCGCCCAGCCCCAGCCGGGGAAGACGTTCAT
The DNA here is from genome assembly GCF_028858705.1 of Grus americana. NCBI lineage: Eukaryota > Metazoa > Chordata > Aves > Gruiformes > Gruidae > Grus > Grus americana. The sequence goes on along the minus strand of NC_072858.1, from coordinate 1,257,990 downwards.
GGAGCTGGTGTTGACAAAGATAATCTAAACCCAACACCTCCGAGTCCTCTTCTCTGCCAGCACAATAAAAAGGAATTTCATAAAAATGTTTTATGTAAGCCTTTGCAAAGGCACTAGCCTTCCCTCCAGAGAGGGTGATTAATAGAGAAAAACGGTTAGCTGGATCTCAAGTTTATTGTACATGGACCGGGCATTTTCAAGCTTTCTTTTCTAAAAAGCTACTATATATTCTGTAGGAGAAAACACCCAGAAGTGTGTGGTTTCCCGTGAATGATTGATAATAGGATGATTGCTCAGGCACTCAAAGCGTGATATTTGATAGCCTATCATACACTCATTCGAAAGGAAAGCAACAATTATCATGGCCTGACATGTTTATCATCGCAGAGCTGAGCCAGTCACCAAAGCGGGAGAGCTTCCCGGCATTACGATATTCGAGCACGTCTAACAGACTTCACGCAGAGCTCACCTCCGCAGCTGTAAATCAAAAGTCCTGCAACGGCTCCTTCCCAGACCGCCCGAGCATCTCAATTCAGGGAAGAACACATCTGGCACGTAACGCTGGTTTGCAGCGCCGATAAAGAATGGGGTTTCTCCCCTTTGGATTCTCCTCTAAGACACTCGCTTCCGAACGGGCAGAACGGTTTCCGTGGGTCGGACGACCCTCGGCGGGAAGCACCAAACAACTCCCTGCCCCGCCGCAGTGACGGCTCCGCTTTCCGCTCCCGCTTCGGCACCGTCCTTCCTCGACACAGTCTGGAGGACCTGTTGTACCTTTATTCCTACGGGCCAGTTCGCTCTTCGGGCTCCCCAGACACAAAGGCGCTGCCGCCCGCCCTCGGCAGGCGTTTATCCGGGCGATTCTAATGGCTGCTCAACGGGAACGGTAATTACCGAGGTACAGTGCTCATGAAAAGATTTCATCTCAACACTGAAAGTCATAACTGCATACCTGCTGCGAAATTCAATCTCGCTCTATCTTGCGGTGTTACACTTCGAGTACCAAAAAGATAGAAAATGCACCCTAATTTGAATTTTTAACTTAATTGGTATTGGTATAACATTTCTAAATAGAGCATTAAGCACATACAGTTTCAAAAGTTACCCTAAAGACTTTAAATCGGTCAGACTTCCGCAGCGAGTCAGGGATGCCTCAGCACCTCCCCAGCTGCCGGACTCAGAAAGTTGTAACGCACCGCCACGCTAAGCAAACAGCGTTTTTTCCAGTAAGCAACCACAGCCAAACCTATCAGAAAAAACACAAAACCATGGCTACATTCCTCCAGCATATTTTATGAACACCCAAATGATCTACTTAAGTCTTAATCGAATATTAGTGTATGTCGAGCAGATACCTTTCAAGTCCCAGCATCGCAACCTGAGGATCTGCTGCACGACGACCACGTTTTCTTACAGACCTCGCTACGGTGACAGGACGCAGCTCAGGTCGTACGCTGCCTGCGAACGTCACGCTGCAAACGTGCGTGGAGTTCTGAACCCACTTTTAACACACACTTTCAGAGAACACTTCTAAGCAGCACCAAGAAAAAAAATAGCTTTTATAAAAAATAGCAATTCTGGATTGCAGCAACGCCACCTACATCCCCCAAATATTTAATTTACCAAAGCACACCAACAGCAAAACTCGGGCTCGGAAGCAAAGTAACATAAAAACCTGCTCCTTAGTGCCACCAGGAGTGACCTTACCTGGAAAAGGCGAAGCCAGGACTGGAATTTTGATCGGGGAGAAGGTCAGCACGTGGCAGGGCTGGACGCTGGGCACCGACGGTCCCTGGGGGGCTTCGGGCTCCACCGACACCATGGCAGTGGTGGCCGCGGCGGCCAGCGCCAGGGTCTGATTGCTGCTGACCGGTTTAAGGCTATTCTGGCACCCACCTGTGGAAGAGTGAGATGCAACAGATTTTATTTTTAGTTGGAAACCAGTGCATTTATGTAAGATGATGGTTTCAGCGTTCTGAATTTCAATGCAAGACGGAACAAAAGTCGGCAACATTTTCCACCTGGCCGCCACTGGTTGCATGTCCACCTTGGTGAAACACTAGATTGCAAATATATATGATATGATATATTTTCTAAGGACTCTTAAAGCCCCTTTCCTAATCGTTATTATTAAAGTCCTAGTCTGTGGTTGGTGCATTTTTAGATATTAAAACCCCCCACACGTGAACGCACCCTTATAACCTACAGGGACGAGACAGTAGCGAGTCATATATAACCCCTGCAGAGCTATTAAATTTAAATGAAAACAACTCAACAAAAAAGTCAAATATTCGAACGCATTGGTTGGCATTTTCTTCAGCTCCTGCAGCTTCATAATGGCACGTGACCACCCTTATTCTGACTTTTCCAAAACAGAAGTTGTCTGATTTCAAATTGGAATGGTATTGTTACTTGCTCTATTAACCCTCCACAGTTCGTTATCTGCCTGTCTCTTCTCCTGTAACATCCATGCATTTACCTGAGGTTTACAGGTTTTACGTACTAATACTCTTCACCTTGAAAACTTCCAATGGTTTTACACAGGAGCTCAGAAGAATTCCTCCACATCCAGGCTCAAATGCACTTTAGACTATCTAACATTTACCTTTAAGTCTAACAAGCTGGGGGGGGGAAGACCTTCAGAGCTCCATCTTGGCTAAATATGTTAAATAAACAAGAAAATGAGTAGTAAAAATCTTAAGGAGAAAACCTAATTTGACAAACACCAGCTGTTACTCCCTCTACACTGAGCTATGTATTCAAAAATTAAGCAATCATTAGCTTATTATGTCATTTAGCAAATGTTTTCAGTTCATGTGGAAATCCTTCAGGCAATAAGAGCCAACTGCAGCTCTGCAAAAAAAAAAAAAAAAGAAAAAATTTAAAAAAAAAAATCACTATTTGATCAGACTCCTCGCTCCAGGCGTGCCCGGAGTTTGCAGGGGTTCTTTTTGCTGCGCGCATCTCTGCGAGGAGGAGAGGGACTCGGCGCGGGAGCGGGATGCATTCCCTCCCAACGCCGCCGCCCTGGGTCGGGAGCACGCCCGGTTCAGATCCCATTCCCCTGCACAGCCCAGACAGCCCATCCATGCCTTTCCATCCTGCTCCGGCTTCAGACACCTAAAAAGTTTTGACTTTCAGATGCCAGGCGCCGTTTCGCTCCCCAGTTAGCGCTGGGGGAAAGACTGGGTCAATGGTTTTTGGAAAGGAACCTGCTTTGGTTGCGGCTAATTGGGACTCCTGAGGCTGTCTATTATACTAACTTTTGGCAGCTTTGCTCCTAACTCTTTACAAACCGTTATTTGCCAACAAAATAAGCTCTGCATTAGCAAAACAGAAGCAAATATTTTCAGTAAGCATCACAAAAAAACCCACACTTTTCTGATTTCTGCTGTATTTGTCAATGCCAAGAAGAATTAATTTAATTAATGCATATGCAGGTGTTCTAACAGGCATACAGGCAAAAGCCCACAAATATTGAAGTTTTGATCATTCAACCGTGGATAGATGAAAAACAGATTATTCTGCCAGAGTCACGATGGAAATAAAAAGAAAATAAATTAAAAAAAAAATCAGTGTCCAACTAATCCAACTGTTTAATACAAGTTTACTGTTTACTCACCTGAGGACTAGCACAGACCATTAGGTCAGGTTAAACACCTGGCCTCCAAGAGCTTGCACTCATTCCTAACTCCAGCTGTTGGCAGTTGGGAAAAATCCACAAAACATCTTCTGTAACTCTTATGAAAAATAATGTTATCTAGAAAAATTACTTTTCTCCTGGTTTCCTACAGGGTACAGGAGCAGATAGCTTGTTTACTTTTCATTTGATTCTTTTATTTTGGAGAAGAAGATACAATTTCCCCAAAGAGCCCAGGAAAGCAGCAAAATCACGTAAGCCTTAGTTGCTCGGATAGCTGAAGTCTTCCACCAGCACAGATGAGCAACGCTCCTGAAGCAGGGCTTCCTTATTAAAGTTTCATCAATCCCCTTATTAAAGTTTGATCAGTCGGTTGAAAGAGAAGTTTTGGCGATTTCCCCGCCTTTGATGAAGTTCTCTCTCCCTCTCTCCTGCTAAATAATTCCACGACGAAAGGACTACCCCTATAATTGTTAATACTTGAGAGGAGAGCACGCACAGGGTGTCTGGGGGTCACCAAGCCCACCTCTTGCTCTGCAGCCAGCTGAACAATCATCTTGGCAATTTATCAACCTGCAACACAACGTATGATTTGCCAAAGCCACTGGAAGCTGGCCAAGGACGTGACTTCTGCAGAGGTAGGGACTTCCATCTGCACTCAGCGTAGCTGGAGAGAAGTTCTTCTCAGAAACAAACCAGAGTGTGCTGTAAGTATTTCCAAAAACCTCTTCAAAGGGTTTCTTTCAGAATCCTCATTAATCACCCCACATTTACATGACTTTCAAGAGTCAAATGCCTTGAAAATAGTGGTAAAATACCACCATCAATATGGTAGTATTCCATCCAATACCCTGGATGGAAAAAACCCGCAGGTTTTTTCCTAGCACTGGTGGTTTCCCCAAATCCTTTTTTGCCAAGTCACACCACATCCTGGGTGGTGAGGTAATACTTGTCTGCTGAAGTAACAAACCCCATCTCGGTGTCCTTCCCCAGCTTTCCAGCTCTGCTCTCCTCAGGCAAACAGGTTGGGGGAAACATCCGCGATGGGCAGCACATTTTGGTGTGAAGCAATTGAAGGGCAGAGAACAGTTGGAGAAGCAGTGAAGAGATTATTCAGAGATAATTCACCGACAGTTGGGAAACACGGTGAAGGCACTGGAACCCACCAGCAAACCCATCACAAAGGATGATGCGTGATCACCAAAGCTCTACCTGCTAACATCCATGTGGAGAAGGGTCTACGCGTACAGGTGTAGAAGAGGAGAAGAGTCTCTCTTGTGCCTTCTCTTCTCTTCTAGCACAGCATCTTCTACAAAACGCTTGTGAATTGTACCCCGTTTCCTGCTCTTGACCTAGAAGACCCATTTTCAGGCAGCAGATCTCGACCTGCTGGCTACATAACGGAACCATCGGGAACCATTCCTGGTGTAAGCCAAACCAGCCTGGGCGACGCTGCCGTGTCTGGCCAGCGCATGGCTGGGTAGAACAGCACAACCACCACTGCCCAAAGCTAGCATCTCCCTCCAGGGGACACCGAGAGCAGGCTGTCAGCCTTCCCCACGCGGGTACGCGATCCAGAGAGAGACCGATGGACATGGTGGTCCTACGGCATGTGCTAAATCACACGCCACAACGCACTGCCCTGAAGTAGTCTCCATCACCTGCCGGGGGGAAGGAGACCATCAGCGACATAAAGGCCAACCCCGCAGAGACCCACCAGACATATCGTGTCCAGCACAGAACGTGCCCAATGTCCTTTCCAAAATCCACCAAACGCCTCTGCTCCCCCCGGTCTGTGCCAGGGCCCTCCCTACACTCACACACGGTCTCTGCAACCAGGCAGAGCACACCAAAACTGCCTTTGGCTACTGACATCATCTTACACGTTACAATCTGAAGCCACAAGATTTTTCTCTCCTTGAAGAAAAAACACCCAAAAGAACAGAAATTACTTTATTTAACAAGACAAAAGCAAAGACTACTAACACTTGTGAGATATGAAGATCCACTCTTACCTTCATTCAAAACTTTCCCTTTCACATAACAAAATTATCCACATTGTGAAAACTTACTGTACAATGTAATGAACTTTAAATTGCACTGGGTTATTATAGTCTTTCAGTCTTTGTCTTCAGTTTTACCTACAGGAAAACATCTTTACCAAAGGTTATGAATATCTTTCCCAAAAGACCCACATTAAAAAAATAAGAGAGGAAAAAATTTCAAGCAGGTTAAAGACCTTTTGAACTTTTCGTCTCTCTTGGAGAAAAAAGCATTAATACGCAGGAGCATAACATTCCTTGTAACTTCTTTTAATGACCCAACGAATCGCTGGGTCTTGCTTATCCTTTCAGCCCATGAGCAACTGCCCAAAGACCCCGCAAGAGCTCTTCTGCATCAGCAGGTCCTGCTTCGCGTGAGGACCGAGGGGCACCAACGCAGACACTGACCTGGCTGCCTCTTCTTTTTTGCCCAGAATAGCCCAAAGACACAATTAAAACACAAACAGATTTCCACTGCAACGTGCTGCTCTGTCTCTATCCAGGTGAACACCACACATATGGAAACACACAGCACTTCGTTTCTACCAAAGCTCTCCAGCCACCGAACCTCCTGGGTCTGTGCTGTTTCCCACGTTAACCTGGGGCAGTTTAGCACGGGAAAAGGATACCAGAACTCAACGTTACTGGGAAAAAATCACACCAAGTACTGAGTAGCTTCCTCAGGGATCTGAAATATTTTCCATGTATATTTAAAATAAAAAACTCTTTTTAAGGGTTTCAATTTAAATGTGTATGTTATGGAAGTCATATAAAATTAAACAGCAGTTCAATTAAATAGAAGTTAAATACTTTGACCATAGAGTTAATAAAAGTTAGTAATGCTGAGGTCCTGAACCTCACCCATAGAAGGATATATACTGTTCTTTCTTCTTTTTAAAGCAATATACAAGCTCCTTGGTTTTATTCCTAAGCCACCTGACCCTGACACCCCGCCTGCCTGTATCCCTGGGTTGGTTTTGGGTTACCCTGCTGCCCGCCCTGGCCTCAGGCACCCACCCAGCTGCACACCCCCTCTTACCCAATTCGCTGCATCCAAGCACTGCACAGTCCCCGCTATTAAAAAAACCCAAAAATTAAAAGTCCATCACTTGTGATTACAAAGCTGTTTCAGAAACAGTCACTGCATCTCAGCTGATGCTGCCCAAGTCGCTGCATCCCGGGACAAGGCAGCCCAAGCCGACCCCCCCGGTGCAGCCCGCCGGCGCGGGGCCGGTGCGCGGTGCAGGGCTGCCAGCCTGGAGTCAGTACGTTCCGGGAAGGGGTACGCTGGTCACGGAGCAAATTCCCTGACCGGCCATTGCGGCCAGACGGGTCGGGAGGAGGGAGCGGTAAGGAAGAGCTGACAGCTCAGAGCCCAGCCTGGCGAGGACGCGTCCCGGCACCACGGCGGTTTAGCTCTAAGGCAACAGCCATCATAAAATACTTAACGCTGCTTCCAATGATGTATGAAAAAACAGCTCCAAAAGAAAGGAAAAAAAGATTGAAATGTGAATTATTGTGTATTATCCCTTATTCCCTTTCCCTTCATCTGTAGCATCTGCAAGAGAAAAAGAACGATACTAACGCCTTTCCGATGACAGCTCTTTATTAAACTTATCAGACCGTTATCAATACTAAAACTGACAACAACTGTCTTTTGATGACAGGAGGAAAAACACCCAACACAACAGGTGGTTGAAATAGGCTAAAAGTCCTGTCCGTGCTTCATCATCCCTCCTTGAAGGTGAGCCATAAAAGGGGAAAAGCACAACCAAAGCTACGCGGGGACCGGCGGTCTCTGCCCTCCCAGCACCGCAGTGGGGGGTCCTGCTCGCACCGCGTGGAGCCAGAGAGGCCGTCCTGGCCAGCTCATCTATTCAACCAACCAACACCGCAACAGGGCAAAACCTGACGATTTACAGAAGAAAATGAGCCTTTTCTGCTTGTTTTCCCAGTTCCTCCATTGCCATGGGCAGGCACCCCGGCACGGCAGCCGGGAAGGGAAACCCCCGGGGACGGCAGGACACCAAGAGAAAAACATTTTCTCAAAAGTATTTCAGCCATCAGTTCCAAATCCAGTATTTCTGAAAACCCTACGTGTTGGGCCATTTGCAGAGCCGATAAAAACGATCACTTGTACGTAAAAAAATGAGAGCTAGGATTAAAAGGCTTCTGATTATTAAAATGTTACGTATGAAGACATGAGGTTTTTTTAATAATATAGACTTTTATACTACACATAGATACACATAAATACACTGGCTTCAGTACCTCCAAGGAGAGGCTGGTTTGGTTCGGATTCTCCTCTCAGGGCTGAGACGAGGGACACACGCTCCCTGAACTGAAAGGTGCGATTCCCAACTCTCCCGATAAATTGTCCCTCACGCTGGTAGAGGACCAGATGCAAGAGGCCAAGCGAAAAGAGGTTTAATAAACAAATAAACCCACAAAACACAAAAAAGAGGGAGGTCCAAGTTTAGGGAGTCAGAGGTAAACTTCATACCTGTTGACATTTTATGAATATTTGGATTTAATTTTTTTTTTTTTTTTTTTTTTTAGATAATTCCCCATAAATGGATAGCAACTGGGAAGGTAAGTTACTTTCACTGCTGTTTTACTCACGGATAGGATTAGCCGGCTGCTCACGACAAGCCCTGGGATGAAGCCCCAGCTACTCTCCTTGCTTGCCCCACCCGGCTCTCTACCCTGTAACAGGTATTTCCTGGTGCCACCAAGTCAATGGGACCCATACGCCTGAGCAGGCTGGGATGTCATTCCAGCTGGGTACTTTCCGTAGAACAAGAGTATCTCTATAAAAGGAGGAGGAAATGCAAAGCGTTATTTAAACCGAGCCTAGTGCCGGGGGTCTGGGGGGCTCACCTGGCCGATCCGGCACAGCAGCACCCCGTGGCTCTCAGCAGGGTGCACCCTCGGGTTTGAACTTTGAAGGTGGAGACACAGTTGCTGCTCGGTTAATCCCCTCCTCTCATTTCTTCACCTCTTACACGATCCAGACTTCACCGAACAGCAATTTATAAACACCCCAGCCCGCCCGCTCGCCAGGCAGAGCCCGCTCCGGCGTGGTGCTGCTGAACCGTGGTTTGGGTGCTCCCCTCGGGTGCCCGGAATTCCACTCCCATTCCTGCCTGCCTGCATGCAGTGCCCCCCCCCAGTGCAGTGCCCCCCCTCCCCGTGCAGTGCCCCCCCCCCCCCAGTGCAGTGCCCCCCTCCCCAGTGCAGTGCCCCCCTCCCCAGTGCAGTGCCCCCCCCCCCCAGTGCAGTGCCCCCCCCCCCCAGTGCAGTGCCCCCCCAGCCCCATCAGGGCTTGGCACCAGTCAGCATTTTAACGGGAGCTTCCACTGCCTCTTGCAGGGAACCTTGTCTTTTTATCAAGCCCAAACTCTTGGAAGACCTCTAGCACATACGTTTTTAGCACCGGTATTGACGCTTGCAGGATGCAGAAGACAGAACCTGCTGGACCCACTATCTAAATTGCACACGGTCTGAAGGGTCAGCTGCTGAGCAACTGAAGCGAGAAAATGAAGCAGTGGATTGACTTCAATAACATATTTATCCCAATGCAAAGAAAAGGAAAAAGCTTATTGTCTTTTCCATTTGTAAACTCCAGCTATTGCACGAGTCTGCCAGTAACAGCATCGCTGAGACCTCACTTTGTTGCTCATATGCAATAAATAAAAAACCCTGGCTCCTCACGAACCAAAACAGCCTCTGCAAATCACTGAATGATCTGGACTTCTTTATCACAAGGTCTTGGGGCCAGCTAGGATAATCTTACAAAAGGGTCAGAACTACAAACCTTTCCCATAAACACGTTACATGTCATTTTATTTTGATAATTTAAATGGAAAAAACCATATCTTAACTGGGCTACAGTTTTCACTCGATTTGGGTAGATAAGACAGAAAGCACAAAAACTCTGTAAAGGCTGTGATTAAAACCAAGCATTCCCAGAGATTTAATAAAGTGTTCGTCTCTGCAGTGCCTGAATGCTCCACAAATCAAGGAGGTTTCATGGCATTTCAGGGATATTCAAGTTCCTGCAGTGCTACTCTTGTTTTACAAACAGAGAGCCCTACCACATGCACATTAAATACAAAAAAAAAAAAATCCAATCTGAGAGGCCCAAAACCTGACCCCCAAAAAAAAAAATAGTAAGAGAAAGAGCTCCCAACTTTAAAGTTTTGTACAGGACTCCTGGGACTGAAATCCTTCAGTTTAGGAAATACAGAAGGTCGAACAACTTGTGTCATGTATTTCAAAACTGTTAAAAACCACAGGAGAATGGAACCCAAATTTAACACAAAGCAACGACATTTCCTCATAGATTTGTAACGTCTGAAATTTAAACTGAAATTGCCTAGAAAACTGTACCTGTACATATATGTGTATATGCATATAAATTCTAACACTGATATTTGCTATGAAAAATATTGGCTCAGTTCTGTAAAGGTTAGTGGGATTAAACGAAAGAAAAGGGCACTAATAAGGAGGATCAAAATTTTAATCTATACACGGGATCCGTAATGCTAGGGCAATTCGGTGAAAGAATATACATGAACTCTTCATTCTGGTATTCCTCATTTCAACACCAATGGATGAAAGAGCAAAAAAAGATTGATTTTGAGCAGAGACACTGTGGAAATGTAGAGGCAACAACAAAGCTTTGACTTAGCAGAAAATATATTCTACTGAAAAATCATTCAACAAAAAAGAAGAAAAAAAAAGGAAAGAAAATAAAATATATGATTCTAGTGGAGGGTGTCCCTGCCCATGGCAGGGGGTTGGAACTAGATGATCTTTAAGATCCCTTCCAACCCAAACCATTCTATGATTCTATGATTTAAGAAGACTATTTTACTTCAAGGAGACCAACACTGAACGTCTTCATTCCAGGTTAGATTGCCCCTGTTACAAATGAAAAAAATACTCTCAGCATTTTGTTAAAGATGAAAAGCATCAGAAGGTTTTCACCTCTTCAGCATCTCCTCCAGCACTCGTGGCTCTGACAAGGCTCCCCGAAGGAGACCTCCAAGAACACAGTGTGTTTGCCGTAACGCGTTCTCCTGCATAGACCTCAGCAGCTATTACTGGAGATGTCCATAGCACCAGGGCCAGTACGACACTCAAGACCAGTAAGAAAATGCAATTTATGTTGAAATGAAGGGGGGGAATCCATTTGAGGACTGTCAAATGTTTCAAAACGAAAACAGATGTTCAAATCAGGGAGTGTAGTGACAGGCCAAGGGGAATGGCCTGAAGCTGCAGGAGGGGAGATGGAGATGGGATGTGAGGCAGAAATCCTTCCCTGTGAGGGTGCTGAGGCCCTGGCACAGGGTGCCCAGAGAAGCTGTGGCTGCCCCTGGCTCCCTGGCAGTGTTCAAGGCCAGGTTGGATGGGGCTTTGGGCAACCTGGGCTGGTGGAGGGTGTCCCTGCCCATGGCAGGGGTGGCACTGGGTGGGCTGGGAGGTCCCTGCCCACCCACACCAGGCTGGGGTTCTACGAAATGCTAGATTTTACTTTGAGAAAAGTGCAGAAGGCAGCATCCAGGTTCCATTTACCCAACAATCCAGCCAAAGCTCCTCTACCATAAAACCATTTTCAAGGTTATTCAGGTCCCCAAATTGCTGCTGAGCAACTGCCCATGACTTAACCCCTAGAAACCCTTGAGGGTTTTTATTCAATAACCCATTGGGAAGATTTACAGAAGCGACCCTCGTTTCCATGTGCTTGGCTGTGGCCAGCCCTTGGGTCAGGCGTGGCTGGAAGTCCTTACGCAGGCTGAGGGTCTCCCCGCAGGATTCCTGGGTCTGTACATAGATGATCTGCTCAAAGCACGATACCCTGAAATCAGCTGCAGAGTATTATGGTCTTCAGCAAGGAGCCCAGTAACGACACTACAGCAGTGGTTCTACCGGCGTGCCCACAGCCGGTTAGGTTCAGCAGAGGCATCGCATCGCGTTCCCTGGAGAGCCGGCAAACGCTGCAGCCTGTGCGATACGGGACCGTGCGCACCATTACAGGAGACGCTGACTCGCTAACCTTGCATTTCACAGTCACCCTCCAGCAAGCAGAAGGCAAACACGGATTTCAAGGGCTGTAAGCTGAAAGCTATCATCTCGACATCACAAAAATCACAGGATTTCTTCAGACCTCAACGGGCATGCTTCCCTCGCCCCTCACTGCCCAGCCATTGCCAGAGCGGCAGCCTGCCACGGGCTCCGCCACCGGCAGCTTCTGAAGCACTTCTGGGGAACTTCATGTCTTCAAGAGACGACAACACGCGTCACCTGTATCTCCTGCTCCCTCCCTCACAGGAGGCTGGAGGAAAGGCTTGTTCTCCAAGGTTTCCCGGGAAAACCTTCTCAAACACAGCAGTAAGAACACCCGCTTTACAAGGAACCACTGTCGGCGATGCTCTTGAGAGCCAGGAATGCCAAACTGCAAGAACGTCCCTTCAAACACCTAAAATAGCACCAATAATAGTAAAAGCACCGAACAGCATGTTCCGGGGGGCTACAGCTTTCATCTCAAGGGTGCCACCAAGGGGCCCCGCAGGCGTTCCCTCACCCCACGTCACCGCACGGGGATGTGCGGAACGCACAGATGCCATACGGGCACGCCTGAGTCGGGACCAAACCAGCCCTGACTTCATCCACGCAGCAGAGAGCACAATGCAGGAGACAAAAACATTCATCCTTTCTCTGCGAAAATATCTAGGCACTGCTTTCCACACAAAAAATGCAGTATCCAGTAGACATAAAGCAAGCTATCATTCCTAGGTGGGAAAATAAAATGTCACTAGTCACTTTAGATACACAAAATGGTAAGTACATAAATTCATGTTTTGCAATATGCGTGAGAATAATAGCTGCTTCCTTTTCTTACAGAAAATAACACCTAGTAGCTGGAGCTCACAGCTGTTAAATTATGTGCATTACCATTCGCCAAACTCCGATGCCTCATTCCTTTATCTTTGTAACACTGCTGATACATTGAGAAAACAATTATATCATTACCGATAACTGTGGAAGGCAAACCTGCCGTAAGACAGGCTTTCAAAATGAATACAGCCCCACAGCCTGCAAAAAGCTTATTAACTTCTCGGTTTAAACCACTTAACTAAGCAATTTGCTCTCAGTATTTTTATTACTCTTCATATTAAGTGTAAAGATTATATAGGAAATACTTCAAGTACTACCATAACGCTTCCTAGAAGCGGCTTCTGATTATGGCTGTAGGGCCGACACTGCCACCCTGCAGTAACGCCATCACCGTGCACGCTTCCCTGCACCAGCTCTGGAGCTCACGCACGGTCTGGGGTGTCACTGGATTACCATCGCTTGCCTCAATCAGAAATAAGGTTTCAAGAAGGATGGGAAGATTTAGAAGGATGGTTGGGGGTCTTCGTGCTCCTCCCTGCACCTCTCCCACCCGCACCTCTCCCCCCCTCCCTCGCCATCACGCCTCTCCTTAAAACCACGCTTCCAACAGCGCATCCTGTCTGGGAACAGCTCAAGTATTCCCACGGCACCCCAGGAGGAATGCATCGGCGTAATGGGGTTCCGCCCGTGGCATTCGCATTTCTGAGCGCTGCCGAGCCGCGCTCCAGTTGAGCATCGGGCGGTTCTGGCAGGAGGGGAAGGCAGCTTTCTGCAACGGACTGCTAAAACCTCGAAATACGGAACCGATTCGAGTGGTTCAACATGTTGCGATAGAGAACAATATTCGCTGCTAATTAATCAGTCTGGGAAATGAACCCAAACAGTAAGGATCTCCTCTAGCACGCTCTCACTGAATCTCTGCATTACTGGCAAAACACAAGAAAACTTCCCGTGTGCTACGCAGCTGCGAAGCGGGAGGTACTCGATGCGGCCAAGACCAAGGTCAGAGGGGCTCTGCTGTGAACCGAACAGACGTCACCTTCCGTCTAACAACGGAAGAGACAGTGACAGCAAGCCATTAAGAACATCCTAATTCTGAATTTAAGACTGTACGTCAGGGGTTTAAACATCGGTAGCATTTTACCTCTTAACCTCTTCCGTGAGACAACTGCTATTTCAAATTACTACTGGAACACCAAAATAGAGAGATCCGGTTTTACCGCAATGTATTTTCTGTTCTTTTCCTAGTATAAAGCTAAACTTTTCTGTTAACAGCTGTGACATACTCAAGTTATGCAGATTAATGGAATTTATTTCACAAATATCGTCTTGCATAACTGAGTCTTAACAAGATGATGGATCAATCGCTCTTCTCTATGATAGCTGTCTGCACAGACCACATCGAATTCTTAAAATTAGCAGCCGATAGGAGAATTATACAGGAATTGTGTCAGCAATTTCTTGTTCGAAAATAAACCGAGTATGTTGGGAGTGGCTGGCCCCTTCAGTCTGAAAGTCAACAGCCAGTTATGGAATAATCTGTTACGGTCTTCTGTAACTACACGTGGTCTTTTCTTTCTTTAGAAGTCATTTAGAGGACAAAACGCGCTTTGCCAGCAAGGTTCAGATCAAGCAAGAGATTTTCAGCTGAATGAAACCCTTACTTTAGAGAATGGCTTATGCATCTCTGGGAGATGCATTTAAAAACCAACCAAACAAAAAAACCCAAATGGAACTACTTAATTATTTATGTCCTACTGACCTGGTATCAGCTGAGGTGCCAACACCACCGTGGGAAGAGGCCTGGAGGCAGCAGCTGGCCTGGCTATAGCCATTGCTACTTGGTTTGTCATTAACAGAGGCTTCTCATTTCCCTGGAAGAGTCGCGATTCCTCAGGATATATCCACGCCGAATCCAGAGCAAATGCATTGTTCAAGTATATCTGTCCAGCATAAATAAATAAAAGAATGTTAAGGCTAGAGACACAAAACTCAGAAATAAAAGTGAGAATAAAGCATCTTTAAGTCAATATTACAATGCAGATAGTATCTCAATTCAGGGACAAACTTGCAACAATAGATTGATTTCTCCTCCATCCATCGGGTGATGCAGCCTCACAAAAAGAAAAGAATCGCTGAAGGCAGTCATGCCTCAGAGACAGCTACTCAGGAACGAGCCCATCCGCAACTCGGAGACATCAGTCGTCTTCCAGACCGGAGAGATGGGGGCGAGGGAGGGACATGGGGTAAAGGCACAAAGCCGTGCTTTAATTATTCAGGTAGGCAGATGTACAGATGTAGGTAACTGTGGGTGGGACGAGGGTGCAGGACCGCGAGGGACACCGTGGTGCTGGCGACGGGGCAGCGCTCGCGGTGACATCACCGCTGCCAGCGCTGTACCACGGCATCTCTTTGGGGGAAAAAATAGTGGAAGTACCAAGAAGAAAGGGAAAACTGAAAACTCTCATAATCACACCCTATAGTAAAATCAAAACATTCTACTCAACGTAATAATGATTAATAGTAAAGATGTTTTAGTCTTTTTATAACTTCAGAAAAGCGAAGACGTGTAACTGCTGAAGTAGCCTCCCCCGTGAGCCATCCCCTACAACATCCCTCCTCCACGGGGTTTTGCCTGACAAACTACTGACCTTTCGCACGCCTTCGCAATTCACAAAACCCACAGCTCAGATGCTTTGTATACTTTAGCCTTAAAATACTTCAGCGTACCAAGATCAGACTTACTTTGCAGTTCGGTAGCCTTTTATCGATCCAGTTTTTCCCAGCATGAGGTGGAAGCGTAGATGTGTACACAGGTGGAAAAACAGGAACAAATTCCACGCTCGAAGAAGGTGAAAATCCTATGACTGGAGAATGAGCTCCAAATATCCACTGGGGGGGGGGGGGGGAACAAAACAACAAAACAGGAAGAAAAGTTAACAAAAGGATTTTACCCTGAGTAAACCGATGTTTTTCATGATTTCCCAATTATATAAAAAAAGAGTACAGAAAATTTCAAACACGTCTCTTCAGTCCAGCAACCATTTGTGGGCTTTTTTAGGCAATATCTGGTGAGTGGCACGTGGCACTGGCGTTATAAACTGCTCTAGAAAGCCATAAATCAGTAGCCTGGCAGTAAAACCAGTACTTGGCTGATGGCTGCTAGTAGCTAGGGAAGCTTGGTTTTTCTCTGCTCAAACAGAATCTCACATACAAAACAAAAACATCACGAGAAAGCGCTTTTAAAATTCGCCTCGAGACAAACGAGAACCAAAGGAAATGTCGGAAACGTATTTTCTCTTAACTTAAATTCGTTTGGCAAATGGGTTCCCACAGTAAAACCACCTCTGCAGTTTATTTAAGTGGTCTCACACTGGGGAATAATTGATGTTACTGTTTCATTAGACCCAGCACTACCTATTTTCTGCCTCCCACTCACTCTGCTCCCAAACCACAAGAGACGCTCGTGCTCGAAAAGGCTGGAAATCCTCACATGAAATCGAGCGGATACTACAGGGCTCACATCTCCGTTTCATTTTTACTTCTTTCTTGCAAAAAATATAAAGACGAGGCAAAACTCTGAGTACAGCTTCCGATGTCTCTGCTGTAACAGGACAAAGCCTCCAGCCCAAAAACTCTATTTCAAGCAGCTTTACGACAGCAATTAATAATTGAAATACTCATCAGGGAAAACACTGACGAGACAGATTGGTCCAACTGACGTGACTCAAACTTTAGCCTTTATCAATATTCAAAACACTTGACGTTACGTATGACTGTATTTCTTCCTTTCCGCTCTCCTTCTGCAGAAAACGCATCCCGCTCCCGGCCCTCACCGGGTGATGGGGACGAGCCTCGCAGCAGAGACCGGGCAGACCCTCTCCCAGCCCCGCTCCTTCCCGCGGTCCCCACGCCCGGTGGAAGCCCCGCCACACGCCGTGCCTCCGGCGGCGCCTGCCCGGCCGAGCAGCGCGGAGCGGGGCCGCGCAACCCGCGCCCACAGCGCAGCGCTCCGCGCCGAGCCGAGCCGAGCCGAGCCGGGCAGAGCCCGCCGCACCCCCCCGCGGCTCCGCGGGCGCCTGTCCCGCCGCTGCCCGGACCGAGCCGCCCTACGGGCGAGCGGCTGCCGGAGGCTCCGTCCCCGGGGCTGGCGATGGGCTCCGGGCAGCGGCGCCGGGAAACTTCTGCCCCCGCGGCGGATGCCCCGCAGAATTACCACACCCCCCCCCTCCGCCGCCCCCGCCCGGTCCGAGCCGCCCGTACCTGCCCGTGGAGGAGCGCGGCGGAGTGCTGGTCGGCGGCGGCGAGCAGCGGCAGGAGCGGCTCGCAGGGGACGCGCCAGCCCGGGGCGGCCCGCAGCAGGGCGGCGGGGGGGGGCGCGGGCGGCGGCGGCGCCGGCAGCAGCAGCGGCGGCGGCGGCGGAGGCGGGGGGGGAGCAGCCCCGGCGCCGCCGCCGCCGACCCTGAGGAGCCCTGCGGCGGCCGGGACCACCCAGGCCCAGGGGGGCGCCGGGGGCTCGGCGGCGGGGGGCCAGAGCAGGGGCGGCGGCCGCTTGGCTGCGGGAGCCGGCAGCATCCTACATGGCACGGGGCGCGGCGGAGCCGGGGCACCCCACGCTCCGCACCGGCACCGCCGCCGAGTGAAACTCCACTTCGCAGCGGGGCGCCGCCGGCTGGCTCCGCCCGGCGCGGGGGGGGGAAGGGGGCGAGGGAGGGGCGGGGGCCGCGCTGGGGCCGCCCGGCGGGGGGGGGGCACCCGATAAAGCGGCCTGGCCAGGCCCGGGGGCGGCCCCCGCCGGCGCAGCGCTGCCTCTGCCGTGGTCCTCGGTGGGGGCGCGGAAAAAAAGGTTTTTTGGGGATCGTATCGCGTTGAGGTTGTTCGCCAGCGCCTGGCGTCTCGGGTCCGCCTCTGTTGCGGGGAAACATCTCCCCGGCACTCGGGGGAATCGGGGCTCCTCTCTGGGCCTGCCGTGGGGGGAGAGCAGCGCAGGACGGGGCGTCGAGGAGACGGGCGGCATTGCGGGGCGGTCCTGAGCGGGCACGGCGCCTCCGCCACCTCCACCCCTTCCCCGGGCCGTGCGCGGAACCCAGAAAGCTCCACGTACGGCGCGGAACGGAGAAAGCTGCTCCGGGGGAGCTGGCAGCAGCATCGGGTGCAAATAACCCATGGACACCCCCTCGAATGAGGCCCTTCTCCTGTCTTCAACAGCAATAAAATCCTCATAACACGAATTTGCTCATGCAAAGGAGACGTGCTCGTTACTGTTGCTGCGGCCCCCATTGCTGGAGCTGCTGGGGACAGGCGTTCGGGGTGCCGTGCTGGCCTCTATGGGTGCTGCTGCTGCTGAGAAGGGGGGCAGGAGTCCCACTGCCCCGACACCACCACCACGCACCGTCCAGGCGTGCCCTCTGCTTCTGCCAGGCCGTGGAAGAAGCCTTTGGTAGCTTCTCATTAAAAAGTAAGCCTTTGAGGCTTGGTCACAGGTAACCTCAAGCAGTTAGGAGTGAGTCATCATACTTGGTGTAATGATTCGGGGAAAAACAAGCACCAACCCCTGCAAATGAGCAGCTCCCTTCTCTGGCCCAGCGCAGGCAGGCAGTCCCCGGAGTGAGCAACTTGTTTGCTTGCAACCTGTGGGCTTGTTTCTCCTGCCTTCTCCTCCCCGCTTTCCGTGGCTCCGAGGAGAGGGGAGCTGAGCAAGCCTCTTCTAGCTGCTGACGGCATCACAGCTTCCAGCCTCTCCAGCAAAAAATTAAAGGAATGAATAACAGGCAAATGGGCTGAGCCTGAGTTCACAGAAAATACGAACGCTTCAACTTTACGGTTTAAAATCGTTGCTTACATTTCCCTGCCAAACCAGCAGCACTACTCCGGCTCTCCATCACAGCGGCGCGGTGCGTGTTGCACGGTGAGAAAAGGCAAATACCCCGCTGCGCCCGTCCAGAGTTTGTAAATCACCGCGGTCCCAGCCCGTCAGAGTGCCAGGGAAACCTTCCTGCACCGGGATGGCACAGCTGTCCGTAGGCGAGCCAGGGGCTTCCTAACCCGCACGGGTCAAACGTCTCAGAAATTAATCTTTTCTCCTCAGCCTCTCTAATTTTATTTGGGGTGCAGAGGAATTGGATCTCCCGTGGCACGTGGTAGTGAATAACCTTAGTAAAGGTAATTCCCAAGAAGTTTTGAAATCAAATTATGATGATCTGTGGGTAAACACGAGACCAGAGAAATACATGGCTTACAATTATCCTTAGAGAAATACTGGGAAATACAGATTTGAGTAATCTGCAAAGTGACAGAAATCAGATAAAGAGAAGATCACTTCTAAATGTTTTAGTGCTTGGCTATTTGTTAAACTCAAAAATCACTTCCTGGTCACTGTAAGTGAACAGAGAAACAGAAACATGACAACAACGAGAAGAAGAATATAAACAAAAAAAAAAAATCAGGTTGTTTCCAATGAAATGCAGTGGTCCCTGAGTAGTCTGTTTTAAATGCAATAGTTCCTCTATAAAATACTGAAAATAACAGCAAAAAAAAAAACCATTTAATTTTATTAGTGGCTGAAGATTTATTTGGGGGAGGAAAAAGGTCGAAGGCGAATTTGAGGAAGCTCAGCAGCTGTGCGTGTCCCCCACCTCGGCACTCAGCGGCGTGCCCCCGTGGCTGCACACCGCTCCCGGTCGGTGGGGGCTACTCACAGCCGCCGTTGCCCAAGGCACGCGTCGCTGGCAAGACTTCTCAAGTTAAGGTCTGGGAGAAAGATTGTTTCTTAGAGGACTTTATTCCCTGTGCGGAAACCGTGCCCAACATCAGGCCACTGAAATCACCAAAGGCCAGCCGAGACCCAGCATCCGTGTAACTATTTGAAGCACAAACCAGCGTTGTTATTTAGACCATCAAAACCGCTGATTAATAGATCAAAATCATTATCACTTCTTACCAGTGGGCAGTCTTACTAAATACGTTCCTAACATCAGATGGGACAGTTCGTATGCGTGCTGTAGCCTCAGAAAGTCGCAGCTCACTCGGGTCAGCGGGGCCAGAGGGGAGTTTCTCATCTGGCAGACATGCTGTAGCCTGGCTGCAGGAGGCACACGCCGGCGTCAGCTGCTTTTTTCCTTAGGCTTCCTTTTCCTACACTTTAAAAATAGTAATAAAATTATTATTGCCTTCCTCCCTGCAGCTGGGGAAGTGTTTGGGTGTTTCCCATCTATTTGTGTGGCAGGTTGATGACGAGCCCACACGCACGAGGCTCATCGTGGTCCAAGCTCAGTGCTCCCACGCTGCAGCCTGGCAGGGGAGGGGTGATGGCAGGGGCGAGGGGTGACGGGGGAGCGAGGGGTGACGGGGGAGCGAGGGGTGACGGCAGGACACAGGGGTGATGTCAGGAGAGAGGGGCTGCGTCACCCACCAGAGACAGGCGATGTTCGCTGCTGGGGCTCTGCTTTTCCCGGCCAGCCCAGAGAGTGGCAGTGATGCCGAGTCCAGCGTCAGCGCAGAGATGAAGCCAAGGCAGCAGCGAGCGTTCGGGCAGCGAGTGCCATTGCTGGGAAGAACCCCCAGCAGCGGTGCCCGGAGGCAAGGACAGACTCCGCTCACCCTGCACAGCGCTGGTCGGCTCTGAAGCCACACTTTGCAAAGTGAAAAGGTTCAGGTAAAATTTTCACACTCTGGACTCGCTTCCCATGCTCATATGCACAGGAT
Source organism: Grus americana (assembly GCF_028858705.1). Lineage (NCBI taxonomy): Eukaryota > Metazoa > Chordata > Aves > Gruiformes > Gruidae > Grus > Grus americana. The sequence goes on along the minus strand of NC_072858.1, from coordinate 1,237,701 downwards.
CTGCATCATGTTCATCTTCAGAGCGTGAGAAGACACCACACCACAGAGCGGTGTCCCTAGTGCTGCTTACCACCTACTGCTGCTTTCGTCTCCACAACTTGCAGTAGGTTGCTTTGCTCTGGTGGGGGCTGCCCTGAACACACATCTTCCTCCTGCCCAGCCCTTGCACTCTCCGTGAAGGAAAGGCTGGAGGGATGTCCTTGTGTTCGAGTGAGAAGTAACACAGGGCTGGGTAGTTCCCCAGTTCCTCGCAGAGCTTATTCCCAGCACCCGTGGCAATCATGCTGGGATGCTCGTGCTGCTGATGAGCTCGTTACACATTCCTGTGAACCAAGGCGGCATTTATGGTCACCTTAAAACCTGGTGTGCTTGAAATGGCGTACATCGCCGAGAGGATGGTACAGTAACCCACGTGTGATTTCAGCAACAGTCCCTTCCAGTCACCCCAGCTACAGCGTTAATCACTCGAGGAGTCTCTCCCCAGTGCTCAGTGCTGCGTGAAATTCGTGGCAGTGATGCTGGTGGGCTGGAGATGCCGGTGGGCTGGAGATCCCTGTGGTCCACTGGGGCTATAGAATGGAAAGGAGAGGGGGGAGCAGGGACGTGGTAATAAATATGCACAAGGGCTGCTGACAAGAAGGGGGGATTCATCTGTTTTTCATGCTCCTGGTGGATAGAACAAGAAGTACCAGTCCTAAGTTGTAGCAAAAAAGATCTAGTTTGGGCCTTGGAAGATTTTTCTAAGGGTGCGAAAGGGACACAGAAGGGCTGGAGGTTCCTCCTCCAGCGCAGGTCGGGGAGCGGGCAAGGAAGCGACCCAGGCACAGCTCCCTGCCGTGAGGCCAGCGCAGCACATCCCGTACCAGCCTCGGGGGTATAGCCAAACTGGGAAAACCTCACGTGTCAGTGGAGGGGGAGGTATTTTCCACTTTTCATGACAAAAGGGAGAGTTAATAAAAAGGCCATGGTGGAAGAAGAGAGGTGTTTGAGGCATAACTTTTTTCAACAATTGCAACTTCAACTTGGAAGTGCTTTTGGGGAAAAAAGGGACCTGAGACAATTAATCACTCACATCTGGTAGACACGTTAGCCCTCAAAAGCCACAAAATGTGCTTTAGGTAGCTAAAAAGCCAATGTAGCACTGGTATAAAAGTTTTACACACATCATCCTCATTTTTAAGTCTGAAAAATGGGTCTAAACAACCAAAAAGGGATCTCTTCCATTAATATCTAAGTTACAGACTGAGGACATTATTAAGCACTTTTCTTCATGCTGAGACAATATCAGGTGATGACCAAACTATTTTACAGAATAGGTGATGCAACTCTCCATTGTAGCACAGTAGCCATCTGTAGGGATAAATTCAATTTGGTATGACACACATGAACAGAATTTATCCTGTACCATGATGCAGAAGGCATTATCTTTGGACAGGCTGGATCCATGGGCTGACATGGGATGTATGAGGTTCAACAAGGCTCAGTGACGGGGCCTGCCCTTGGGTCACACCAACCCCAGGCAGTGCTACGGGCTGGGGGCAGAGCGGCTGGAAAGCTGCCCCGCAGAAAAGGACCTGGGGGTGCTGGTTGATACGGGCCAGATATGAGCCAGCAGTGTGCCCAGGTGGCCAAGAAGGCCAACAGCATCCTGGCTTGTATCAGAAATGGTGTGGCCAGCAGGACCAGGGCAGTGACCATCCCCCTGTACTGGGCACTGGTGTGTTCAGTGTTGGGCCCCTCACTACCAGAAGGACGTTGAGGTGCTGGAGCGTGTCCAGAGGAGGACAACCAAGTGGTGCAGGGTCTGGAGCACAAGTCTGATGGGAGCGGCTGAGGGACCTGGGGGTGTTGAGCCTGGAGAAGAGGAGGCTGAGGACAGACCTGGTGGCTCTCTACAGCTCCCTGACAGGAGGGTGTAGCCAGGTGGGGGTCGGTCTCTTCTCCCAAGGAACAAGCCATAGGACGAGAGGAAACGGCCTCAGGTTGTGCCAGGGGAGGTTTAGACTGGAGATGAGGGAAAATGTCTTCCCCCAAAGGGCTGTCAGTCCCTGGAACAGGCTGCCCAGGGCAGTGGTGGAGTCCCCGTCCCTGGGGGGATTTAACAGCCGTGTAGATGTGGTGCTTGGGGACAGGGGTGAGTGGGGGGCTGGGCAGTGCTGGGGTGACGGTTGGACCTGGGGATCTTAAAGGGCTTTTCCAACCCAAGTGATTCTATGGTTCTATGTAGAACCCCCTGTATACAGGTATATCAGTAGCCACATACATTTGAACATGCTGAAGTTGCCCGTAGATGATAGCACTGACCACAATCTCAGCAGAATTACATGCTTCAGCAAATTCCTGATAAATAAATTCCTCCCCACTTGTGTGCGCTGTCTAAGCTCAGAGTCCCAGGGAATGAGGTTTGTAGCTATCTCTGCCAGCGTCTGCCTCTCAGGTTAAACTGCTCATCTCATACCGTGTGGAGGGGCTGGAGCGAGAAGAGGGAATCTCCTCAGCCATCTTTGGCCATCTTGGGCTGTCTGAGAAAGCAAGCGTGAACACAAGCAGATTTTTTTTTTTTTTTTTGAGGTACTAACCCACCTGATTCACTCCTTCACCGCAGTGCAGCAATCAAGAACCCCATCTTAGGAGCTCTTATTTCTTCCCAAGCAGAGCTGTCAAAATATCTGGCCAAACAAATGACCTGGCGAGGTGATTATTCTGTTGAGTTTTCTCATAACAACATAGACTAATGGTCTGTCCCTTGGGTTAATCCTTATCTGCTGCATTAGTCATTTGTTTCCAGCAGCGGTAAATAGCAGATATTTCAGAAATGTATCAAATAAACCCTCTGTGCACCTAATTGTGCGATACCATACTATGAAGGGAAATGAGCTTGAGTCCAGCTAGCGATCAGCGTATAGTCTGTGGCATGAGGATTGATTGTTCCTACGGCTTTTATTCTAGCTAGCAGAATCACAGATGCTATTTTTATTCTCCTATGCAGCTCATCTGAAGCTTTGACAAATCCTCCTTTTTGGAAATGGTGGCTACCAGGCAGTTGTCCCTCTATACCTGGATAGAGGGATTAAACCCCGATGCCTAAACCAGTCAGGTTCTCGTGTGATTTGGTGGCCAATGCCCGTGCCGAGGAGGAGCTGCGCAGTACGTGTGAGTGGTGGATGGTGGAACAGACTGCGCTGCTCCTCAGAGCACACATCAGTCCTCCACCGAACAGAGCTCCCAAAGCAAACACATCAAACGAAAAATCCTGCAGTAAAATGACCTTTCGTTTCTATTCCTGTAACGTGAAATACCCAATCTCCAGTCTGATTTCTGCTAAATTCCATTGATTTCCATGAGCCCCATTTCAACCCCATTAAGAGGAATCACAGAAATAGGAGTGAAATTAATAGCCGCTTCAGGGCAATAAAAATCACTACAGGAAAACATGCATGGTATGTAACTCCAACCTTCCTAGGAGCCCTTTTTCAGTCTCTGGGGATGATGAGAGCTGCCTGGAGACACCTGGCTCCCCAGGAGACCTTCCCCAGCTCTGTGGTGACCCATGGCAAACCTGGCCGGGCAGTCAGAGCAGCACTGCCGAGTACCCAGAGGACACAGACGCCTTTGACACAAAAAGTCAAACAGCAGAGAAGAGTGGTTAAACACGGGGAGGGACTTCAGGAAACATCTCAGTGAAGGGATCTCCCTGCTTAACAAGCCCCGGGGTAAGAGATTATCGATACTGAAATGAGCCGGTGTGAGAATGAGAGGCAGAGGAGCAAGCAGCAGGACTTGGCCATGGCCTGGAGACCTGACAGAGCAGCTGAGGCTTTGCGGATGGTCCTGTCACCCCAGGGACTGTCCTGCAGGTCAGCACAGCCCTCCGCCAGCCTGGGAGCGGGGCTGGTTTACAGCTTGCAGAAAGGCGAGGGTAGAAAACCATCTCTGGGTGGGGAAACGAGTGGAGCAGCAGTCCTCCATCCCCAGCCTGCCCCAGCAGCCATCAACATCTTGTGCTGGTCAGAATCGACCGAGTCCTCGTAATGCTGCTGGGGATTTCTGGAGCTGCTGTGCCATTGACACTTTTCCATTTCCAAGTTAGCCATTTGTTCCTGTCTTCAAACTTGCCAGCCTTTGGGTTTCTTGGTGGCCCCACCAGGAGATTATGGCTAATCGTCACCTTGCTGGGTGCTGCATTAACCCAGCGGCAGTTTGAGCAGCTGTCGGAGAAGGACGCGATTGCACAAAAATAATTGGAAAATTAAGCTTCAAAATGTGAATTTCTTTTCCATTATACTTCAATCAATTTGTTTTCTTATACAATATTCTTAAGGGGGGGGTTTATACAAATATGGAGTTATTGATACCAAAATTTCAAACTCTGGCTATTTAGGAAGGGAAAACAAATGAGAGGCTGCTGCCCTTCAGTTGCATGGTCAACCGAAAGCAGGAGCATGGAGGGGACAGGCAAACATCTCCTGCCAGGACTGCTGGGACAGCTAAACCCATTTGCTAAAATCCTAAATTTATTCTAATCCTCTTGGATGCAGAAGTCAAACATGCCTTTTTTTTCTTTAAAAAATGAACAACTAATGCATAGTCCAGAGTAAAGCTCTGCAGGGTTTTGCATATAGGAAGATCAATTCAGGCAGCTAAGAAAAGAAACAGAAAGGCGTTCGAACCAAGAGGAAAATATATATATAAAAAAAAAAAAAGGGCATATTTTGTATGCTCATGCAAGAGACTAAGTTGCTGGAAATATTTCCCTTTTGAATTGAAGAGTAAAGAGCACAGTCATTTGAGGCAAGGTTTGCTTTTTAACTAGTCAGATGGAACACATCTCTGGTCTAATTTTAACCCTCTTTCTTTGGTAGCTATTCCCAGTTCCACCCCCCAACGGCAGAAGGATAAAAACCCCCTGGGATGAAGACATCTACCTCTGGCCACCCTTTGTCCCAGAGCACTCCTGAGAACACACACAACTCACTTTGAACTGGGCCTGCCTTTGAAAGACTCCGAAGAGTTTCCATGCTAGTTTGGGACCAAGCGATCCCTGGCTCACCCCATCTCCCCTCTCCATCCCGACAGATAGGTGAGGACAGCTAAAACCCCATGAGAGAGGAATCCTCGGTGCGCAGCTGGAATTTGTGTAGCGCGGTCGGGGCAGCGGTGCTGCCCTCAGGCACCACGTGTCGGCCGGTGGAATTTAGAAGCGCAGTAGCTGCTGCTGGCCAAGCGTTACGTGAAGGGAAGGGAGCTTCTCCCTGATGGCAGGGAGTGGGTATGAGGGAAGAGCTCCCTCCCAGCCACGTACGGTCACCTCCCCCAAGTACAAGCACTGCTGGGGCAAGTGCATTGACCCGGTGCTGGTCCACAGGCTCAAGAAGGGCCGTAGGGTCTTTCTGTAGGAGATACTCCTGGTAGGCATTGCTGACCACGAGCAGAGACAGGTTTCCTTATTCCCTCCCGTCTTTCAGAGCCTACGGCTTGTCTGGAAGGAACCTGTGGATCTCAGAGGAGATATGTTGCAGCAAGGTAGCCTTCTCAGAATCAGATTTGCACCTTCTTAGTCCTCCAAAATACTGAGGCACACGCTTAGCATTGAAGGTTTGAAGAGAAGGTGTTGGATTGTAGCTGGTACACCCCAGAAGAGAATCAGTAGGGGTGGTTTATTTTTAACTTTTCAAAAGAAGGATGCTTTCCTGATTTACATTCTTCAGCCAACACTGAAAGCCTGGAGATCTGGTCTTCTGCATCACCATGTGTCTCCCATGCATTTCAGGTACCTTAGGTAGCTAGGAAGAAATTTGGAGCATTCCAGGTTCTCAGTGAAGTCAGATCTATGAATTCACTCACAATAACTTGCTTAGAAATTAACTGTTTCATGAATTTCAGCACAGTATGTATATGATAAGCTCAAAACATCTAGCTAGTCAAAAAGCTGTGGATTCCAAAACAACAAACAACAGATGGTGCCATCTCACATCTACCTACTACTCTAAGGAGATACTTGATGGATAGTCAGATGAACTCCCTTGTAGAAAGACTAACAGTAGGGTTTAGAGTATAAAGAATCAATTTTTTTTTTTTGGTGCCCATTGGTAGCTAGTTTATCAATAAAAGGTGAAGAGCAGTAATCAAATCTGCAACCTGCACACTCCATAACACTACCAGGGCAGGCAGAAGATACCAGAGTCCAGCAAAAGAGTCTGTCACATCCTCAGCAGCTTGTTTACTTACTCTCAAAGGCAAGTTGCATTTCATCCTGGAGGGATAAAAAACTGTCCTCTCCTCACTGCTGTAGACCATTCAGCATTTTAACACTGTGGTTTGCACGGAAGTTGGAAGAAGAGGAGTTTTCGTATCGGTTCTTGCAGTCCTAAACAAGCATTTGTTATTGTTTAATCCGTTTTCCAGAAAAGACACGGGAGCAATACTGCATTAACTGATAAGGCATAAGACAGCAAAACAGCCCCACAGCTTATCTGATAGTCGCAAGGCCCGTCCTGAAACCTGCTTTATTCAAACTCAGCAGTCAACCTGAGAAATAACGGGAACAATAGGAACGGCTCTGACACGCGGGTAACACCGAGAACAACAAAAAACGCGGTCAGCTTCGCAGAGGGCTGGAAACAGTCATTCATCATATCGTGTCTTGTAGAAAGTCTTCAAAACTGCCCCCAGGACACAATTTTCTGTCTCGGAGCTGCTGTTCCCAGCACGTGCAGTGAGTGCTGGTCCTCGAGGGCCGCTCGTGTCCAGGCAAGGAGGAGTGCAGACGTGATGCCCCGCAGCACCGTTCTGGATGCCGAGTGGGAGCGCGGGGAAGGTGCTGCACCCACCTACCGCACTACTGCCGTACACGACGTGCACCAAATCAGTCGGTGAAGAGACAGCGATGCTTCATGCCAAGGACAGACTTTTCCTGAGGCACCTAATTATCATCAGCCCACACGCTATTTTCACAAATTGCTTAGAAGGGCTTGTTGCAAAGGCAGCGTTATGAGACAGTTGGTTATGCTGAACTCAGGTTATTTAAAATACATGAGGGGAGGGAGGGTGAGTCGTGGGCACTTAGGTCTCTGCAGAAGGTGGGAAATCATTACTACCTCTACTTTTTATACATTATTCCAAGGTACAAATACATGGGTTTAGCTTCTTAATTAGGTGTTTTACCTCCCCATGTTATCACGGTTATGTCAAAGCTCATTGCAAGTTTAAAACTTTATCAGCCAAACAACTCCATTTTTATGAGCTTTATCCTCTTTGTACTAACTTTAATAAACTTTTGTTACCTAATTATTTCTCTTCCCAGATTATTGCTCCTAAGTAACGTCACTATTATTCTGGATTCAGTGGTGGAGGCAGCATACCAGATCACATACTTATCTCCAAAACCACTTTGGGAACCAAATGTGGAAATATCAGTGTCAAGTTACAAAAAAATGTACCGAGAACTAATTATTCCATCTGGAAACCTTCAGCTTTAATTTCTCCGACATTAAATCCCCCGGTATTGTTCTTCAGTCACTCAGCTGTAATGGGTTCTGCTCCGCTCCCAGAAGAGCATTTCACAGCACTTTCAGGACGGAGCTCTCCCGGTCTCTCCTTATTGCAGCTACTTCTGCTTGCCACCTAATTACCCATTGCAGGGATGATTTTACTTTGCAGTTGGCTGTTAGCTTAGGCCATTTATTCCACCCCAGGTCCTTCTCCTGCAATTCGGGACGGCGAGCGGCAAGCCTACGAGCAGGGCTGGATGCTGCATTTCGCCCGCCCCGTGCCGTGAGCTTTCCCTGCCTTGGCACGCACACGTGTGAGCAGTTGGCACACACGCGTGTGAGCAGGGATCGCCCCACGGCGGCACAGCCACCTTCCTCTGTAAGCAGCTTCGGGCTGGATAAAAGGCGGCTGGTTTCCACGTGTGTTAAAGCGCACAGCCACTTACGTAGGAACGAGGTAGAACGTAAAACCATTCTAAAAACAAACGCTTGCGTTAAAATCCCTGCGCCGAGCTGGGCGCGTGTGCTGTCCCCCTGAGCAGGCCATGCTGCTGCGCACGGGAGGCACGTGACCCCGACAGGAGAAGCGGGGGCTGCCAGAAGCCTCCGGCGCCTGGAAGTTCTCTGGCCAAGAGCAACGCCCGCTCCAAGCTTTTCCGGCAAGTGCTAAGCTCCCAGCTATTGCACGGTAAGCTGGTACCAGTACGCTGGGCGCAGACACCAGTTCTATCGCACCGTTTGGGTTTGGGGGCAGGACGCGGTCCTGCCACCTTGGGTAGCCCCCGTCGCAGGGGAGCGGTGGTGCTCCGTCCCCCGAAGGGATCAGAGCATCCCCCCAGTACTTGGGTCGCGCGGCTCAGAGCAGCAACGCGATGTACAGCGGCAACAGCCCGCAGCTTCCCACCCTCCAGTGAGGGGCAGAGGAGGAGGAGATGCTGGGGAGGGTTCAGGAGGCTTTGTCCGACTTGTCTCTTGGATCCGGTTCCCAGCCCTGGTGCAGGAACGGGCGAGGGGGGAGGCAGGCGATGGTGCGTGCCGCTGGGCACCGGTACACGGAGGGCAAAGGACAGATCCTGCATCCAGCCCCATCGCTCCCCGTCCTGGATCCGTCCCTGCGGGGCTCTCACCCGCCCATCCGCAGACGCAGCAGGTTCGGTCCACCGGCCGCAGGGCTCGGGAGCGGCAATGTCTCCCTGCCTTCATGGGGAGCCGCCGGCTCGGGATGCAGTCACCGTGTGAGGATAGGGTCCAGCACAAAGCAAGCACTGATACAGGCGAGCGAGTGGTCAGGCTGGCGAGGGATGCAGAGGAGCTGCTCTTGGAGAGAGAAGCGTGGATCACCCCGTTTCACACCGGTTGTGAGTAACGTTGAGCTGTGGCTTTCAGCCTTTAAAATTAGTGCAGAAAACACTATAAAAGGTTATTTTCTTATTTCGTAAGAAGAAACTTGTTGCTCGGAAAGATCTTATGCTAAAAACTGCACAAATTATTAAATCATCTTGTAAAGCAGCCAAACATGAATTTCTAGGTTGAAGATGCCACTGATGTTCCCTCCCGCTTGCAGAGACATGCGTGCAGGTGGGCACGACCGCACGGCCCCAGACTCAAGGGCAGAAAGTGCCCGATGCAGGCCAAAGACAGGGAAAGGTTACACAAAGAGGTGGAGTAGTTCTATTGTTTCTTTTTTACTAGGATTTTTAATAGGCAAATTACCGCAAAAATAAAAATAAATTAATTCTGTGTACACTTTCGCTTGCAGTTTCTAGGGGCGCTTTATCTCCCACTACATGGCATTGACTTGAGTAGCAAATACAAAAAGTTATTCCCATCACTCAGGCTCAGGCTGAAGATCATCCCATCCCCCAGCACGGCCGTATTTCTCCGGGCCCTGCCAGGCAGCCTCCCCTCAGGTCTGCCCAGGCCAGTTTTAACTCCGGTTTTCGGGTCTGCTTTTCCTCCTCTGAGATGGTTAGGCTGATTCTGCTGATTTCAAAATCTTATAAAACATTTTTGGGTTGGTTTGTTGCTGTTGTTTTTCAGCTAGCCTTTGGAGTTCATCTTCCCTCTTTATTTCCCTGACACTTTGGTCAATAAAAAACCAAACAAAAAACCCCAAACAAAAAACCCCTTCAAGGACTGATTTTATCTCTGTCCACAGAAGGTAAACGCACGCTCTCGTCTCTCGAGAGATCTCTCTAAGCTGTGCATTTCTGTCTTTGGGTTGAGCATCACCAGCATCATAACTTATTTATGTTTTGCTCAGCTGAAGAGGACAACACCTCCGGTGTTAAAAGGAAATACCGGAGGGCAGAAACGAGCATTATTTTCTCTCTTGCCTTCTTCCCTTCGTTACAGCCAGGGACTCCCTCTGAGCCCCGCTTTCTTCTCTCCCTGCAGTGCTCTGGGGAGCGACGACTCCTCAAGGAGCACACGCTCCCGCAGCCGGGGCAGATGCTTCTGCTGGTTTAGGGCGATATTCCCAACCGATGCTTCTTCGCAATATGTCGTTCACGTCACAAGCCCAATTTGTGTTTTGTTCGCTGTGTGAAAAAAATCATTTTGTTGAATAATAATCTTCCTTGTGCGAGAACTTCTATTTTCAAACCGGTCCATGGAGCGGCTCATCTCTTAATGAGTTTTCCTACGGGCTATGAGCTGACATCAAGAACCTTCTTCACTTGGCTTCTTTTACAGAAGGATTCATTGCAGATGCCAGAGTCAGCTGTCAGGTGCAGAAAGCAGCAAAACCGCTCCAGAGACGCGGCGATGCAAGATGAACTGAACGCGAGCGCGTTTGAGGTCACCCGCAGAGACATCCCCCTAACCGAGAACCAGCTCCCGGTGGGAAGATCTCACGACATCACATTTTAACGTTACATCTGCCGCTCGCTCGGTGAGCCCACGGCGGCTGAAATTCAGCCATGGGCAAGCACGACGCTCACGGACAGCTTAACCTGATGCTGCAAGACCAGACGGGACCACGCGACCCGGTGCTTTGGGCTGGAGTCCTTGGCGTACGCCGCGGAGTCCCATAAACGCCCACGGTACTTCCCGCAGCAGGCGGTGGCAACCCCTGCAATAGCCGCCTGCTTGATTGCTCTTCCCCTCTGTTCCTGTTTCCTCACCCGTCTTGACACGTTACGCAAAAAAAGGAGCCGTGACACCGCTCTAAAAACCACGCCGTAGGTTCTCGTCTCAGAACATACACCAACAATGATTTCACACTAGGTATGGGTGCAAGGGGATGTTTTTTCCTTGTTTGTTAATATCATTAGACAAGATATTTGACTGTTTCATCTTTCATAAAGCCATCTACATGTTTTTCCCCTCTGATAGACCTGATCAGAGTTATTGGAAAAAAAAAAAAAAAAAAAAAAACAAAAAACCAAACACCAAAAAAACCCTCACCAATAAGCATACACCAAACCCAAAACAACCCCAGGCTTTGCTGCAACAGCTTTCCCCTTCCGCAGGAGCACATCTACTTTTTTTTCCCTGAAGTCTTGGTAGCAATATCACAGAGGTCTATTGTTTTGCTTCCAAACACTTACTTCTGCTGTGCCAGATATGCTTTGTAAATTATAAATATGCATCCAGCTTACCTAAAAAAAAAAAAAATTTGTTGGCCGAAAGTATTTCTAGCTAATCATTATAATTAGACTAAGCATTACTGCATTCAAATCAGTTCTTTTTGTTCAAGTAATAATGTCCTTTGTTATTTCATCAATCCATAATAACACTTTCCTAACTTTATAAGATTAGCTGTTAGAAAACATTCAAGCAACCTGGGCTAGTGGAGGGTGTCCCTGCCCATGGCAGGGCGTTGGAACTAGATGGGCTGGGAGGTCCCTGCCCACCCAAACCAGTCTGGGATTCTATGATTCTATGTTTTAAAGAAATACATACTAAATAATCATTGAGACAGAATCCCAAATTATTACTTTCTTCACCATTAGGAAAAGCAATGGTTATTTTTAAGGTACAAATGGGTATGATCTTAAATTTTCCTAAGAAGATGGAAAGATGGAAAGAAAGACAGGGACAGAGAGAAATATTTCTAAGCAGCTTTAAAAAAAAAATCAGTTAATACAGGTTTTTGGAAGGAATACACATCTAGGTATTAAAAAAAAAAAAAAATCACTGTTACTACTCAGTAAAGACCTGTGATCAACCTCGTAAAGCAGTTTAATTTTCCAGACACGTTGAGGATTGCAAATTTAAGACAAGAGTAAAAAGACTTATATTGCAAAATAATCCAAAAAAAAGAATGTGGTGCCTGGCGCAGCAGCAGACTCGTTGTGCATTTCTTCTCCGAAGGACAGTGGTGGGGAAAACTGTCTGCTTCGGGCTTGGGCTTTAAGGGAGACTAATAACGACTGAAATCCTCTCTTATTAGAAAATTCCTCTGCTCTATTTAATTTAAAAATAGCTGGTAGCACTATTCTACAAGGGAGGGAAAAAAAAAACCACACAAAAAAAAAACCCACCCAGGTTTCTTTTCAGGATATTTTTGAGCTGATGAAAATTAAAAGAAAAAGAAGTACTTTAATGAAAGCAAAACTCAACTGACAAGCAAGCTCCTGGAGGGAAAAAGTAATCAATTCAAGAGGGTCCTGCTGGTAGGTGGCAATTACATCTTCCACGGTATTTCTCCTTGGTAATTGAGTTCTGGGTGTCTCTTGTTGTGACCCCATGTAAAAGTGGGGGGGGAGGTCCCTGAGCTCACCACAGTCTTTTGTGTGTTTGTTTGGGGTTTCATTGGGGTTTGGGTTAAGTCCTTCTTGAGTTCTTCATGGGGTCTTTCAGAGAAAACTCAATATACTAATGGCCTGTTTGAACATGCTGGGGTAGGGGTGGACATGGTGGACAGAGATCAAAGGGATTGCCCAGTAGCTTTCTAATGAAAAAAAAAAAAAAAAAAAACACCAAAACCAAATACAGGTATTTCTAAGTGACATGGCCAACCTTTGCAATAATACAGTTAGCAGAGCACGAGAGGTTAATGCCATTGCTGAAGAGTTATTTATCCACTTAGGTAATGCCGTGATTAACTTTGTGGCCCATCTTCTCCTGACCTCTCCCGTTAAAAATCCTTCCATATGTATGGTAGCGAGCCAGCAGAACTCAAAAAGTTTCTCATCAGGTGGGGAAAGCGTAATGTTTCCAGTGAAGGCTGCCACTTGCCATAGGTAAAGGTTTTCTGAGCTCAACAAAGCAGCTCTTTCACTAACAAATTAAAGATAAGTAATTAAAAAAAGTACTCCCTCCCCACCCAGCCTGTAACTTGGCCATGAGCATCATCCCTCAGGCTGCACCCAAGGTGAGCCAGTCCAGGGCTGGACCAGGGATTTACTGCTGAGCGCTGGCCCCCGCTGCCCGGTCAACGTGCAGGACCTTGGCTTGTGGAAGCCTCGCTGAGGTCCCCAGGGAAGGGACGAGTGGTGGTACCTGTCTCCATCCGTGGGGGACGCAGCACAGGCATGTCTGTGCCGCATCACCCGGTGATGCGACTTTTGTATCTCACCAGCTCCTGCGCGTCTGAGCAGCCTGAACTGAGTGGTAGATATTAAATATCACAGAGCTTCAAACATTGTAGTTACCCACATCTTTTAAAAGTTTCTCAAAATGTCAGTGCTACTTCCACACTCCTCTGCAATCCCTCTGAATTTTCCTGTTACTCTCTTACGTCGCTTTCCTGTTTTACTTGAAGTCTGTCGGTTATTTTTCCTTTGGCACGAGCAGGGCGGATGTCCCTGTCCGTGATGCCGTGAGTGATGCTGTTTTCAGACTCTCCTCATCTCGCACTTCAGCAGCCTTGTCCAGGCCACAGCCCAGCTCACACCGCACCCCTCAGGCCTTATTTTATTTTCACCTCCGCTTACTCCACATTATACACCTTAGGAAAGGTAGAAAGTCTTGTGTTTATCCATTTGGACAAATAAATGTTCAAAGTCTTTGAACTGGCTCTTTTTCATTCTCTAGGAGCTGTACAGACACCCAAACATGTAACCGCAACTGGGTCTGGTTCCTCAAATCTCCTCGGAGATTTTAACACCGAGGGGGGGTTTCTTTACCTCCCCAGCCCATAGCAAAGCTCAAACCGCCCCTGCGCAGGACCAGGAGATCAGCTGGCGATGCTGCGCTGCCCGGAGCGTGCAGGGCTTTATGCAGGAGCTGAGCATGATCCTGCAGCAGTGGGAGGGAAAACCCCCGACGCATCAAACCAGAAAAAAAAATCCCACGGGTCCTGTGGCAGGGACACATAGCATCTCACACAGCTTCACTTAAAACCGGTAACATTAATGCATTATCAGACTCTCCAGTTTGTACAGTTTCTGTAGCAAAAACTGCCAGAAGCACAGAACATTTCATGCTTTCATCTTCCAGAAATAATTTGACGGTACTGGAAGATTTGATTGCTCTGATTACATTATTATTGTTTGTTGAATACCAATAATAGCAGGCTTTAAAAAAATAAAAATAGTCTTTTCACTACTTTGTAGCAGTGAGATGTGCTGTGACGGGCCATCGTTGGGGAGACGTGGCATTTCTCATGACTTCCAAAGCGGGTGTCGGTGACCGTGAGTCCACGGGATTTCCCGGGAGCTCCCTGAGCCACCAGTGCTCCGCTGCCAGCCGTGGGGGGTTCTGACACAGGGCCAGAGTCCGTCCGTGCAGCAAGGAGCTCCACCACGATGGAGCATCCCGCGGCATCAACGTTGCGCTTTATGCCAGTGGACTCTGCTCCTCCAAACTTCACACGCCGAGCAAATCTGCCAAGTTGTTTGTTTGGGTTTTTTTCTTTTTCATCTACTAGAAAGTCTTCCAAGCCATTAATTTTAAAGAAATTGGCTGTTTCCTACAGCAAAAGTGATGTGCCTGATTAATCTCTAGATCCCTCATATCAGGGCTTTGTCATTAGGCAGCTTTCTTTCGTACGCACCACTTACTCCCGTAATCAGATGAAATTGCCAAGCCGTGGCGTGAAGGTAGAGCGCTGCTCTCCGGCTGCGGAGCTGATGTCCAAACGACGGGTGCTGATGAGGGTAATGGTGCTTGCAGGAGCAGCAGCAGCGATATTTGTGTAGTCCCACGAACGCACTATTCCTTCTGGGGCTCTGCCTGCGGAAGGGTGGCTGGGAACTCCTCTTGGCCTTCTCTCTTTAGCAGCGAGGCTTTTGTCTGCGTTTGAGAAACAACAGCGTAGGCTGCTACAAGCCTGGACCCCGGGATTCATTGGAGGGGGTTCAAAGGGAAGGAAGGAGTTTGTGACTTGATCTAGCGTGACAGCAAGGAAGGAAACGCGAGAGCACGTGTGCTGCTTCTGTGAGAACACACAAACTTCTCCAGGAGCTTGATGTTCCTCCTAATTACAAGTGAACTACTGCCTTTGAATAAATACGCATCCCCCCTCTCTTCCCAAACTCTCTACCCATCATCTGTGTTGTAACTTCGTTAGTAGTAACATCATCAGCATTACCCTGCTGGCTACGGGTGAGAATTTCAGCTCTCAACTCACAAGTATAACCCAAAACAAGTAGATATTCTGATGCAGTTAGAGATTTATCAGCCCTACACGCTGAGTGCAGCCCCAGGTTCCTGAGCCCCGTTTGAAGCTTCTTTGCAGGCACTGAGGGGCAATTCACTGAGAGATGCTGCTCTGGCCGGGGCAGCTCGACAAGACAGCCTGCAGGTACCCGAGAGCACCCAACACCTGCCCGAACCCAGACCGGCATCGCCCGCGCATCCCCCAGCCCCGGCATTTATTCTCCCCCCGCCCCTGAGCAGCGGAGCCGCACGAGTCCCCCGGGCCAACCAGCCCCCGCTTCGTTTTCCTACAAGTGTCTTAGTTCCTATGGAGAGGGTTTGTGCTCCCTAAACAGAAAAGAAAACAGAATAGAGAACTTTAAAAGCGGCAGGAGACGATGACTGGTGTGTGTAACTGCGACCCAAGCCCTGCGCAGAGGCAGACGGTTACGAGTGGTTTGGTATTAGGTCTCTAGAAAAACAGTTCTGTATACAAATAGCAGCTTAGCACACAGGTGAGAACGAGCGTATCTGTTCTGCCACCAAATGAGTACTAAGGAAATCGTCTATTCTTTGATTCGGGTACGAGCCTAGGTAAGTTAGAGCGTGCTCTTTACATGAATGACTGCTTCTTAGGGACTGGAACTCATCATATTACTCCCTGCCAAATGGGCCTGGAGCTGCTCCAGCTCCTTTTCTTGGTCAAGAACGCGCAAGTTTGTGCTTGCCCCAGCTCCTGTACCCTGTGCCAGGCACGGCAGGTCTCAGGTTTGCCGCTGGTCACAGGTACGGTCACACACACAGAAGCTGTCACCGGAGGAACTTCTGCCCGGTTACGGGTGCACATCTGGATGCCTCGGATCCGAGGGACCGACCAGAAGGGCTCACTGCCGGCACCCAGCAGCGCTCACCCCCAGCAGACCACGGCACACACCCAAAGCCCCACCACTGGAAGTCGGACACGAGCAGGGCATTTGCCAGACTGACCCAGAAAAGAAGGGGCAGCCGCCCCCCCTCACCCCCCTGAGCAGCACTGGGGAGGAGCACCCCCGGCGTGCGGGTGCTGCAGCACAGCGAGGGCTTAGGAGCCCAACCGAGGAAAAGAATCCATTTTACAACAGGCGAGTTTTAAGTCCTCATGGTCACACAGTTCACGGGCTCAACGAAGTCAGCAATTAATCTCTGGAAAACAAACCCCTGACTTCAGAGATGACCCTGCTCCAGAAGACAGCTTTCCAAGCAGGGATCACTACGTTCGCACAGGTCTAATGGGTCTTTTCAGGCTGACAAATTGAGTTTTGAAGTGAAGGAGTTATTAGCAATAGGTTACTATACACGGTTTCTCTTTTAGAGCCCGTCTCACTTCTGCAAGCAGGAAAAGTTATTACCCTAGACCAGAACGATAAAGACAATAATTAAAAAAGATACTTTCATTTCTAAGTAGTCACCCTAAACAGTATAGACTTATGTTGGGATCTTCCCAGAAAGAATTGCCAAATCATCAGATCCGATCAAACCGCTAGTCAAAACAGACGACAACAAGCCTGTGCTGGAAGCAGCTGCTGGGGCTGAGCTGGAGCTGGCTGCTGATCCCGGGAAGCAGCACAAGCCCCCGGCGACCGCCCAGCGCTGCACGGGCAGCGAGCCCCGGCCACAGACTGCTCCTGCGGATGCACACGGGCGGGAGCATCCCTCCACAGGGAAACGATCCGAACTAATTCATCTGGCATTAATGTTACGGCTCCATTGTTGAAGCCTCCTATGGTGTTAGAAAAAATGTTGGCTCTCTACATTAAACCAGTTCTAATAACACATCCACTCTTATTTGCGCTGAAGCAAATTCTCCACCAGAGGAGTTTTCTATTAGTCTGAAGCAGCACAGACTTGGCACTGTGAAAAATTTAGCTTTATATACTTTGTGGCTAAAAATGATCCAGTACCCATTGCAAATCCTCACTTACCTTAGAAATGCACATCTCGTGGTGGAACGCAAAAAATTTATTTGAATCAGATAACTTTTGAAGCGACCTCTGGAAGTGGAAGCCGTCCCTCCCCTGAGCCTTTGGCTCCGGCACAGGAGGACCCTGCCCACGCCGGGTCAGCTCTCCCGCTGTCACACCACGCCGACGTGCCCTGCAGCACCAGCCCACGGCAGCGCCGGAGGAGAACTGCAGCCTGCGCCGCAGGGATGCTCTGCGCTCCCGCGAGGGGCACCGGTGCGGTTCCTCACCTGCGCTGCAATTGCAAGTAACAAACCTTTGCGGAGGTTTAAGAGAAGTTTAGCAAATGTTTCCTTTTTCCTACTGATAGGTGATATTCAACAGAAATCAGAACTGCCCCTTTTAGCCAGCCCCGCACCCTGACAAACAGATTTTGCTCGTGCGATGAATCTGGAGTCGGATGAGCAAGGCATAGGATCAGTCTCATTATTTCCTTCCTCCTAGCATTAATTTTCCTCCTTAATCCAAACACAGCTTTCTGCAGTTATTAAAGTAGTTTTAATCCAATAAAACATAAGCAGCATGGATCAAAGAATATCCCAGAGGCACAATATGCAGAAAACTGCTCATGTAAAGTTCAACAACATAAAACGCAAAGCCTATTTACTGCATACGTAGACAACCCAAAAGTAGGAGAGATCCTTAAGACGTGTCTGTTGCTTTATTCCCTGTGCCGTAATGCCATCTATCCAATTAAAGTGCATTTGGCTAATCACCAGTTAACATATTTCAATTAATTTAATTAACATGTAATAATCTTACATCACACAAAGATAATACCGTAACTTGTTTTCAGATTAAATTCTAAATTACTGCTGAACATGTCTACTCCTAAAGGAAATAAAAACAAAAGCTACTTTTTTCTCCCTAGCACCTTTTAAGAACAGGCAGAGACATAAGTTCTGGAAAACGGAATTCATTAAGTGAGCGTATGGGTTTCATGAAATCCATAGGTGTGAATTAATCCAAGACTATTTGTGTGCTTCTGGAATTCAGAATTTGACCTAAGTCCCCACCCCAGTCACGGTGCTGGTAAGCTCGTCCCTCCCTGGCTCACACCACTGGGATGGTCAGACCCCCTTGAGCCCGATGTTCACCAGCTCTCAAAGGGCAACCAAGGCAACAGCAGTTGGCTGGCATTTCTGACCTTTCAGCCCTTGTTCAGACCCACAGAGAGTGTCTCTGGAGCCCATCACCTCGCCCCAGCACCCCACTTCTCAAAGGAAACTGGGAATCACTTCCCAGGTCTCAGTGAGATGCCTCCAGCAGCAAGGCAGCGTAGCCCGGGGAACTTCCCACTGCCAGACCTTCACTTGCATTTCACACTGGCCTCTCTAAAATTCTGCTTTGGTCTACTAGAAAGCATAAAATAAAATAACGATCACTTTCAAAACAGCAGTCTTAATAAAAGGGTAAGTACTAGCCCACAGTGCCTTGAAAGGTGTTTGCTCGTCAACATCATGTTCTGTGTTAAGACAGTAAGAAATGGCCATGGCACGAGTCGGGTCCAGTGGAAAGGGTAGGGGCAAACCAAGTCAGGAAATGCAGGGATGGGAAAGGAGAGAAAAGTGACAGAGCAAGGGAGGGCAGCAGCAGGAGGGGGCTGGGATAGCACTGTTTCCTGTAGTTCCGCTGGAGTTTGCCCAGTTTTCGTTATTCTTTACTCTGGGTGTCTCTGCCTGGGTTGCAGCAAGGCCACTTCTGGCCCAGACCACCTTCAGGCAGCCGGAGCTGAGCTCTCCATTCCCCCCAAACTGCTGTCTGACTGTGACCCTTTGTACGCCACCACAGACACCGACACCCGTGGTTTCTGTTGGGAGAGCTTTGATCACAGTCGAAGCCCCTCCAGATATCTGCTGGGCTTCCCTACTCAGAAACTGTTCTCCACCATTCATTGGCCACGTGCAAGGCTTTGCACTCCCTCTAGTAACAGCAAAAGTTACACTTAAAGCCTTTTCTAACTCATTAAGAGTTAATTGTGTTCAGCGACGAGACCGTCTGGCAAGTCTCTGGAGCAAACACTGCGTTTGGTAGGTCGTCCAGACAGCAGAGATGAAGATGTTCACCTGCAACAGCACCAGTCAGCTCCTCAGCACGTTTCCCCTCTGCAGAGGTTCTCACCTATCTCATCAGAAATTTTGAGCACCAAATACCCACACGAGCAGTTCCTGCAGAGGACTGGAGAACGTGCCTTTCCTTCCTTGTCATGCACTTATGTTGTTGAAGGATGAAACTGGTAGAAGTGTCAGAGTGCCATAAATATCTTTGAAAATAGTGAAACACGATTTAATACCATCTTTATGAATAAAAAGGAAAGTATACATCATCTATCCTGAATAGATCCCATGCTTTCTAAATTTAAAAGGTTTCTTTCAAAGAGGAATTCCAACTCAGTCAAATGAAATGTAATTCCCTTTGAATTTCCCTTCTGATCTATGTACGGTAATATTTCTGCTAAAGGTTGCCTAATCAGAGGTTTCACTGCACCAACTCGAAAGTAATTCCCGTAAAAATCATGGCAGAATTTTTCTTAGGATTCTAGTTAATGAAAGGACAAATAAAATACCAGCGTTACTTCCAACCTTTGAAAGTTTCCTTTCTGAAGAGTTCTTTTAAGTGCTAATTAATCAAATCAGTGATATTTTTCTAGGGTCAGTGATTCATTACTGCTGTACTAGTTGAAACTGAAGAAGTCTGAAATATGAAACTAAATAGATCATATTTCTTCCATAGATGGCCAGGCTGCTTTTGCAGGAAAGATAGACATTATCTTGAGTGAAATATATTCCGAATCACTTTTTTTCCCCTCTCTCTCATTTTGATAGCAGTACAGAAATAGTGCAATGAAATGTGGAAGGCGTTTCTGAATTCAAAGCTGGCAACAGAAGTCAGCTTTCTGCACGGATAGAAAACAGGGAACGGCCGTGACTTCGCACCAACCACCTCCCTCCACCGTGGCACCCCTCATCAGGGCTTTTTCAAATGTGTATCCAGAAAGTAATGCTAAGATAAAAAAATATCAAAAGGAAATGTAAAGAAAGTAATGTTAAGAAAAAGCAGAGACTGATGAAAGATTGTCAAGAAGGATAAGAAATGGAAAGAAGGATGAGCAAAACCAAGGGAAGAGAAAGATGGATACTTAAACCCAAGTGAGTTCAGTAAAATTAAGAAGGAGAGAAAGTAATGAAAAGAAAAAGAGAACAAAGAAGCTCAGTTAAAAGAAAAAAGTTTTAAACCATCTCACAACTGAACGTTTCTTACGTGATGAAACCAAAGTTAGGCAGAAGTCAATTTTTACCAAATGCTTCAGCTGAATGTTAAGTCAGCAAAATTTCTGCACAGAAGAGGTGAAAGCAAAGGTGGCCCTAGAAAAGCTCAGAATCCCCCAACTGAACTTGGGTGGGAGAAGAACCAGCAGACGTGATGACAGCAACACACGTAATGGGAACCGTTACATACAGAACTACTTTATAGGTAGGTAACGTCTACGTATTACCCTGAAACCTTTTACTGATCAAATGCACAGGCGTACGCCAAACACCGGCCAATTTAATTTATCATCATATTCCTAAGGAAACACACTCAGACATTAACCTAACGCAACTGAACATCTGAAGAATTTGTCTTCATCAACAAAATAAAATATGCAGGTCTTTCAGATCCTCACTTGGAGGAAAACATCTCTAATCTCAGTGCCAATCTCAATGCCACAGAAACACAATTTAGGAATTGACATTATGAGTTATTACAGGCTTTTAGGGGGGGGTTTTGTTTGTTTCTTTTTTTAACTAATGTCTGTCTGCAGACTAAAAATTACGTGCAGGAACTTCTACCTACAATTGCAGAAACACAGTCTAAAGTTTTTCACAAAAGAAAAAAGTTGGCTGCTTTTTTGAACAGCAGCAAATGCTTTTCAAAATCTCCTGTTTTAACAATCTTTGTGACATTTAAGGTTTGCCAGAGACTACGCAACATCACAGGTAACATTATAGGTAATAAACACTGTTCTAACCAGTAATCTGTGGAAGATTATAGGGAAGGATTATTACTACGTGCTGCTGCTTTCAGTGTATTTGTTCAAAGCTACAGACAAAACACTCAGAATGCTTTGGGTATTTCTCCACTTCAGGGCAGAATTAAGTGCTGGATTTTTCTTCTGACACTGCGAGGTCCAAAATCAATGCATTTCTTGGTACTACCACTCCTGTTAGCCCCTTTTTTCCACAGGCAGCGGTGGAACACCTTTGGCTAACTATGCTCCGTTTCCCACCTCATTCACCTGCTGCTTTGTACAATCGACTTTTCAAAAGCATCAGCCTAAAATAATCAAGGGGCCACCCGAGCACAGAGCTTGTGGGTAGAACAAACATTTAAATTGTTTGGTCTTTTGAGTTAAATAGAAAGAAAGCCCAAGTGTTTTGAAGAAACATGATGTCCCAAAGTATAGGAGATGATTTATTTGCCCACGAATGGAGCAGGAGCACCAACTGTGGGATAAGACTGAGGTTCCTCTGACAAGTTGAATAAATCTGGATTAAGAAAGATGTTTGTAGATCTTGGGGTTTGGCTTAAGCCTAGTGCTTCTAGGCTTCGTATTTCTACCTTCCATTTCAGCTAAGCCTGCAGAGACATAACGGTGGACGTTGACGGTGATGTCCCCTCTGCCGAAGCCAGACCCCATCGCTGGTGCCTGCCGTGCGGTGTGGGGCAGGACACCCGTACCGCACCGTGCACGGGCACCACACCTCGCGAGGACCAACGCGAGAGCTTACCGAGGCAGCAGCACAGCTCTGGGTGACACCTGGGCAACCGCACTATCAAAACCAAAACCAAGGTTTTGACCAGATTCTGCATTTCTTGTTCAGGAAAAGCCCTGATGGACATTAGCAGGTCCAAGCCACCGAAGAGCATGGCAGTCTGTCCTGGGTGACGCTATAGGCGGATTCCAATAGAGATATTAATTATTAAGGGGTTTGGGGTTTTTTTTCAGTGACAGTTGAGGAATGTAAGACAGCTTGTGTGCAGATGAGGTGTTTTCAGTTCTTAAGCAATAAACCTTTAAAATCTGTATAAGAAACCAGATTAGCCGAGTGAAAACAGAAAGGGTTTTTTCCAGAAGGGAACACATGAAAGGACACTTTTAGTGGAGAAAAAAAAAAATATTGGCAATGCTAAAGGTCCTCTGAAACTCTCTCTGTGGTAGCCAGATTTGATAAGATTGTTAAAATTAAAAACATAATGCATAGATCCCCACTGCTGTTGTAATGTTGATTCAAACCCAGTGAATTGTTCCTTCTGATTTTATTTCTCCCAGAGACTGTTTCAAGCAGGTTTGCCTCCAGGGACCTAGCTGGAAATATTCCCCACAGCCTCCCATCCAGATAGTATTAATATTTTCCTCCAAAGGCATATATCTCCACAAGGCTTTGCTACACTCATGACTGGTAATTAAAAGATTCAGAAAACCTTCAGGACTACACCCACACACACGAGAACCACATGGCAACCTGCTGCTGCTGAGCCCCTGATAATAGCCTAATTAATTTTCTATAAAAGAACAAAGTTGAATAATCACCTCTACAAACCAGCTCCAGTTTTGCTCCTCCCTGACCTTCCCAGCCGCGTGCACACGGCTGTGCTCGGGGAGGATGGATGCACACTCCTGGTACAGGAAGAATGGCCAGAGCTTTGCCAGAAGAGGGGGTTTTGTATAGGTTTTTATTGGAGTTGCAACCTTTTATTAAATAGCAAGCACAGGACTTCTCCAGTAAAACATGGCTGGTTGACCTGCGAGTACAGACCGGCGTGGGTCTTCCCCTTGTACGTCCTCGTGCAAATTAAACGAGCACCTGAAGCCACAGAGGCAGCACGAAGGAAATTAGCTGCCCCCTCCTGCAGAGAACAGAGCTATTAATCACCACATTGAAAATGGAGAAGGCAACAACTTCGGGCTGCAGTTGCCCAAAGTCACACCCGCCGGGGACGCAGAACAGCCGTCCAGCACATCGCTGGCCGCACGGCAGGAGCGGTGTGTCCTCGGCATGCCATCTGTCCTCGGCACCATCACCCCTAGAGAGTCTGTAAAACAGGGCGGTGCAGCGAGATCCTGCACTGCTTTAACGAGAATTGACCTGGAGAGTAACTTCCATCCAAACTAAGACGGAAACAGGATTATTGGGTGCGGTCAGATGCGTGAGACGAGGACGCAGCGCAGAGCACGGACAAACGCCGCGATGCCCGACCCGCACCCCTCTCCCAGGCGCTGCCGCGGGTGCACGGCACGCAGGAGTCTGCGAGAAACGAGCGCTGCGCTGGGAGATGGGCTAGGAGTGAAGGAAAAAGGTCAGGTCCAAATTAGCTCAAAGCGGAAAAAGAGAAACAAATTGAAATGTTAGAATAATTTATAAAAAAACATTTTGTTTAATTTACAAATGGCTCTATTATCTACTTTGCAATCTTTGCAGCAATGGCAGAGAAAGGATAAGAGCGTCAGATGAGAATTATAGGGTAATGTTATTCATAAGCAAGCCTTATCTGTCTCTCTACAGCTTGCATATTTTTATAAATAGCTAAATTCTTTAACCATTCCAAGTTTGGAAGCTGAGAGATTCATGTCTCATTTCTCAGAGGAAATGGATTTATGTCTACTCTACAGCTGACTCCTAATTAGTCAGAGGCATTCAGCTTGGCGAGTTTGATGAACCTCCACAAGACTGAGTCACCAGCTGCGTGAGTAACAGCGTCCAGCCACCGACACGCCGGGGAAGTCCCGGGTAGCATTTTGAAAAGGAAGGGTGCCTTGCTGACAAAGCACCGTTTCTGGTCTGTGTTCACTCAAGGAAAACTCTCTCCCATCGCTGGATTAGACAATGCAAACAAGAAACGGTGCATTTTCTCCCCCGTTCACTTCTCCACAGGTAGATTACATTCTTCAGCACAAAAAAAAAAAAAACCGAAAAAGGTGAATTCCAACAATTATGAAGATATTGCTATAATCAGGCATAACAACAGCTTTAAAAGCTTTAAGCACAAAAATTCTAGGTTTTTAATGTGCCTTAAATTGCAGATTAAAGTAGACCACTGTCGTTATGACTTTATTGTCTACTTTAAAATTTTGTGTGGTTTAAAGTAGTAATTTTTTTTTTTTACTGAGAGCTTCCACAGAATCAAGCTGAGAGTGGTTTCTAGGGAATAAATCATCTAACTGCTATAAATATTTTCTTTAAAATTGCTTTTTCCACAGTTTACTAGACCTTTTGAAGGAAGCAGTTTAAGAAATTTTTCACTGCAGTTTTAGTGATTAATAATTAAGCTCACATGGTTTGACTATTTCTGTGATTTCCAAAGGCAAATCTTCATCTTGCCTATCTGATGCTCACCTACAGAAATCAGCAACTTGCGTTTCAAAGTAAGAGAACAATAGGAAAATAACGTGTTATTAAGATAATATTGATTTGTTTAAAATTAGACGATTACTTTGAAAACATCAGCGGACTGATTTCCCCCTTTGCGTTGGATGTGCGCTGCTTTCTCAGCAGGGCAGGGACGAGGAGTGCCCGAAGAGGCCACGGAGGCAGGAGCTCATCAGGGCATCTCACAGAGACCTTCAGGAGTTCGCAGGACTCAGGGTGAAGGACAAGTGCCCGTCCGAGAAGGGCTCTTGTGAGATGGGCCATTTCTCTGGGGGGAGCCCTGTGCTCTTCTCCTTCCCATCTCTCCCTCAGTCCCTTGGGTTTCTGGGAATTCCCATTCACCCCCAGCTGTAGGAGTATAAGCCAGTGAAGCCAACGCTTGTCCAACAACCCTTGTGCACTGAGGTTTATATACTAGTAGCTGTGGGAAAAAAAACCATATTTCTTCTTGAGGATACCTCTTGGCACACTACTGATTGGGTGCCTTCACACGATATTGAACCCCAGCCTGGTTTGGGTGGGCAGGGACCTCCCAGCCCACCCAGTGCCACCCCTGCCATGGGCAGGGACACCCTCCACTAGCCCAGGTTGCCCAAAGCCCCATCCAACCTGGCCTTGACCACTGCCAGGGAGCCAGGGGCAGCCACAACCACCTTTGGCACTACAATAGTCAAATGAAGCTTCCTGAAGGCAGAGACCTCACAGAAACCAGTGACTAACGAATGCATGGTTAAGTTACCGTGCAGACCATGTGAGTTTGGGGCTCTCCTCCTCACTCCCTGCCACTTCTTTTGGGTCCTGAGGCTTCACAGAAATCACAGTTAGTGGCACCCAACAAGACGAGAGCAGGAACACAGGCCTGAGAGAAAGGGGCACTGCAATAAGTTCATGATCTAGGACACAGCTGAGAAAGATAAGTAAAAAAAATAAACTAAATGAAAGCTAAGCTGAATTTGGTTAAGCTTTGCAAACGTATTGTTATTTAAAAAAATCAGGTAACAGAACTTAGTACCCAGACCTAAGCAGCACCCTCATGCAGAAAGGTGCTCGAGTATTCTCATCAAGAAAAGAATTTTTAAACAAAATAGGGTATATCATCCTTATTTTATAATATGGGGAGCTGAGGCAGACTGAAAGTCTTGCCCTGGGTAAGGTAGGTAATTTAAGATGCAAAGTATTAATTCAGGCACCCTTAGCCCTCATTTTATCGAGCTACTTCGTCATCTCCTTCCTTCTGTTCTTCACTGGATGGTAGCATTTCAGCCTTTTGCATGCTTAGCAATGGGCCATAACCATTGTAATCCAACATAAATCCATCTAGCATTTCAATAGAGACAATAAAAAGATAGATAAGGGGTGAAAGTTAAAGATTCTTTGTAACATGTTCATAAATGAAGGAATAAAAGTATGTGACAGAAAACTCTGAAACAACATTCAATAATTGGCAATATTTACAAGAGATACATCACTAATGGTTCATTTAACTTTGCAATATCTTAAATTCGCTCATTTTGTGAAACTGGAATTATTCATAAGACAGTTTATTACGAGTAGATTAATATTCATTGGACAGTTGGCAGAAGATGTATGCTTAAAGTCTCTGAATTGTTTTGCACAAGAAAAAAGCCATCATTTTGTGAATTTTGGACAGAGAACTGATTGCAATCAGTATTATCCAGAAGTTCATTAGACACTGAAATACTGTCTAGAAAGGCATCATTTAAGCTAATCACTACCTGGTTGTCAGGCAGAGAACAGCTTGCCGAGTTCAATGTTTTATAGTCTTGGATTGCACATTACAGCTCTCTGAAAAGCAAGGATTTAGAAATGTGTTCATACCACTAATAAGATATGGCTTATTAGAAGTAATTTTTTTGGTTTACATAAAATTTGATATAGCCAATTCCTGAAGTATTTGAGAAACAGCAGTTTCCAAACTTAGAGCAACACAGCTTGGATCTGTGATCTCCCAGGCTCTCGAACACCTCTCCTCACCTTCCTTCGGTGATGACTAGAACGTATACGTTATTTACTAGCAAGGTACATTTTCAACAGGAATTCTGCGGCTTCAGTCCCTGACTCAGCTTTGTTTCTCCATTCACTTAAATCATTGGCAAGCCCCTACAGCAGCCACCACCAGGAAACCCCCACTGCTGGGGTGCCCAGGCGTGCCAACCACCACTACGGACACCAGTGGGGTGTTCAGTTATTTAACTCACAGAACATTAGCAGAAAAGATGTATGC
The DNA here is from genome assembly GCF_028858705.1 of Grus americana. Classification (NCBI taxonomy): domain Eukaryota; kingdom Metazoa; phylum Chordata; class Aves; order Gruiformes; family Gruidae; genus Grus; species Grus americana. The sequence goes on along the minus strand of NC_072858.1, from coordinate 1,211,027 downwards.
GTTTTAAAATAGGCAAGACAGCAGCAGAGTGCCCTCACACAGAACACGGACAAGAATCAGAAATGAGCGATTTGTTCCCTGTGGGTTACGGGGGTGAATTGGAGGGCTGGAGAGCTGACCGCCAGCAGATGACACATCCCTGGGCGCCCAGATGCCAGCCTGCAGAGAGCCCACACCTCCAGCACGCAAAGGCCCCTTCCCACAACTCCAGGGATTATTTTTCTTGTGTAAACCAGCAGACTAGCAGTTTTTAAAAAAATACATCTCAGCATTAGTCCATCAATACATATTATTTAGTTGTCCGCTACTGTATATAAATAATGCATGCTGCGAAGTAATATTTCTGCCTATGCATGGCTCCGATTGGTCATGGCAATCGGATGGAAAATGGAAAAGTGACAGTCCCACTGCTTGCCCCGGCCACTCGACAGGAGCATCTCTTGTGTAGCTGTGTTAGCCATCAGGATGGGGATGGCAGGAAGAGCAGATATAAAGCTGTCAAGTACAGAAAGAAAAAGCAGTAACGCTCTTGTCGTGAGACAGTAGGGAATAAGGAAAACATGTCTTGGATCAATAAAAAAAAAGCATTTGCGCTTCTACAGCTTGTCTAATTCAGAAATCTCCAAAATTACAAATGTTGCCTCGTGCATGCCAGTGACTGCTGCTATCTGTCATTATAAATGGGTCCTTTTCCAAGTCTTCCACTTACTCATGCACCTTTTTTTTTTCGTGTCAACAGCACCACGACACTCCTAAATGAGCATTTTGTTTTATTTGGTTTTGCCCCACGATGAAGACAGAACATTACCTAGTAAATAAAGCAAGTGCACAGTGCGTACACCCTCGTTACAACCTGTAAAAGGAGATTTTACTGTGAAATCCACTGTTCCTCTATGATTCTCAATAAGGCTCAGCTTTCGGTCTCTTCTCAGTAATGCATTTAATGCAGTGTTTCACAGTTGGCTGCATAAATCACACTGTGTAAAATTACCTGATAACATGTAATTAATGATGGCAGCTGCAAACGAATGCATCCTGCATCATCATATAAGGCTTCACTCAGAAAAAAATCAAATTTGATTGTGGCTTCATTACAAAACATTTTTTTCTAATACACCAGCCGTAGCTGCACTTCAGGCAGCAGCGCATCCCTAGCAAGACAAGGGGCCTGCTCACCAGCTAAAAATTGTAGTGTCTAAAATTACATTCTTAAAAATATGTGTCTAGCTCCTGCTTTTAGACATCTTAAAAAAGCCTGTAATTCCATATCTCATCTGCTATCACCTTTCTTCACCAGTCACCGACAGCCTCACACAGACCAAAACCTTTGCCCCGGTGACCAAGGGAAGGACCATTTGCTCCCATACCACAGGTTTTGTCACAAAATCTAACACACAAATCAGGCGACCTTACTCTTCCCAGTCCTTCACTTGGAGGCTACGCAATGGGGGTGAGTCAGGGACTGCAGTTGTTGACACAACTGCAGCGTCCAGATGCTCGTAGGAGCATCTCCTGTGTCTTTGCTGTAGGAGCATAGAGACCCAGGCTAACTTTTCACTGTATTTCACTCATTTTCACTTCCATCCCAAGCTGCTGGGTCCGAGCAGTGCATAATCATGGCAGAAACACCCTGGCTGCAGGAGAGCCATAAGACAGCACCAGCCACATTATTGCAATGAAGTCCCCAGCCAGCTGCCTACTAAAGCACCATCGTTGTGTTGCTTCTCAACACAACAGCGAATTTACAGGCCAACAGTAAGGCCAAGAAACACCATGGCTTGGGCCGTCATTCCCACATTTCTCCCCCCAGCCTTGCTCTTGCCCATGCAGGCAGTGGGGTGACCTCCAGCAGGGCAATGTAGTATTGAATGCAATTCAACGAGGGCAAGTGTAGGGTCCTGCACCCAGGGAGGAATAACCCCAGCACCAGTACAGGTTGGGGGTGACCTGCTGGGAAGCAGCTCAGTGGAGAAGGACCTGGGAGTCCTGGTGGACAACAAGCTCTCCATGACCAGCAGCGTGCCCTCGTGGCCAAGAAGGCCAATGGTGCCCTGGGGTACATTACGAAGAGCATGGCCAGCAGCTTGAGGGAGGTTCTCCTCCCCCTCTGCTCTGCCCTGGTGAGGCCACATCTGGAGTTGTGTGTCCTGTTCTGGGCTCCCCAGTTCAAGACAGGGAACTACTGGAGAAGGTCCAGTGGAGGGCTGCGAGGATGGTGAGGGGCCTGGAGCATCTCTGGTACGAGGAAAGGCTGAGAGAGCTGGGGCTGGTTAGTCTGGAGAAGACTGAGAGGGGATCTGATCAACGCTTATCAATATCCAAATGGTGCACGTCTAGAGGAAGGGCCAGACTCTTCTCAGTGGTGCCCAGCGACAGAACAAGGGGCAATGGGCACAAAGTGGAGCACAGGAAGTTCCACCTGAACATGAGGAAAAACTTCTTCCCTCTGCGGGTGACCGAGCGCTGGGACAGGCTGCCCAGAGAGGTTGTGGAGTCTCCTTCTCTGGAGAGATTCCAAACCCGCCTGGACGCCATCCTGTGCGACCTGCTCTGGGTGACCCTGCTTTGGCAGGGGGTTGGATGAGATGATCCCCAGAGGTCCCTTCCCACCCCCACCATTCTGTGATTCTGGAATGGGTCTGCTCCCCTGGCAGCAGGCTGCTGCTCCAGAAAACTCCAGTAACGGTATTTCACCATGTCCCTTTTCTTTGTTGTCTCTAAAATGATGCACGTCAGGGTCCGTGCTTCACCTCAAGTGGTGGAAAGATAATTCTCAGGCATTCTGAATTTCGTTTTTTCTTTAAACTTCAACATTGACCCTGAGAAAGGGCATTCCCTCACTTCTCCCTCTCTTCTAAAACTGGAGGGTTTGGAGAGTTAGGAGAAGGGTACAGTGCAACAGAAAGATCAAAATAAAATGAAAACCCCATTGCACAGTCAAATTAGTATCGAATTTCTTACAGTGCTAAAACCAGAAGAAATTGAATATGTGAGCTTTGGGGTTTTTTCCCCACCACTGTCACTTGTGACCCACATAGTCGAATCGCATGCATAATGCTGTTCCATGGGAATTCTTGAAACCAGATAACTTAATATATGTATATGCAAAATCAACGCACATTTGAATTTCCTAATGAGAACAGAGCTTTCGTAATAAGACTATTTTTGGTCTAGGTATTTATAACTATCCCCTACTAAACTGAAAACAAGTAACAGTTTATAAATTCAACAACTATTTGCATAAAATATCTGGCTAGAGCTAATGTTAATGACTTTATAATATCATTGTTCCTAGAAAACTGTTTCCCTAGCTAAGGGAAAGCAACCAGCAGTCCCTCAGTGGCCAAAATCCCCCATCCTCAAATTTGCTAAGGTAGAAAATCCAAACTCAGAAGCGCTTATTTTCACCATTTCCACCTAAAAACCTGCTTACAGGCTTACGCTGCTATCAGCACAGCAGCAACTCCCTCGCCGTGCTTTGCTTCTCACGAAGCAGCGATGCAGAAGTGCTTATGAGCAGACACCACCGTTAAGACCCACTTGAGCAGCTCAGAAGAATTGCAGGTGAAACATTACACGTTCAGAAGGTAAATTTAAGGCCATACTCAGAGTAAGTGTTGACACAACTCATCTCGCCACGGTGTCGGGATGGTACGTCGCACTGCAAACCAGAACACCCTCAGAGCAGCAGGGACAGGGAGCGTACGCAGAGCCCTTGCCCGCTAACACCCACTGTGGTGTGAGATTATCTGCCGGTGGATCAATGACATTTCAGGCATCCCCTTAGCCGTAATTTATGCAAGACCATTTCAGAGAGAAGAGAAATGACAGACGCAGGCAAACCACAAATACCATGGAATAAAAGGGCTTTTCTTTGCCAATCACAAGGAAGGTCTGATGCCACCCCGAGACCACACTTAAAACAGGGTATTTTTATCACTTCACTATTTCAGCCTCCACATGACACAGTGGCAAGGAGCAGGGAGGCTGCAGGAGGAGGCAGGCTGTGGCAGGATGATGCTAACCCCCCGCAACCCAAATAGCAACGAAACGGTCAACCAGAGCCAAGCGGCTGTGCACGGAGGACACGGCCAACCCCCGCCATCCCTCAGAGCCACTCACCAGGACCGCAGAGCCGACCTTCTGCCCACCACCTTACAGAGCCCCTGCCCCCCCCAGCCCTCTTATCCCCTCCAGCTGCCGCTTTTTTCCCTCAGAGGTGGGATTCCCACCAGGTGTGGGCAGTGAAGGCAACAACCCCCCCCGCCCTTACCCTCCTGCTTCGCCGTGGCTGGGAACGCGCAGAACTTGCCCTGCCTGCTTGAACCCGAGGCTGCTTTAGCCCCAAAAACCTTTAAAACTCTTTGCTGTCTTGTGTCAGGCAAACGGGTGCTGACGGCAGAGCTGCAAAAGCGCTGCCCAGGTCTCCTTCTGCCCCCCACCTCCCACCCCCCGGGGTTGGACGTGGTTAGGCGAGCGGCAGCACCTCGCCAACGGACACCGCTGTATTTGCTCTGCGCATCGCACGCTCTCCCCCTCCCGGGGTGAAGCTGGTGGAAAAGGGCGTTTTTCTAGCACGTTTAAAGCTGTTGGGGAGAGACACTGAGATTATACACAACCTTAATATTTCCCACTTAAGGAGCAACATCATTTTCTGCACTCCCAGCTTGTGCTGGCAACGGGATGAGAATGAAAGGTGCCGCTTTGCTGGGGAACACCAATGTGTATCTGTAGAAAGCAGAGAAAGACAAGGAGAAAAATCAGATTTTGGCACTCGACGGCTGCAGCGCTGGTCCGTGGTGGGGCTGGGCACAGAAGTCATTACTCTTGCCTAAGTTCAAGAAAGCTGAATTTACCTGTCTGGGTGTTTTGCACCTCCAAAACCTGCCATAATCCTGTTGTGTTGGGGGAAGGTGATGCAATAAAGTGAAAGAGCCAGAAAAGCCCCAGCCCGGCTGTGAAAGCCGGCGAAGGGCTCTTGGAGGGAACGTTCAGAATAACCGCGTTCCCGTCTCGGTATCTACGAGCACGCTTGCCCTCACGTACGTCACATGTACGGCTTGTGCATGGCTTTGAAGCAGAACGAACACTACATGTTCTCTCCCATTAAATTTGTTTTTAATATTTGCCATTTAATCTGTTTTGCTTTGACTTTGATTTTATCTGTTTGTTTTAAAGCTGCAATGAGAATTGGATTGCTCTCCCCTCAGCCCCAGCCGGCTCCGAGTTGTTTGCTTTCCCATTTCTTATCTCCCATCTTCCTCTTTTCCCACCCTTACAATCTCACTAACTTTAAATCTATAAAACTCCCCGAAATTGCCATGCATAAAAATTGGCTTAGGTTTCTGCAGGAGCACAGTGAGCTTAACTACGTATCCGTTATTAACTTTAATAGATGACATGTCTCAGTCCCTTAAGCTTTCTGCTTTGTCTTAATTACCCGGCGACGCCGTTAGCACCAAGAAGCCGAGTTCAGCACTGAGGTTTATTGTGCTAAATGCTGCATGTAAACACGCTTCCACCCTGCGCGCGTGCTGCTGGCATCCTTCCCCCCGCCGCGGCCGGGAGCACCGCGGAGAGCAGGGGCTGTGCTCCATCTCCACCGCTCTCCGTCCCAGGGAGCGGGACGCACCGCCGGCCGGGACCCGCCTCAGCCGGACCCAGAAAGCGCTCCTTGCTCCCCGTGCAGCGCTTAGCAAAGACCCGGACTGTCTGTCGGGGGAGCCTGGGCTTTCCTGTTCAGTCTGAAAAGAGGTGAGACGAGCGTAACGCCAACAGGAGCCGTGGGTAATTAGCTCAGACTTTTCTACCAGGGAAATTCTCACACCCCAGGGCATAATGTGGTCTCTGCTGTGCCTGAAAATATCCATCCTTTTGCTGCTAAGCCCCGTGCATTTGGCCAGCTATGCGTACAAATACGAAAGCATTATGCTGACAACTGGATCAAAATGCAGTAAAGTGGTCTGGAAAAAATAACTAAACTCCTGCAAATTTGGACTTCGCCAAAGCGTTTTTCTCTTGGTATTTCAGCGCTGGGGAGACCTGGCTGGAAATGACAGAGGGAGAGGGGGGAGAAGGAGGGTCCGAACCAAAACAACGTCTAGCACCGTTCATTTGCTATCCCGCGAGGACCGATGTCCCGCTGTCCTTCTGCCGCTCGTGGGTTCAGCACACAAGGAAGCTGCCCGGGCTCAGCACCCTGCTGGGACAGGGTGCCTCAGGAAAGCCCAGCCAGCCCATGGTGCTGGGGACGGCTCTTCCGTGGCAGGGCATTGCCCGGCATGGTGACGTGCAGCAAAAATGAGAAACGAGAAGGTTGCTTGGACGTGAGCTGTGTGGGTGTCTCCGCGGTTGGCCCGTGGCAGTGAGAGGCGGAGAAGGGGTTTGCGTATGGAGATTGGTTCTGCCGTGCTGCCGGCTCAGCTCCTGGGGCAGGGGAAGGATCTTAATTGCTTGAGCTCAGGAACTGACAGCAAAAAACCCTGAAACCCAACCCACTTTCTGCTCAGAACAGGTTCTTTAAGTGGCAGAGTAGTTATTCCTTTGTTTTTCTTTTACACAGTCTGACAGCTGTCGGCACCCGGGAGGGTGTGCAATGCTGCGGGGACCGGGGCGTAAGCCTGGCTTGTGGCAGCGCTGGTCACCGTGGCTTTAGGGCACAGCGTGACACAGGTCTGTGTGTCTGGGTTTGCCTGTCTATGTGCTGGATTTGGTCCTTTTTATGACTTTAATTTTAAAAGTTACTTGGATGTTTGTTTTTTCTTGTGATTTCAACAAACTACACGTTTCTCTGATATCAGAACAGCTTTAACTATGCCAGCAGTAGGCTGATACACTGGTGATTCCCTGACCTCACAACAGCCATTCTGCATGACTCAGTGACGACATTTCAGACATTTACCCTGTCACGCTATTAACCCCTGGAGACGCCCGGCTCCCCCCGAGCCTGTGCCAGCGCACCGAACCTCCCGGGTGCTGCTCCCATCTCCTCCCTTCCTAATCCCCATCGCCTCGTACAGGGATTTTCTCCTTCACCCTGGGCTGCTGCTCAAATTTCCCACGCTTTAAAGCCTAACAAAGACGGGCTTTAACAGCAACAGAAAGAGCAAGAGAGCGAAGGAGGGCCTGAAAGTGTCCAGAGAGAGGAGACGGCTGAGAGCGACGTTTCGAGTGAGATGTTTGCGGAAACCTGCCTCTCTGGTCAGATGTTTTACAAATGAGACCCGTGTCACCTAGAAGAAGGGTTTCCTTTTGAGAAAGATGAAGTTAGGTGAGCAAAAAGCAAGTTTGGGAAGGCTGGCTGGGAAACAGATGAAGTTTCCCAGGGAAACAGAGATTACCTCTGTGATTGCCATCCACATGGATGTGCTTATTGCACGTGAAAGCCGAACCCTGAAATGTGCCGCTCCGGTGGCATTCGCTCTTCTGCCTTCAACTCCATCTTCCGCCCGCGTGAAACACACGAGCAAAGATGCAGAAGACGGGGAAACATGAAGTCTGAGATGCTGCAGAGCCCATCAACACCGCTGCAGGGGGAGAGAAATAATTAGGCAATCCTCAGCTCCCCAGGCGTGCGCTGGGCTCGCGGGCGAAGTACTGACGAAACCCACCTCGGCGGTGTGGGAGGGTATTTTTCCTTGACATTAAATTCTCCCGCACAGCGTCTGCTCGGGTTTGCTTTGGGTGAGGCGGGCGAGCGGGCGGGCAGCGCTGCCCGAGAGAGGCAAAGGCTCTGCTGGTGCTCCGCAGCGTGCCGGCGGTGCCACGTCGGCAGCATTTGCAGCAGAAGCGGTTTGTTTACCCTGACACCGGGCACAGGAGCGGCGTTGGCTGCCCGCGACAGCCTGCTCCAGCTGCCTCCTGGGGAGGGCGGCTCCAGAGGCAGCGGAGGAGCTCAGTTTCCATGAGCATCGAGTCCTCGACCTCTGGGCTCCCACCACAGGAGCAGCTTTTTGTAACGAATACCGGGGCGCTCGGAGTGGACTGATGCCACAAGGTCCTGCCACGCAGGTGAAACTCTCGCTGCAGGAGCATTTCTGGGCAGCAGCACCAGCGCTCTGCAGACCGGGGAGAAGAGCCGCTGAACCACCCGTCCTCATTCTTCATTCTTTCCCATCACTAACAAGTCAGAAGATAGTTTTTGCTATTTTTTTCTCCCTTTTATATAATAAAATCAGTAGCTTTCATCTGAATTTTGCATACAAGTAGTAAATCCAATTACTCCCCATTGTTGCGAGCAGAGCTGACACCTTCTGGGTTATTTTCTTTCCTGCCCTCCCCTCGTTTAGCAGCCCCGTCCCTGTGTATTTCTGCAAAATGAGTAATTTGTATAAAAATACATTTCCCCTAGAAAATACATTGGCTTTCTGTTTTCTGGTTTTGTAATGCAATGAAATTCCTCACTGCAGATCTGTTGTTTCCTTTTTAATTCTTAAAAGGGGAAAAAAAATGGTTAAGTATTTGTAAAGTCTTATCCTACACTTTCAGAAGAGGAAAATAAATGAAGTGAGTTTCATTTCAGGATTTCTTTTTTTTTTTTTTTTTTCAGATATTCCCTGGGGCAAAATTTTGAAGCAGCAGCAGAGTCAGGTTGCATCAAGCATGAACAGTATCATACATACATATATATATATATCTCTCTCTTACATTTTGACATTTGAAATCATCCCAGCAAAAGTCCTCTTAATTTTATATGTTGCATTAATTTCAAGTCAAATGCATGCATTATGGCTAGAGTCTGCTGAGTCAAGGGTATGTACATTTTTTCTACTTTTATCATTATTCCATTATGGTTTCACAAAAATTGAGTTTTGTTATAATTCAACCACCCTGACTGATACCGTGCAATTTGGCACGGAGTCCTTCTTTATAGTTCTCTCCAAATTCACCTCTTCCTACAAGTGGGTGTCTTTCATTATGGCTGACATTAATAGTGAATGAGCCAACAGCTGCTTCTTGCTAATGAGCCGAAGCACAGAGAAATCTCTCTCGGTGGCTGCAGTTTCAGGCTTGGCAGCTTGCCTGCCGAAATCTCTTCGAAGGAATCTGGCTCGCTAGAAGCAGGGGTCTAAAATGTTTTCAGTTTTCTGTTGAGTTGCGGCATCATTTCGTGCACCGGTAGTATGTTTCTAAGTGGGAAAAGCGGGGGTGCGTGTTCATCTCACGTACATTCCTACGGTAGAAGGTTCCTGTAGAACTACTTTGCTATGTGATCATGGCACAAGCATCCCAGCGCCTGAAAGTCTCTTAAGATTCTCCCCAGACTCCTATGTGCAATGTTATAACACGATAAAGAACCAGCAGGTGAAAAAAAAAAGTAATGTATGTACTGAAGAAGGCCCGTAGCGTATGGACCTGAGCAGAAGGACCCGCTGGACAGCACCGCTGACGGCATCACCGAGGCCGCGGGCCCTGGGGCAACCCTGCCCGGGCACCCACCGGCACCTAGCCACTGGGGGCAAATCCTGGGCGCCGAATTCTGCCCGCCAGCCCCGTGAGGGACCCCCTCCAGGCTGCAGCCCAAAGCCGGAGGCACCTGGGGATTACAGCAAGCTGAGGAATCGCACAAGCTTTAAGCTTCTGTTAAATCCTGGTGAGACCGGTATCAGTAGCCCGACACCCTCAGTTAAGTGTGTACTTAATTTACACTGACTGCGGCTGACGTATGTAAGTGCTCTGTGTCCGAACCCCATTTGCTCTCCTCGAAATGTCATTTTCAGGAAGACGAGGGGGCACTGAGGGTGGCAGTAACGCCAGAAGGTCACTGGTCAAAGATGTGGAATTGTTAACCAGCTCAGGATACGGTACTGTATAAGATGGTAGAGAGCGGTATAATTAATTAGCATAAAAATAGCTAGCAATTACAATTTTATGTGGGGGTTTTTTTGTGTGTGTGTGTATATATATATGCAAACACACCCGGTTTTACTATGAGTGATGGTTTTTGGGGGTTTGGGGGTTTTTTTTCCCAAACAATACATTTGGAGGAGCCCCTAATTTGCAGAGCTTTCATTACAGTCGAACCACGAAGGAGCAGACTTTCCCACCTAAACGAAACATGTTTACATACTTTCTCCATTTGTTGTATGTTTTGTTTTATCCTACCCAAAGTTTTGCCAGCTTTTCGAGAAACAGCATATGGCGTGGCTATTTCGAGCTGGGATCCCGGCAGGCAGTGCGTCCACGGGCTGGGGCAGAGCAGGAGCAGCCACCCCGTGCAGGGGACGCGGAGCGGTGCCAGGGATGGTCCCGTCAGAAGGCACTGCAGCTCCCAGGAGCTTTTCCCTTACTCTGCCCTTCTTAAAAAGCTTGCTTGACTGATGAGTAGTTTCTTAATAATTCCGTTAAGATAAACTGCGCATGTACGCAGGTCTCTCCGAGCTTTGACATTCTGATCGCCCGCAGCAGCGCATTGCAGCGTGACTTTTTATTAGAGGACAGATTTGAGGTTACAGTGAACCGGGCTTACAAGGACAACTGAAACCCAACCCAGATGAACCACCGCCTGACTTTAAACAAATGAACGCTTTAAAAGAGGGTCCGTAGCTGACAGCATTCAGATGAACCTTACCCGTGCCATCTGTAGCACGTCCAAAATAAAAGCAAGGAGCTGAAGACCTGGAGCCTGAGGGGACCTCAGCAGAGAGTGGTGGGAAGGCAGGCTTACCACCATGAAATAACACTTTCTGACATTGATCTGAAAAATATGAGAAAAACCCAGTCAACGCTTTCTTTTTCAAGAGCATAGCTGCAAAGTTTCTGACAAGTTCAGTGTTTTTTGCAGCATTACAATTTTCCTTTAACTAGAGGAACATTTCCCCAGGAACATTTTCCTGTCTAAAGCAAACTAAAGATGTCAAGTGAAGCTTAGAATATTTCTTCTGGAGCACAGTGGTTTAATTTCTGACTCATTTTCACAATTTACATTGACTCTTCAACAACTGAGAGATACAGGGCTTGCGTTTACTTTATCTTTGCTTCAAATCTATTTGATGATGTTACTTAACAAGAGATTCAAGTGAGGAGCT